>NW_016803732.1:1137939-1147743 GCF_001698545.2 Rhinopithecus bieti | reverse complement strand
TTGGCTAGCCATATGTAGAAAGCTGAAACTGGATCCCTTCCTTACAACTTATACAAAAATTAATTCAAGATGGATTAAAGACTTAAATGTTAGACCTAAAACCATAAAAACCTAGAAGAAAACCTAGGCAATACCATTCAGGCCATAGGCATGGGCAAGGACTTCATGTCTAAAACACCAAAAGCAATGGCAACAAAAGTCAAAATTGACAAATGGGATCTAATTAAACTAAAGAGCTTCTTCACAGTAAAAGAAACTACCATCAGAGTGAACAGGCAATGTGCAGAATGGAAGAAAATTTTTACAATTTACTCATCTGACAAAGGGCTAATATCCAGAATCTACAAAGAACTTAAACAAATTTACAAGAAAAAAATCAAACAACCCCATCAAAAAGTGGGCAAAGGATATGAACAGACACTTCTCAAAAGAAGACATTTATGCAGGCAACAGACACATGAAAAAACGCTCATCATCACTGGCCATCAGAGAAATGCAAATCAAAACCACAATGAGATACCATCTCACACCAGTTAAAATGGCGATCATTAAAAAACCAGGAAACAGCAGGTGCTGGAGAGGATGTGGAGAAATAGGAACACTTTCACACTGTTGGTGGGACTGTAAACTAGTTCAACCTTGTGGAAGACAGTGTGGTGATTCCTGAAGGATGTAGAACTAGAAATACCATTTGACCCAGCCATCCCATTACTGGGCATATACCCTATAATGGATTATAAACCATGTTGCTATAATAAGCACTATATAAGGATTATAAACCATGCTGCTATATATGGATTATAAACCATGCTGCTTTAATAAGCATTATAATAAGGATTATAAACGATGCTGCTATAAAGACACATGCACATGTATGTTTATTGCGACACTATTAACAATAGCAAAGACTTGGAACCAACCCAAATGTCCATCAGTGACAGACTGGATTAAGAAAATGTGGCACTTATACACCATGGAATATTATGCAGCCATAAAAAGGGATGAGTTCATGTCCTTTGTCGGGACATGGATGAAGCTGGAAACCATCATTTTGAGCAAACTATCACAAGGACAGAAAACCAAACACCACATGTTCTCACTCATACGTGGGAACTGAACAATGAGAACACTTGGACGCAGAAAGGGGAACATCACACACCAGGGCTTGTCATGGGGTGGGGGAAGCGGGGAGGGACAGCATTAGGAGTTATACCTAATGTAAATGACGAGTTAACGGGTGCAGCACACCAACATGGCACGTGTATACATATGTAACAAACCTGCACGTTGTGCACATGTACCCTAGAACTTAAAGTATAATTAAAAAAAAAAAAAAAAAAAAAAAAAAGAGGTTTCTAGAGCCGTCAAACTCATAGAAAGAAAAAGTAGGATGGTGGTTGCCAGGGGTGAAGAGAGAAGGAAGTGGGAGTTGTCTGATGGGTACAGAGTTTCTGTTTGGGAAGATTTTAAGAGAGTTCTGGAGATGGGTGGTGGTGATGGCTGCACAACAAAGAGAATGTACTTAATTCCACTGAACTGTGTCCTTAAAATGGTGAAGCTGTTAAGTTTTATGTTATATATTCTTTACCACATTAAACAATTAAATTTTTAAAGAAGTAAAGCATTCCAAGCAGTCTTACTGAAATGAGAGGTATTCTTTGAGTCACGGTCGTTTTTCTAGGAGGCCACTGTGAAGAAGGGCCACACACACCCAGAAAACATCACCTAGTTCGGGAGAAGCGTGTCTTCAAGTCCCTTCCTCTGTAGACACTGCCCCCACCCCAGGTGATCCATGCAGTTTCCCTGCAGCAGAAGCTAAGACAACGCTTGGGCAGTGCTCCAAACAGAGGAAGCAGCAAACGCAAAGCCTGGAAGGAAGATGAAACGTGGATGGCCGGGCCTCCTGATTCAGCAACGCTCCCACTCAGGGCTGTGGAGCAGCATATTACTCTCCCACATGGCGCCTGTCATGGGGGCTTGACACTTGTATATGTAATTGTAGGATGAAGAATCTGACTCCCTGCCTGACTGTATTTCCTCATTATTGTCTTCCTAACACTCAATATCAAACTTGGAACAGCAGATTGAACAAACACTTGTTGAATGGAATTAATGCATCATGGGCGATGTCTTTGGAGATATATATATATATATAATTTTTGGAGACAAGGTCTTGCTCCATCGCCAAGGCTGAAGTACAATCATGCAATCACAGCTCACTGTAGTCTCGACCTCCCAGCTCAAGCGATCCTCCTGCCTCAACCTCCCAAGCAGCTGGGACTACAGGCATGCACCACCACACCCAGCTAATTCACTTTTTTTCTTTTTGAGATGTAGTTTCGCTGTTGTGGCCCAGGCTGGAGTGCAATGGCTGATCTCTGCTCACTGCAACCTCCGCCTCCCAGGTTCAAGCAATTCAGCTTCTCAAGTAGCTGGGACTACAGGTACCACCACCACGCCTGGCTAATTTTTGTATTTTTAGTAGAGACAGTGTTTCACCATGTTGGCCAGGCTGGTCTCAAACTCTTGACCTCAGGTGATCCACCTGTCTTGGCCTCCCAAAGTGCTGGGATTACAGGCACGAGCCATTGCCTATTTTTTTCTTTTTTCTTTTTTATTTGGAGAGACTGGGTCTCACTCTCTTGCCCAGGCTGGTCTTGAACTCCTGAGCTCAAGTGATCCTCCTGCCTCAGTCTCCCAAAGTGCTAGTATTACAGGCAAAAGCCCCTGCGCCTGACTTTTAGGATTAAAACAAAACAAAAACGTGGGCCTAGTGCAACTGGTCAGAACCCAGATCCTCTCACAGTGCTGATAGCCACGTAAATCTGCACATCTTTCTGGAAAAGTTAAAGAGCAAAAGACATCTATGTCTTTCACCTTATATTCCTATCCCTAAAATTCTTCCTAATATTCCAAAACTGGGTGCCAGTTGTGTGACGTTATCTGCTGCATTATCTATAACAGGTGAAAAGTGCATACTACATAATATGTAACAACAGGGGAAAGGTGTACTATGTGTAACAGCATGTAACTGCTGCGGTAATTATGAAGGTCATGTAGAAATATGTAAATGTATATGTTGTGCTGAATTTTAAAACAGTAGACTGAAATGCCATGCACATTACAAATGTACTTACGACTGTATGAATATTGACAAAACTCGAAGTGAATATATGCAAATAAAGATGGTTGCTGTAGAATGGGGGGCAGTTACGGGAGCTTTTCATTTATAAAAAATGCTTTTTTATAGTGCCTACACAAATATTTCTAGAGATTTTGAAAACTAGCCAGACTCTCTGCCATCCGGAGTCTGTATTGCCATCTGGTGGAAATGTCCCAGGGTGCAGTCTACTGCAAAGGGAGGATTTTTGGAAAAGGAAATGCAGATGTTTCCCTTCGAAGTCACAAATCCGCTCCAATCCAGGAAATTGAGGTGAGTTTTCTTGGAGCCAAATTCCATGAAGAATATACTCGAGCCTCCTTTGTTAAACTCAGAAGTGGCTGGAAGCAGTCAAATCTAAATTCCATCAACCAAACTTTGTCGAGGGTTCTATAATTTTCATTTTAACTTTTCAAAATGTGGAGCACAACTATTCCAGGAATAAAATGATCCAAAGATCATAAAGGTGTCAGGTTAAACTCCAATTTGCTCTCCAGGGAAGAAGGAGCCAGCCTGAAAGCAAACAGTTACTCTTCTGTAATTCTTTCACTAGTTTTGCATACTTGATGTAGGCAGATTTTAACTAGTTTGTTTATACAGCATGTAGACAAGCTTCAGCAAATGATTTTGATGAACTAATATGCGTTCTCCCAAATACGCAGCAAAGTAAGTTGTGGCACTGTTTCTGTTTTATTTATTTGTTTGTCTGTTTATAGAGATAGTCTCATGATGTTGCCCAGGCCGGACTTGAACTCCTAGGCTTAACTGGTCCTCCTGCCTCAGCCTCCCGAATAGCTGGGATTGGAGACATGGCCAACACCCAGCTTGGCACTTTTTTTTTTTTTTTTTTTTTTTTTGAGACGGAGTCTCGCTCTGTCGCCTGGGCTGGAGTGCAGTGGCCGGATCTCAGCTCACTGCAAGCTCCGCCTCCCGGGTTCACGCCATTCTCCTGCCTCAGCCTCCCGGGTAGCTGGGACTACAGGCGCCCACCACCTCGCCCAGCTAGTTTTTTGTATTTTTTAGTAGAGACGGGGTTTCACCATGTTAGCCAGGATGGTCTCGATCTCCTGACCTCGTGATCCGCCCATCTCGGCCTCCCAAAGTGCTGGGATTACAGGCTTGAGCCACCGCGCCCGGCCGGCACTATTTTTTAATAAGAAATTTTAGCAAGTTTATACCTCCTATCTAGCCTCTTCTTTAATGTAGAACATCGAGGATTTACACAAGGAATATAGAAGAAATTATATTAATGTATTTTGAAATATAAAAAATAACATTTGTGCCTCTCACAAAGCAATGGGTTGGACTCCCAGTTTCATTAGTTCAACTACAGTTACACTCTCAACTTTGAATTTCTGGGTCTGGTCTTTTTCCAGGAGTGCCTTCTGGAAAGAGCTAGGAGCCTCTTCTGTCAATCACCTCCTCTCTCTGAATTACTGTTCTCCCCAGTCCCCACTTACTCTGTGCACCACACCTAGACTAGTGATCACTTAGTAGGCACCAACCTGGGTCAGAGCTTTATGAAGACCGTGACTGCATTTTTCCACTTTCTTATTTTCAGTGCCTTATTCAGTGCCTTATTTTCAGTCAAGTATTTGTTGGATGAATCAATGCAGGCATGCAAGAAATACTATCCTAGTTCCAACTGTGTGTGGACCATTACCAGGTGACTGGGTATCAACTCTGATCCTTGTCAGTGCTTTCGTGGAGTTGCTAGTTATCTCCAACACCTCTTCTCCCCTTCATCCATAGTAATAGAAATTTTAGCTGCACTCCCTAGCCTCCCTTGCAGCCTGGATATGACCATGCAACTAGATTACGGGCCATGGGAATGAGCACAAGTGAGGCGTGTAATTGTATGCAATGACCGGCCTTAAAGGGTAAGGGGGTGCCCTTTCCCGCTTCCTGTGTGGGGGTGTGCATGGCGCGGTGAACCATATGGGACTCCTTGAAGGAGGGCAACAGAGTTTGGGGACAGAAAACCCCTGGCCTCAGATGACTCCACAGGCCAGACCTGTCCTGCCAGCACATCTTTGACACGAGCACATGAAACAGAAATACACTTCAACCTTGTGTAAGCCACTGGTATGTGGGGTCTCTGCGACACACAGCTGAGCCCACATCCTCACTAACACAAGGCGTGCACCTCCCAAGGTGTGGCTGCTCATCAGAAGTGAGGAGGCTTGCAGACATCTGTAGTCAGCCAGAGTGACAGCTGCTGGGGACTCACTGGGCATACAACCCTCCCAGTAATACATGTAAAAAGCGACAACAGTCACTGCCTTAGACAGATCAAGACAAGAGCCCTATATATTCATATCATATGAATGTATACAAAATAGAGGCCATCATTCTGGGGAATACTGTGACTGCATGAGCCTGACAAACTGGCTTGGTCGGGGCAAAGGGACACAGACTGCAAATAACTTTGAAGTTAATGTTTTTTAGTACCCCCAAAATAGGTTCTTATTTAGTTCACTTATTTCTGGCTCATTCTCTTATACTTTACCTATATCTGTCCAGTGCTAAAGAATCTCTTGATAAATGGTCACCCAGTGCCCTCTTCCTGATTAATTTTCTCCAAGAACACCATGTCCTTAATTAAACAGGCAAGGTTATCACTCCTCAAGATTCTTTTTTTTTCTTTTTTGAGACGGAGTCTTGCTCTGTCACCCAGGCTGGAGTGCAGTGGTGCGATCTCGGCTCACTGCAAGCTCTGCCTCCCGGGTTCACGCCATTCTCCTGCCTCAGCCTCCCGAGTAGCTGAGACCACAGGCGCCGCCACCAAACCTGGCTTTTGTTTTTTTTTTTTTGTATTTTTAGTAGAGACGGGGTTTCACCATGTCAGCCAGGATGGTCTCGATCTCCTGACCTCGTGATCCACCCGCCTCGGCTTCCCAAAGTGCTGGGATGACAGGCGTGAGCCACCGCGCTGGGCCACTCCTCTAGATTCTTAACTCTCCAAAGCTAAGATTTAATACAAACCTGCTAGAAATCAGCTGAGTGATATCTACTCGGTTTCCAAACCTCAGCGCCTCAGCTTCCTCCTGTATGCCCTGGAAAGGATGAACTAACGCCCTCCCAGATCTGACAGTCTAAGAGTCCAAATAGCTCTAGGGAGCCCTCATTGATATATTGTCTTCCATGCACTCTCTATAGTATACACTTCATACATTTCTTCTTCAACATATCTTGACAGTTATTTTTTCCTGCACTGCAAATTAGCATAGCCATAAAAATGAAATTGTACAATTTGAATATTATGAACCTGATCAGGAAAAAAAAGTACACATTAAAATGTGTGCAAAACAATCTATAAGCTTCTCTAGACAGCTCTCTGAAAAAGGTCCATTATAGGCTGGGTGTGGTGGCTCACACCTGTAATCCCAGCATTTGGGAGGCTGAGGTGGTTGGATCACAAGGTCAGGAGTTCAAGACCAGCCTGGCCAAGATTGTGGAACCTCCCCCCCCCATCTCTACTAACAATATAAAATTTAGTCCGGCGTGGTGGTGCATGTCTGTAATCCCAGCTACTCGGGAGGCTGAGGCAGAGAATTGCTTGAACCCAGGAAGGGAGGTTGCAGTGAGCTTAAATCATGACACAGCACTCTAGCCTGGGTGACAGAGCAAGACTACATCTTCAAAAAAATAAAAATAAATAAAAAAGCCCATTATTCTCATGACTTGTTCTATGGTTTTTGTCTCTCCTCCCAGCCAATTGCAGAGTTCTAGCAGACGAATTTCAAAATCTGCTTTTATCTCCTCTTTAGCCTCTTCCTCAATAATGAATTTTGAAAGCAGCATACCCCTTTCCTACCCAAAACTCTATAGACATCTGACTATTTTGCAAAGAACTAAGCAGGATTATCCCACAGATAATATAAGCGCTGTTTTACGACCTAGATGCCTTAAATTGAATGTAAAGAAATACTTTCCTAATGAACTTACCTGGACCCGAATGCTGCAGGCTGGACCCAGGTACTGTGCAAACCAAGAATCAAGGTCCAGCTAAATAAAATCAGCCTTCCTGCCATACAATTCCCCAGTGGATATGTCTGCAAAATAGCAGGAAAGGGAGGGAACAGAGGAAGGCCAAGATGTCCTGGAAGAGCTTCAAGAATTACTGCAACACTTAGGTAGCATCTTCTACCAGCACCACTTAGTTTAGAAAAGTTAACTCCTTTGGAATGAAATGAGGGAATACTTTCAAGGGGAGTCTGAAGGAAGGAGTGCCCCAGGCAGGTTTCTTTTTCAAAGGGATGCTCATGCCTTTGCTTCAGTGCTTCTCCCTGACCTTGGGGTAATCACGGGCAACAGGACAAAACTGAAGGCTGCTAACAGTGGCTGGGTCTCATTTGGATCCTGGACCATTAGAATTCCTATCGCTTAATCAGATTTTCAGACGTCTGTGTCCTAATTGCTTGCGAGTTGAGGCATTTGTGTAGGTAAGGTTCGGTGCCCATTCCCCTCTCACTCACAATCACACACTCCACCTACCGCGGGGAACGCGGTGCAACCATTCGTTCAATGCCGGTAATCATGGATTCACTTTCCTCGTGCCCAGCAGTAACATTTTTCTAAAACTTACAATAGCTTCCAGAGGACAGAGGAGCCCAGCCCGGTTTCCCCAGATGCCGCAGTGCACGGAGCAGGAGCAGAGGCCACGCGGGAGTCTGGTGTCCGGGTGGATGCGGGGCGCGCCCCAGCCAGGCAGCGCCGACTCCCTCCCCCGCCTTGCTCGGCCCGTGCCTCAGTTTCCCCATCAGTGCAGCGGACATGACAATGCCGCGGTCCCAGGCGGGCGGCGGGATCTAATTAGTTGGTGTAAAATGAGTGGGATCTGGCTTCTCCCGGGTACCCCGCAGCCTGCCCCCGCTCTCGGTGGCTAAAGGCAGGGAGCCCCTGAGTCCCAGCGCGGCTGGGGGCTCTCAGCAGTTCTGCCCGGGCTCCCTCCCGCCTGCGTGGTCTGGCCTCCGACCCCTGCACCGCAGGCCACCCCGACAGAACGCGTGACGGGGTCCCCGACCTCCCGCTGGGGACACCCGCCCCGCCGCCCGGCCCTTCCCCGCCTCCGCCCCCCGGAAAGCTCGGGGACAGACCCGCCTGGGCAGCCTGCCGGCCTCGACCTCGGCCGCAGAGCCAGCGAGGGAAGCGCAGCCTCGCGCTCCCCATTCCGGGCTCTCCCACGTCTGCACTCTCCAGCCCAGCCACGCAGAGGCTTCCAGAACCTGCCCTGCGGCCCCGCTCTCTTTGCTGACACCCCACCCACTCCGTGGGCTCGTCCCCCCTCCAGGCCCTCCTGCCAGGGCCTGGGGTCCTTGGGAAGCCGGCTCAGGAGACCCTGGCCCCCTACTTACAGGGAAAAGGGCTCCATCCTCCTGGTGCTTCCCGACTGCAGCGCCTCCAGCCTCCGGGGGTGCCCAGGCTCGGCTCGGTTCACTCCAGCTTTGCCCGTCTCGCCAGTGCGGAGTAGGGGCGCGCTTATGTTAGGTCATCTCCCCACAACTCCCCTGGAAGAAAATGCCACCCCCATCTCTTTGACTCTCTCCTATACATGGTGCCACTATGCGCTGCCCTATGGGTTTTGGGGCCCGCCCCTCCCTAGTGCAGCCCAAGGATGGGGAGCAGGTCACTTTGGGAAGCAGGTGGATGTTAAGAGTGAACAGAAAGCGGGGAGGAGCCACTTGGCAGGCTTCATAGGAATCCTTTTCTGATTATAGCCACAGCAAACAATGGGCTGTTGACTTAGCTCTTCTGAGCTGTTAGAGAAGGAAATTCTAATCTACCCACCCACAAAGGGCGAGTGAGCAGGGCCACTAACACAGCTCCTGTGGCCGGGCCTAGCCTTCAGGGGCAGTCAGAAGGCACAGTCTGTTCTCTGTCTCCTCTCCATGATCCCTAGCAAAAGCGGCCCCACCTCACTGCTCCCTTCCACATCCCTCTTACTCCAACCACTGACGTTCGTCAAGCCAGGGTGCCCCCCTAGGTTGTCCTCGGAGCCCTCCCTCTCCCATGCCTACCCAGGGGTTACATGGAGCTCCTGAATGGATGAGTTGTTGCCACTGAGAAGTCTAGGGACATCAGGGCAGCAGAGGCACTACAAATCCCAGAAGGCCCCGCACCCAGCTCTCCACTTCCTCCTGTTAATAAAGGCTGCTACTCAAATGCATCATCAGAAAGAGTTTGGCAAATGAATTTTAATATACAAAACAACAAATATAGATTCACAGCATTTAAAAAATCAAATAACCTTGTAAATAATTTTTTTTTTTTTTTTTTTTTTTTTACAAAAAATCTTCCAACAAAAATACATATCAAGTTACATCAATCTTGTACATCATACTTCGGCTGCCAACAGCGAATTCCTCAGTTCAGGAAGTCCCATCCTTTGACCTATACAGATGACACATCATCTTGAAGTTAACGAGCTAAACTGTTGCCCAAAGTCTTGCAAAGTAGGTTAGCAAGTCAAACACAATGGACACTAATATTTACAAAAAAAGATTAGAAAGATTAAAGGTATTTTCTAAATATAAAATGTCAGTGCCTGTGAGATAACTAAAGGCAACAATGTAAAGTATGCTGTAGGTAAGTCAAACTTACACCAAATATTTAAGCTTTTTTTTTTTTTTTTTTTTTTTTTA
>NW_016803732.1:1114521-1137767 GCF_001698545.2 Rhinopithecus bieti | reverse complement strand
TTTTTTTAGATCAGTCATGTTCCACTTATTTTTCCAAAGCCTTCTGAAATCCACTGTCATTGCATCCTGAAAACAACAATCTCAGCCAAGGGAAACTTGAATAAACTGATTTGCAGATTACGTTATTATGGAAAAGCTGGGTCTGCTAGTAAGTTTCACCTAGTTGACTTGGGTCCCGCATTTCTGGCCTGTGAGCTGGTGAAAGGACATTTATTCCTAGTTCTTGACACTGTTGTTTGAGGGACACTTCGAAGTTTCTTCTCTCCTGACAAGTAATAGTGCAGAAATGCTCCCCTGAACTCCAGGTAATTATGCTGTTCCATTCTGGCTAGGACACCAAGTTGATTTATATGAAGGAGTATCAGCAATTTGGCTTGCAGAGATTTCCACCTGGTAAAATGCTGGTTCAGCCGGCTTTTACAAAATACTTATATTGTGAACCAAACTTTGAATTAAATGCACTTTTGCTTTATGTCTAGGTAACAGTCATGTAGGATGGGGGGATTTTCTGAATAAGAATGGCATCGGTTTTCATCTAGGCTAGATATAAAAAAGGCACAATATTCAGAAATAGTGTTTGATGGTGAAATGTTTTCAACTACAAAATCAGATCTACAGTGGGAAACAAAAAATCAGATCAAATGAAAAGAAACCACGTGGCTGGTATCCCAGGGAAGCTCTGACATACCACTGCTGCCCTCTTCCTAGTCTGCAGGCCAAAGACAAAGAAAGCTACTGCTCCAGGATTCTGCAAACATTCAATTTTATGATTTTATAATTGCTTATAATCTACTGCAGGGTTTTTATATGCTTTAGGTATGATCACAATTGAAAAGGCTGCTTTTGACCCTTCTAACAAAGCCGACAAATTTTCAAACATGAAGAACGGAATAGGTGAAATTCATCAAAATGTTATGTCATCTTTTTTTTTTTTTTTTTTGTGGCCTATCTATAATATTATGTAATGTAAGGTTAAAAAGAGAGAAAGGCAGAGAGGCTGGAGACAGCAAGATTCCCAGTGAAATTCATACACTGTCCATGGAAGAGGCTCTCTGTTCCCTTTTTTCCCAAGTGGAACATGTGACTCAAATCAGGAAGGAAGCTTGGCAAACAGAAAATGAGAATACTTGAGCCTTCTATTCTCTGAAGAATTCAGGCATGTGGTAATAAAACCCAAGCCAGACGTGGATTTTCAAGAAGTCAAAGGATGTTCTAGCCTTTTAAAAAACGTTAGCAGTTTTCAAAATCACCTGAACATCGAAGTAGAATCTACCCAGGAAAGATCTTTAATCGAGTGACCCTCATACTGTATAAAACTGACCGGGGCAATGAACTCAACTTGATTTAACAAACACATGTCCTGGTATTCATGAGTCTCTGTTAGGAAGTCCATGGAGGTAGGTGGGAACCGGAAGTTAGGGCTCAGCTGGAAAATAAATTAGGACTCGCCACAAAATGCAAAGCATTTCTTCATTACCCATGAATAAATATTAGGAAATGGAAGCCCTAAGAATGACTCTTAAACTGAATCCTCACTGAAAATGTAACAAGCAAATGATTCTCTTTACTTCCTTAAATGAATTCTCTTATATTACATTTAAAATAATTTGTTCAAAATTGCTGTACATACAAACAACTCTAGCAGAGACCCCTACAGTTATTGCTAGGTGTGCAGGAAAAACATATTAAGTATAGTTTCCAAAATATACCATTATATTTATTAGTAAAAAGGTCAGTTCTATAAACACAACTGAAGTTGGAATGTCTGTTCAAGAAGGAAACACGCACACATGCACCCACATGCCACAGGACCTCTCCAGAAGCTCCCTCCTGCAGCGACTTCAGTCTCAGGACACGCTGGGCGGCACGATGGTCCACAGAAGCAACGCAGGGGCTGTCAGCCACAGGGCACCCGAACCCTTAGCAATGCTGCCCATGAGCACGCGTGCCAAGGTGGCTCAGAACGGACATCAGCCGTCACAGAATGTTCCAAGGGTTCACCCGAGAGGACAAAGGTTATGCTTTCTTGATTCATAGTGTCACCCCTCAGGAATGGCTCTGGATGTGGGGGGCTTCAGGGGAGAAGGGAGGTGCCACACACCTGCAGACTGAAGAATACACCTTTGTCTCTGACATCACAGACTTGTTTATTCTCAAACACGGGCCTGTTAGAAAAACAACTTTGCAGGGATCGCATACAAAAATGAGCTTCTCAAATAGAAATCCATTAACAGTGTAACACAGTATCTCTTGTCCAGGGCACGGAGCGGGTTGAAAGGGCATCTCTGTTGCAGAGCCTGCCTTCTCTAGACATAGTTAAAAGTTATGTCCTGAAAATGTACAACACAGACAACGAAAAGGAGGCGATTATCTGCAGGTGTCAGCGCGCATGGCCTTTGTTAATAAAGACTGCTATCTCTGAGCCAAGATATTTTGTGAAGGTCTCTTTTATAAGGAACAAGTCCTCAGAAGGCTGATGACATGCTCAGGTGACACAAGTTATGCCCTACTGTTTGGCTTTATGTGATAAAGGCAGCTTCTGATTCCCAAGAAGCAGGACTGCTTTGCCTGTCTTTGCGATTTCATTGGTAAGGACGATGTCGGGAGCAGTGCGGCTTTTTGAGAATGCCTTCTGACCAGTGCACTTTCATATTCACTGTATCATAAATGTTAGAGTGAATGAACTTTTTATGTTGCAAACAGTTGTTTGAATGGCAGTTTTCTTTTCTTTTTTTTTTTTTTTTTTGCGGGGGGACAGAGTCTTGCTCTATCCCCTAGGTTGGAGTGCAGTGGTGCGATCTCAGCTCACTGCAACCTCTGCTTCCCAGGTTCAAAAGATTCTCCTACCTCAGTCTCCCCAGTAGCTGGGATTACAGGTATGTGCCACCATGCCCAGCGAATTTTTGTATTATTAGTAGAGACTGGGCTTTGCAATGTTGGCCAGGCTGGTCTTGAACTCCTGATCTCAGGTGATCCACCTGCCTTGGCCTCCCAAAGTGCTGGGATTACAGGCATGAGCCACCGTGCCCAGCCTTGAATAGCACTTTCTTAGGTTACAGCATGTGGGCAAGACGTGATTTCTGCTCAGAGTTACTCAAGACGTGCAGGCAGGAGGGAACCCGACTCCGGGACAAAGCCAGTGTGCAGGAGGATTTCTCCCTCTTTGCCTGAAAAGCAGTGGATTCTTGAGGATGCGTAAGTTGCTCTGTACTGAGGACTGCGATGAAGGTGACAGATGCATCTTGTTTCTCCCCCCTTCGCTTGCAGGAAGAGGAACCTTGCAGGATGGCATCTGCACTACCATTTAGCATCTGTGTGGACAATGCCAGGGAACACCATGGTCAGCTCCACGGCAGCTGTACGTCCGCCAGTGCTACAGAAGAGAGTGAGAGCTCAATTTCTAAGTGTGACCAGACACGTGCAACATTGTGTCAACCCTGTCTTGACGACATCCTTGAAAATCAAATGCAGAAGCGATCCTCTAACCTCGTCACTCCGCAGGAGCCGCAAAGCCCTGGATGCTGTGTTTGGACCAGCAGCAGCACTTGCTCACCATCACCAGGGGTGGCTTCAGCTGCTGCCTCACCACTCACTTTAGAGCACGGTACCGGGTCCCACATCTGGGCCATCTCCTAGCGGGTCACGGGTGTTTCTGTGTAGTTTTGATAAAGCTTTGTGTCAATGACCATCTCCTTTCTTCCACAAAGGCAGATGGGTGTCCAAAGACTGAAGGTGATTCCAAGACCTTCTCTCCTTCATTGATCCCAAAAAGGAAGTTTTAATCACTGGGTCCAAGAAACTTTCCCTGGATTGAAGCACACAAGAAGCAAAGACAGTTCTCCTCTTGGCACCCAGCTCCGTGGAAGCACAGCCTCCTCTTTTCATTTCCGGAAGGGGGTGAGCCTGTTGAAGGTGTGCCAGAAGAGCGAGGGCTTCCTTTTGGGTTCCGCCAGGCCAAATACCTGCTGCTGGGGGACGCTTGTGGGCATAGTGATGTGGCGCTGGTGGATGGGGTGCAGGCTCTGGTGCGGTGGGGCCACGGGGCACCTGTTGTAGCCTGACTCGGGAGGGGAGAGAGATGGAACAGGGACTGAGGGTCACTTGTTAACCAAAAAGGAAAAAAATGAAAATGCTGAGACTCCAAGTCCAAGTTCTCAGCTAATTCTTTTTTTTTTTTTTTTTTTGAGACAGGGTCTTACTCTGTCGCCCAGGCTGGAGTGCAGTGGTGTGATCTTGGATCACTGCAATCTCTACCTCCCAGGCTCAAGCGATCCTCCCACCTCAGCCTCCTAAGTAGCTGGACCTACCGGTGTGTGCCACCATGCCCAGCTAATTTTTTTGTAGACAGCTAATTCTTAATTCACATTAACCAAAAAGAAGGTCCAGTAGCTATGCTTGCTATGTTCAGGTACTCCGTGTGGAGCTTGACACAGTCTCTGTCACTGAAATCTCCTAAAAAGCCTCCAAGGAGGGTATTATGACAACTGGACAGGGGAAGAAACTGAATGCCAGGACACGCAGCGGGGAGTGGTGGAATCCGAGCCAGACTGACGGTCAAGGTGAACAGCAGTAAAATGCTCTAAATGGAAGTCTGGAGCTCATGTTGCCTCAGCCCAAATTCTCCTGTGCCATTTACCAGCTGGGATTACTGGGGAAATGATTTGATTTCTCTACTCCTTGGTTTCCCAATCCCTAAAATGGGGATTACAGTACTATGGGGTTGCTATGAGAATTAAATGAATTAATAGAAGCAAAGTGCTTAGAACTGTGCCCCCAATACGTAATCACTCTAATCAAAACCTCCCTGGCCTAGGTATTTTTAATCTGTGCAGAGGTAATTTAGAAGGTTTATTAAGATTAGCGATTAGATCAAAAGGTAACTGTGTAAGTCAGCATGGCACGAAGAGCGTGGGCTCTGAAAGCAGGAAGGCCTTGCTTCAGAACCCACCCCTGCCCCTGACCTGCCAGAAGGCTCTCCCTATCTCCCGAGGTGGCAGGAAGGAAGAAATCAGATAACCCAGGCAGAGCGACCCACCCGGTGGCCACCTGTGAATGTCAGCAGTCCTTCCGTTCTTGAGGAGCCCGGCTGCCGGGTGAGTGACTCTCAGAAGATACGGACAGAAAACAATGTATTCTGACAAACTGATTTACTAGTAATCTGACATTAGAAGTGGAGATTTTAAAAAATTAATAACATGGGTTTTTCTGCCTTAAAGATACTTGTAACTTAGTGGGGAAAATAAACTCTGCATTTGCACGGAGAAAGCAGTGGAGTGCGAAGTGTGGTTTGGGAAGGAGTTCTTCCTGGCCTTTTAGTCAGTGGCCTATTGCAGTCCTGGGATTCATTGGTCCTTGTTTTTGCATTTGCAGTCAGGAAAATATGAACAGAGATACATTTCATAGGGTAAATCCCTTTTAAAGTAGAAAGATGACTGGAATAACGTTTCTAAGAATGCAGTGCATATTTTTTGGGAAAAATCCTTATTAGTGAATTCCTGCTGGGCCAGATATCTGCATTACCGGCAGCGTGGACAGATCTTAGTTCATCAGAGCCCTGGGTACGCAGCCTGGGCATTTTTGAACGGCTGCCCCGGGAATTCTAATGTGCGTGGAGGTTAGGGGATCACTGCCCAAAATCAGCTCACGTGTCTTTTTTGGTCTAACTCCTTGCCTGATGTACCGAGCCTTTACATCTTTTTCTTAAACTAGACTATATCCAGCCTACAGCTGACAAGCAGTTTGGGGTTTGACATTTTGTCCTCTCATGCCTGAAAGAGGCAAGAGGCCTTGGTTTGCCTCAGACTGGTGATGTGCGTGACCCGGTGGCTAACGCCATCAGCACTTGGGGGAGGGGAGCAGAGGGGAGCAGAGGGGCCGCCGGCGGGCAGGGAGGTCTACCCCCCTCTGGCAGAACCTCTGAAGGTTTCCTGTGCCCACATCCCAATGGGAGCAAACACTGACGCACGTTCAAAACCAAACACAGGCCACCTTCACCTGCCCCCACTTCTGGACCTGCCCTTGAGTTCTAACTTCTACTGTGCTCCTTACTCCAAGCTGGTCACAGGCCGAAAGCTTGGGGTACGCTCCCCATTTTCAGGAGAATATTGATAAGCATTAAGGAGACAAAGCCTTCTCCATAACTTACCTTTTGACTTTCCATGTCCTGCCTTTTGAGCATTTAACATGGCAAGTTTCTTCTGGTTTTCTGAAATTTCCATTCCTGCATTTAGAAATAAATGCGACATATATTCAAAACACGTGGACATGTTTCAGAGCAAAACTTGCATCACAGCCCATATCAGTATTGATGTTCCCACCATAACCTGAGACCAAGAACCTTAATCCTCAAAGAACCCGGACAGGTTGAAGACCAGCAAAGGGGAAGTCACAAGGATTATCACCAAGGTGGCCATTTGGTTGTTCTGCAAACCCGGAGAGTCTGGAGAGTGAAACGGGGTGGTGCCCGTGAGAATGCAGGATGTCTGTGTGAAGCACGACACTCCCAGGCAATTGTTCACACAGGGTCATCCCAATTATAACCTAAAGGATGAGGCCCCAGAAGGAGAGGACAGAGCAAAGGGTCCCAGGGCCTGTTCGCCCATACGCTACGAGACCTTTGCACGCTAGCAGTTACACCCTGAACAAAGGCACCATGTGAGTAGCAGGAACCGGATTCCGTACCCCAGCTGTGCGCAGTGTGTGCCCTGAGCGTCCCCTCACTGTCGAGTCCAGTAGCACAGTGACAGTGTACGTGTGCCGTACGTGAACTGGGTGAAATAAGAGTCACCGGACGAGGCAACCCTTGGCTTCGCAGGATGTGGGGAAGGAGAAGGAAGGACAGAGCTGAATGACCAGGGCTGGGTGCTGGGGCCCTGCCTTCTCCCGGGGGCAGCCTTCCTCCTGGAGGCAGGTGCTCGCTCCAGCTCGGCAGAGGTGACCCAGGCCCTGCGTCTGCGAGCTCGCACTGCCTGGCTCACTCCCGAGGTTCCCTCTCTACCTCTGCCCACTCTGCTCCCCTGGCCCTGACTCCTCCACATGCCCAACATCTGTCCCAGACTGTCCTGACGTCAGGCTCAGGCTCTGTATGCTGGCCACTGGACTGTCCCTGCCTCCAAGGCCCTTCGTGTCCATTCTCTCTGACCTGCCACATAAAGTATCTACCCACACACATGCATCAAGCATGAGGGCTGCCAAAACATTCCAGGCAAGGAATGCATCCAGTTTTATCACACACGCGCCAGTTCCCAGACTTACTGGCTCAGGAGTGCCTCAGTCATACACTCGCGTCCTCTGACCACTGGCCATGGGGAGCATCACACGGCAAAGGGCATCCCATGAGGCCCCTCCTTTCCTTTCTATTGAGAGACACTGTTGAAAGCGTGTAGGATGCCCCCACCTCCCCCCGGCAAATAGTGCCGTCTTCAAGAACCCAAACACTCTGACTTACAGATGACTTCAGGGCCCGCACTAGACAACATCATATGACGAGTAAAACTTAAGATTTTGTGGCTCTGTCATTTTGCCTTTTAGTAACTATCATCTTTGAATGAATTCGGGGCACGAGAGTGATTAGCCCTATTCCAATGGGGCCCCAGAGTCTGCACCAATAATCTGGCTGTTGCTGGGAATCAGATTTCCTTTTAGTCTAAAGGACACCCCGACACTTGGTGTAAGGGGCCGCCTGTGACGTGGGGAGCTCTGTATCTTGGAGTGGCCCAAATCCAGGCGAACGTTCACCCATTGAGTGTTTCCAAGGAGATCCCTGCTTCCGCTTTAGCCTGACCAACTTGTAAATCCCTCCTACTCTACTGCAGAATCTCACAAAACCTCCTCTGGGTGAGACCCAATTCTGTAGCCAAGCTTAGAGCCAGTGGCTGGGGAGGACAGAAAAAGCACTTCCTGGTTTTCAGTTCTGCTGTCCTCATGGCAGTGGGCAAGGATGGGGAGGGGTGTATGCTGGCTCCCCTCCATCCTGGACCATGACTTTTGAGGGCTGGGCTCACTTGGGCTGCAGAGATGAATATCCTTCACTGACTTCCATTCAACAGATTGTGCTCAAAACCCTAAAGAGTTAGGGAGGCAATGAAATAGGGGCTCAGAGACTATGGGTGCTGCCATCATTAATGCCAGGCATGGCAACTTCGTTCTCAGGGGCCACACAGCACCACCAGGTCAGCAGAAGCTGGGAAGACAAACCAAAGACGTACGAATGTAACACTGGGTGTGAAGGACCATCGCCTTAACTGCAATGGATGACACGGCGTCCTGAGTGTCATAGGGAGAGATGGGAAGCATGTGGGCAGGCTGCTGGGTGTGGATCAACTGTGGCAGTGAGGCACCCTGAAGGTACTGCACGGGCACAGCCAAAGGGGAGGCCTCCAGAATCACGAGATGATACTTTTTTTTTTTTTTTTTTGAGACGGAGTCTCACCTCTGTCGCAGCGCGGGAGTGCAGTTGGCACGATTCTACGGCTCAACTGCAAGCTCCGACCTCCTGGCTTCGACACCATTCTCCTGCCTCAGCCTCCGGAGTAGCTGGGACTACAGGTGCCGCCACCTCGCCTGGCTAATTTTTTGTATTTTTAGTAGAGACCGTGTTTCACTGTGTTAGCCAGGATGGTCTCCATCTCCTGACTTTGTGATCCGCCTGCCTGGCATCCCAAAGTGCTGGGATTACAGGCGTGAGGCACGGTGCCCAGCCCACACGATACTTCTGATACCCTGGGTGATGGTCACCATAGTGGGGTTCCACCTCTGGGGTCACACTGAGTTGGTTTTATTATTTACTCTTCTACCCTGCATGTGGCATCCAAAGTGCTGGATTTAAATGTTATGTGGCCACAGTGCACGAGTGGTCCAGTTCCATAAGCCTCGATTTTCTCATCTGTAAACTGGGAATAACAGTAACCACTTCATAGGGATTCAATGAGACAATCTCTATAAATGGACCACAGAACGTCTGGCACAAGGTAAATACTGAATAAATGTTAGTTGTAGTAACTACAGCTGACATGGTCTGTCTTGTAAGTACATTCAGAAGTATTTAGGGTTTGCAGATCCCTCGTCTTTTCCCCATGGTGGGATCTAGCTCTGAGGGAGAAGGCTGGGCAGAGCAGGCCCACGGTGGTGGAGAATGAAGCTATTACAGCAAGCAGAGGCAAAGGTGCCTCCAGGGCCAAGGGCTGCTCACCCATCTCCTGGTCCTCCTGCACCCGCCTCCTTTCGTCTGCACAGGCCTGCAGCCACCTTGCCTTGTCTTCTTGTTTTTTGGCACAAAACAAATAAACCTCATCTGTGGTCCTACTGACGAGCTTGAAGGCATTTTTCACGCTGAGGTTACAGTCCTTGTCGCGCCCATCTCCCAGGTCCACAAGCTCCATCTCATCCATGTCCAGCCGGCCCTTGTAGTATAGCATGTCCCTGCGCAGCAGGTCCTTCTTGCAGGACACCAGCTGGTGGTCAAACAGGAAGAACATCCGCTGCTGGCTTTTGCCTTGCTTAGTGATTTTGGTCAGTTCCCCAGAATGAATCAATTCTGAGCTTCGGTCTAAGATATCCAGTCCCTGGAAGGATGAAAACACATCTTAAGATCTTCCAATTCTAGCACAGCTGTAGTCATAGCTACTTAGGAAGCCAAGGTGGGAGGACAGTTTGAGACCAGCCTGGGCAACACAGCAAGACCCCATCTCTACATGAAAATTTAAAAATTAGCCAGGCATGGTGGCACACACCTGTAGTCCTAGCTACTTAAGAGGCTGAGGCAGGAGGATCCCCTGAGCCCAGGAGTTTGAGGCTGCAGTGAGTGGTGATCGCATCAGTACACTCCAGCCTGAGGGGCAGAGCAAGACCCTTCTCTCTAGGAAAACAAAAAACAAAAAACAAAAAAAATTCCCCATTTGTATTCCTTCAGGTGTTAGGATATGGAAAAGACTCCTAACAGAGAATCTCTCTCAGACTTTCTAGTTACCTGAGACTGCCCACTACCTGTCCCCATTCGCAGGTGGGCAGGGCCTCAAAGGTTATTGTGTTAATAAACCTGGATTTATTGGTCTCCTGGTGCCTGAAATTTCTTCCTTTTCTTTTTTTTCCTACTCACTAGAAAACTGTGGCGGTGCCTCTGTGTTAGCTGAGGGGTCTTCCTTGGCTGAAGCCTCTGGTAAGGAGCATGCTGAATTAATGGAACCCAGTCAAGATCTGAAACAGCAGCTGAGCTAAACAGAGCCTCGAAGAATGACAGCGTGCAGGGTTATATGTAAGAAAGCATTCATGTAGGGGCACAGGACTGTGATTACGGACCTGACATTATTGTGTTGAGTATACGGCAGCTCCCTGGAATCGCAACTTATTTAGAGTCATAGGAACAAAAGGCCAGACGGGAAACTGTCAGCAAGAAATTAACTTCTGACAAATTATCCCCTAAATGTCAGTGTCCAAAATCAAAAAGAAAAACACACTTTTACAATATTTAGGTTGAATCTAATCCCATGTTACTTTATGGTATTTGGTATGACACTGGCCTTTGTTAAATAGGATTTGATTCTCCCTTAATCCCAGTCACACACAGTATTTTCTGGAGACAAAAGAGCCTGACTCCAAAATAGTTCTTCTATTTACTTGCTTAGAGCAATTCTGTGCCCTAGATTCTTCACTTACGAAACGAGAGAGTTGGACTCAGTGTTCTCTGAGATCCTGCCCAAACTCCAGAAGTCTATAAGGCCCCTGAAGTTACGTGTTTCTCTCCAATTTTCACCACCTGTAGCCTACTTCAGTTAAGAACCTAACTTCTTGCTCCAAACTTTCTCAGTCCTCTGGGAGAGTGAGTTCTGACCAATTAATAAATGTAAAATCAATGTAGTTTGGTCTACAAATCTGAATGGCATCTGCTTGTTGTTCTTAATTTAATGGCAGTAGAGCACAGTGGTCACCAGCATGGACTTGGAAGCCAGGGTGCCTGCTTGGGTTTGAATCCAGCTCTGCTACTTTTGAGCTGTGTGGTCTTGGGCAAGTTACTTAACCTTTCTGTGCTTCGGTTTTCCCATCTGTTATATGGGTATAATAATAGTGCTTACTTCATAGGATGGTGGAGAGGATTAAATGAGTTCATATAGGTACAAATGGCTCAGATCAGTGCCATTCAGACACGTGGTAAACACATGCAGGTGCTAGCTATTGTCACTGTTTTTATAAATACAGAGAGAGAATTTGTTGGACCTTTATTACAGGCATTGTATTTATTTGTACTCTTTCCTTTTTTTTTTTTTTTTTTTGAGACAGAGGTCTTGCTCTGTCACCCAGACTAGAGTGCAGTGGCACGATCACGGCTCACTGCAGCCTCAACCTCCTAGGCTCAAGTGATCCTTCCAACTCAGCCTCCCGAGTAGCCAGGACTACGTGTGTATGCCACCAGGCCTGGCTGATTTTTTTTTACTTTTTGTGGATATGGGGTCTTGCCAGGTTGCCAGGCTAGCCTCAAACGCCTGGGCTCAAGCGATTCTCACACTTTGGCCCCCCAAAGTGCTGGGATTACAGGTGCGAGCCACTGTACCTGGCCTGTACTATCTTATAAAATGCTCACGGTCGCCTTTGAGGTAGGTAATATTTTCCTCCCCAATTTATAAGTTAAAAAAATTAATCTTGCCCAGATCATACAGGATTCACATGTGGGCAGGGACTCCAGAGTCCCCCATATGTCTACTACTATGTTATGTGGCTGCAAATGAAATGTCCTCTACGGTTCTCGTGGAGCTCCCTCTACCAGGAGAGACAGACGCTCCGCAATAAATTAACTGCAGATACTCTTCAGATTTTATTTCTTACGGGGGTGGGGTATAAAGTGGTTGACTGTTAAATTCAACAATATGCCTCAAAACACATTTACCATTAATGGTATACATACCATTAAAGCCAAGAATATAAGGTATTGACCACAGGATATTAAAGTGCGTCTGCACCAGATCAAAGGTGCAGGAGGGGCCAGTGGCACGGGATCATGCGGGGTGTCTCCCACTTACCTCCCAGCCCACGATGGACACCTGCCAGCGAGCTATCTTGTCGATGCTCTCCAGCTTGCGCTTGCGCTCATTGATTAGACAGGCCACATTCTTCATGGCCTCATACGCTGCCTTTATGTTGCTGTAATCACTGCAAGATGGGAGGATAATTTTAATCACATAACATGCATCTTACAAATAAGGACTGGCAAAATAACCCACTGAGGCGCTTCTTCACATACAAACGCTCTAGACAAAGTGACATTTACGTCGTAGCCGCTGTTTCCCTTTCTTGCTTCCCTGTGAATAGACTACAGTCTGCACAGGTTAAGGGAGCTGACGCAATGCAATTTGGAATTCTTTGGAATAAAAATGTTTTCACTGATTTCCCAGAAATGACAATGAATGACAGTGAACGCCACAAATAAATTTTAGTCACGGTGACAATGGGTGACTTTCATTAATACAGAAAGAACAGTCTTTATCATGGCTCTGATTCTCACATAACCACTCTTGCTATATAAAGTACTTTAAAAATCACTAACCATTTTCAAAAGTGACTGTGTGCTCTGAGTCTACATCTTTTATGCTGTTCGGGAAAGGACAGGCAAGGACAGGCGCCTAAAGTGGTGAGTTACGGAAATGGCAGTATGGCATTCGCCTCACCAACAGATCTTCCTTTCTGGTGCTTTCCATCCACCACAGTGACGTCAAGCTAAAATGTTCTCCCCAGGAGGTCCCCACTCCCAAGCCCATTAAAACTGTAGGCACCGGAAAAGCAGAAACTACAGTTTTCATCTACACACAGGCTAGCACAGAGCACGTCCAGTATCTGCAAGCCTCCCATTCAGGTTTTGCTCAGCGTTAATAATGCAGGGCCACGGAGACCAACCATCCAGCTAATGAGCTGTATTTTCCACTTTCCCACGGCAACTTACAAGACAGACAGGGCCGCTCATCACAGCCGGAATGAGTTAGAATCCTGCACAGCCACGGGAAAGCCTTGAAAGCAGATTCTATTGTCTATTTACCAAACACAGTTCAACCCAGCTCCTGGGAGGTCCCCAGACACTGCCCACCGAGCAGACCCTGCCATCTTCAGAGAGGCCCATTCACACTCAGGAGCGGGGCAGAGAGCAGGAGCAAGAATGACACGAGGGGCTGCCAAAATAGTGGGCACGGAGCCCCCAGAGAGGCCTCCAGCCACGAAGAAAGGGTGCAAAGTCAGTTTTTCTGGACAAAACTGAATTGCAACGGTTTTTTAAAATAATTTTGCTTTGTTTTACTTAAGACTAGGAAATGGACTTTCTGTCATGTTGACTAATTTTTATTTTGAAAAAACCAAAATCTGCAAATGTTCTTGGTGAAAAACGCCCTTAAAGGAAGAAAATCAACTACTGAAGAGTGAGGTGTGGACGTCTGGACCCAGCTTTCCCATCTCAGAATGTACTGAGCTGCCTGCCCACATCTTCCAAGAAGTCTTTGCTTCTTAACTTTCTTATTAATTGTCTTTGGCTCTGGCTCCTCATCATGCCATCTAGACATTTTCTTAAAAATGTCTTTGAAAATTTATAGAAGATATTTACAACGACAATTTTTTCTTCTTCAATTTTGTGGCTTTCTTGACTTCCCTGTTTTTTTCTACTGAATTTTCTGATTTCTCCATCAGAAAAGAAAAAAATATACAGCTTTCTCTTACCTATCTCAATGAACTCCTTTTTCTAATTCCTTTAGTCCTAACTCTTTAGCTAACACCCATATCTAGTGTCTGTTGTTCAGTGACCTGCTCTCATTCTTTACTTTCCAATTTAATTGTAAGAAGGTTCCCCCCGCACCACCCCCTCCTTTTTTTTTGAGACAAAGTCTCGCTCTGTCGCCCAGGTTGGAGTGCAATGGTGTGATCTCAGCTCACTACAACCTCTGCCTCCCGGGTTCAAGCGATTCTCGTGCCTCAGCCTCCCGAGTAGCTAGGATTACAGGCGCCCATCACCATGCCCAGCTAATTTTTGCATTTTAGTAGAGATGCGATTTCACCATGTTGGCCAGGCTGGTCTCAAACTCCTGATCTCAGGTGATCCAGCCGCCTCAGTCTCCCAAAGTGGTGGGATTACAGACGTGAGCCACAGCGCCCGGCCAGAAATTTCCCTTTTTAAGTCTGTCTCTCCACAGGAGTTCAGAGGTAAAGAGTACAAAAGAATAATGATTCACTCTCCACTCCCTGCAGGGAGATATTTAGCTGCTGAAACCCAGAACTGTTGTGGTTTGCCACAGAAATTTCCTCCTGGCACAATCCCCTCCCTCTTCCTCTTCTCATCAGGACCCTTTGAGATGACCCTCTCCAGAGCTGCAGGTGCAGTCAAAGACCTTGTGTCAGGGGCATGGCCCTTGTTTCGATTCTCATCTAAAAGAGTCAGCTTTAGCCTAGACCCTTGTGGCCCTGGGTGGCCTGGCTTGAAGCCGGGCACACAGCAGTTGTCCTAGGACTATCATGTTCCTGCTGGCCAGGTGAGAACTCAGAATGAGCCAAACACTGCTACCCCGAGGCACCAAATAGCTGGGCTGGGCTGTGATGACATCTTCCCATGGCATGGAAAATGGGCATGCACATTCCAAAGCTGAATGGGTGACATGCCTCATGTATAGCCACACAAAGGCTTCTGTGCGTGCACGAAATGATGGTTGGCTATTAAGGAAACAAAGGATAATTTCTGGCTCCCCCAGAAGAGATCATATGGCTAGGGAACAAGGGCATGAGAGGAATTCAGAAACAACCAAAGCAGATGATAAAGACAGAGAGAATGTGTATGTTGCTGCTCTTTGTTCAGGAGAAGCTGAGATTCAAACAAGAGAAGGGTGAGTAACAAGAAGAGCTTAGTCAGGCCCCAAGGAAGTTCAAAGGGAGACGCAGCATTCAGGTAAGCGTGGAAGGAAGCCCTGTGCTTCCAGCAGGAGGGAACAGGGAAAAGACCAGACAGCCCGCACCCTGGTGCGTACGAATGGCTCAGGGCCCAGCAGGCGCCCAGTGCCCTGGTCTTCTCAGCCACCCTGTATGGATTCGCACCCCTGACAATCCACACCCTTTTACAGTTCAAGCTTGTGTGCGCCCTCAGCCCTTCTGTGTTGCTAAGTAGAGACTGCTTAACAAGTAACTTTAGGTAAGTCACTATCAAGTAACGTTTCTGCCATAAAGAATCCTGCTCTGAGCTGAGCTGCTGTGCGTCAACCTCACGGGCACAGGACAGAACGAGAGTCATGGCTTTCCATTCACACTGGTCTGTTTCCCTCAGAAACGGTCTTTACTAACCACTGAGTACTCAAAGGCACATTTATAAAATACAGGTAAGCAACATAAGGAGTAACAACACAACAAAAGCCCCCGTACACTCATGACACAGCTCACGAATGACCCTTGCGTCTTCATAGCTCTAGGGCTGGATATTCTGGAGCCTCTTCAATCACGCTATTTCAATAGTTAATTGCACACATTCTAAACGATCTGAAAACTTCTCCCATGGAGCGCCCAAAGTGCTAAGGCTGACACTGAAGCCCACCTATCACTGCAGGGGTGAAGAGCTGCCTACAGCTAACGGCGGCAGCACCCTCACCCGCGCCCCTCACCCGTGTTCCTGTGTGGTATACTTGAGCAGCTCGGCCAGCTGCAGCGGGTATTTGCAGATCTTCTGCACGGGTGTGAGCAGGAACCCGTCGATGGCGATGTCAATCATCTGCTGTAGCAGGCGGCAGGCTTCGAAGAAATGTCTGTACTTGCCCTGCTTCATGAGGTTGGCGAGCTCCAGGCAGGCGCCTGGGTGGTTGTTGCAGTATTCGGAATAGATGGCAAAGCCCTCTTGCTGGGAAGGAAAAGCACAGCCTCATCAGCTTCTGGGGTGCCTCTGGGACATCATCCCAGCCCTCTCTAAGGGACACTCCTAGAAAGGAGGAAGATGGACTACTGCAAGAAGGACAGGGCATGAAATCCGCTGGCGCCCGAGCTGCCCTGCCATGGTTTCCACAAGCGTTATCTGGCCGGCAGGAAGGGGTGCTTCGGCAGGCTCCTGAGGCGGTTGGGGACGAGGCTGCCCTGGGACTCAGCACCCTGGTCTCCTTCTAGCCTCCCTCGCACTCATCCTGGAAGGTGGGTAGCAGGGCCTCTAACGTCCCCCTCCTGCAAATTTTTTCAACTCAGCTGAAAACCATGTATGCAGTTTTGATGGTTGCTTATTCTTTGCGGTTTAAAACTAGTCTTGTCAGCTTTTCCTCAAAAATGCCCATTTCAACACACCTCTCTTCCCATTTCTCTGCTGTCACCCTGGCTGGGCCTGCCACGACCCCTTCCCTGGTGGTAGCAGTACTCCCCTGTCCTCACTGTGAGACTTACCTTCCTCAGGCCACCACCCGGCCTCCAGCCTGTCCTAAGGTGGCTCCTGTAGGAACCTTCTGCACAGGCCACACAAGGAGGCCTGTCACAATGTCCCAAATATGCCCAGGTCACACATGGGGCCCAGCCTCCGGCTGACTGACTGAACACAAAAACATTATGCCCAGCCACTTAAAATCTATCTGCCCCAGAGGACTCTAGACAGCTTCTGAGCCCAGCACCCAGGAAGTGAAGGTGTGGCGAGGCTGTCATTGTTATTATTATTACTCTTACTGTTCCCTAGCTATTTGGGCTGGGACTAAAATCTTCCTCTGAAATCTTCTAGCAGTAAGTAGTAACAGTCAATCATAAGTTAAAAAATGATAAATGCATGTTATCACAGGAAGGTTCTGAGGCAGTTACAGTATCACAAGCATGTGTCCTGGAGCCACATGCCCAGGTCTGCCTTCACAGCTGCCTCTTGCTGGTATGTGGCCTTGGGTTACTTACTCTCTGGGCCTTAGTTTCTTCATCTAGAAAGTGAGAGAGATAATCATATCTACCTCATAGCAATACACAAGCCAATATAAGAAAACCCTGGAAACGGTGCCTGAAATGTAATAGTCACTTCCTAGATATTACTAGGAAGGACTCCATAGTTCTTACGGCATAACCCTTAGAAATTTTTAAAAAGTAATTACTCCAAATGTAACCCCCCAATTCCAGACTACATAAAAGGGTTTTGAAAAAATGAATTTGGGACATTAAGACAAGATTATACAGATTTCGTTTATATGATAAGCATATAAGATAGAAGAAACATCTCCTTTCTATGGAAGATTCATCTAGCAAACAAACAATAAAGCTAAAGAGACTCCTGTTGTTCGTGGAGATGCACTTCAAAATTATGTAACCAGATGTTATTAATAATGAAGTAAAGGGTGACGCACATTTTGAAGAAAGCAAGATCCTATTTCACTCAAGTGAGGTTCCTCTTTGTTGTACTGTTTCTCAAGGTCTTTCAGAAACTTTCTTTGGAATTTGTAAATATCTTCAATGTTTCCAAAAATAGTGGCTAGTTGTGCAACAGTGAACATTCCTGTGTGCTTGCGGCACTGTCGGAGATAGCCCTGCAAAATACAGAAGCAATGGCTTTCATCTGGAAATCCAAATAAATTATGTGAATAGTACAGCTTTTGTAGGCCTAAAACCAGGATCTTGGAATGAATTTTAATTAAAGAAAATTATTTTAACCTCTATGAGTCTCTGATGAGGTCACGTACTTCCATGACTGCAACTTGCCATAGGTGTGTTTTTTTTTTTTTTGAGACGGAGTCTCGCTCTGTGGCCCAGGCTGGAGTGCAGTGGCGCGATCTCAGCTCACTGCAAGCTCCGCCTCCCGGGTTCCCGCCATTCTCCTGCCTCAGCCTCCCGAGTAGCTGGGACTACAGGCGCCGCCACCTCGCCCAGCTAGTTTTTTGTATTTTTTTAGTAGGGACGGGGTTTCACCGTGTTAGCCAGGATGGTCTCGATCTCCTGACCTCGTGATCCGCCCGTCTCGGCCTCCCAAAGTGCTGGGATTACAGGCTTGAGCCACCGCGCCCGGCCAGGTGTTTTAAACTAAAAAGAAAGCAAAAAGGCTCATGCCGTTGGATTTAGGATCCAATAAACCAGGTAATGTTTCCAGAAACAAGTTCCAAATACCAGAGCTCAAAAATTGGTGTCGTCACATGTTTTTCCAAACTCTTCAGATAATCATTCTCCCAGCTCTAATTCCATTTCACAGCCCAGGAGACTTGTCAAATGCAGAATGTCACTGCTTGCTGAACAGCCACGCAGCTCTGTGCACTGTCCCTCAGGGCGAGGATTCCTCTTCCTCAAGGATTCCACCAGCACCGCCTTTCTATGGACAGCACCAATCTGTAGGTCTTTAATCTGAGGCTTGCACTAATTATCTGTGTGTAACACCATGGCTATACTATGGCTTGGGTAGGAGCTAGTGGGATAAGAAGAAAAGGCTGTACATACATTAACAGCTAACTCAAAAAGAGTTATCATGACATTCAATAGAACGAACTGACCATGGAGTAAAACACATACCAATGACCACTTGGTACGAATTTTAACAGGAAAACAATATAATGTAATAGTTCAGAAAAGGGCAGGTTCTGGGGCAGACTGCCTGGGTTTAAATCCAACCCCACCACTTAACTTCTCTGTGCCTTGGTCTCCCCATCTGCAATGCGGGCTAACAGGTCCTGCCCAGTGAGAATGCTATGGTAGCCGAGTTAATCCAGGTAAGGGGTGGCAACAGTCAATGTTCAATAATTATGGACAGTTCCTCTTATTTCCCTAAATGCCACTGCAGAACTGCTTCTTTTGCCACACACTCACACAGAATGAGATGGCTGGCACAAGGAAGCTAAACACTGGCCTGTCCACACAGCTGGCTAATCCAGGCAGTTCTCTGACTTCAACTTGTCTTCAGCACTGAATGGTCAGCGTTGAATGGTAGTGCAGATATCAGCATTTATAGCTAGGAGAGTCGCAATGAGCAGACAGGGCAAACAGCAGTGTAGGGTGATGCTTGTACACAATCCATAAAAGCACAAAATACCACAGGAAGACAAAACCCTTTTAGGTGCACCTCTACTAATGACAAGCTCTCTGAAATCAGGGTAAGACTACAATATAAAATTTGTTGCCAAGTAGAATAGCATGACACTAGAATATAGCCTCTGATATCACCAATATAAAACCAGTGTTTTTTCCCATCTGTGTCTAAATGACTCAGGATCTCATCTGTGAGTTGGTGATTAGACGCAGTGGGGTTGCAGATAGTAACAAACCTTTGACTGTAAAATCAAGTGAGCGTGTGCCTTCTATGAAAGCCGCTCTTTTCAAACAATCTCAGGAATTAGGTCCTGATAGAGACAGTTGCAGAGTGCACTTAAGAGAGGGGCTGGGCACACTGGCTCACGCCTCTAATCCCAGCACTTTGAGAAACCAAGGCAGGAAAATTGCTTCAGTCCATGAGTTCGTGACCAGCCTCGACAACACAGTGAGACCCTGTCTGTGTACAAAATTTAGAAAATTAGCTGGGTGTGGTGATGCATGCCTGTAGTCCTAGCTACTCAGGTGGCTGAGGAGGGAGGATTGCTTAAAGCCCAGGAGTTTGAGGCTGCAGTGAGCTATGATCATGCCACTGTACTCCAGTCTAGGTGACAGGGCAAGACCCTATCTCTAAGAAAAAGCCTTGCCTCTGAAAAGAGACCCTGACTCTAAAAAACCTCCACCAACAGCTAGGACAGCCGCAGCACTCAGACCTAGCAGTGCAGACAGCAGGGGCGGAGAAATAAGCAGTGGGTAAGTGTGTACATATGGGAGTCTGATGGAGGGGAGGGGGTGGAGGTGGGGAGAAAGCCTGGGCACCTCATGCAACCTCGTACTGTGACCCTTAGTGAGGTCCCAGCCTGGCGTCCCACCTCGCAGATGTCCCTGAGGTGCTTGATGTACACTCGCTCAGTGTCCATGATCTCCCGGATGACGTTGGTCCGCATCTGCTGCTTGTTCTCGCAGTGTCTGTGGCGGCTCTGGCTGGCCTCCTCGTCCTGCTCCTCGCTGGGGGTGCTGCTGGAGTTTTCCGACAGCTCTTCCTGATTCACTCGCAACTGCAACCCACACACAGGGGACAGGTGACTTGGGGCAGGGGAGGGCAGCAGAGAGCAGAGGCAAGAGACCTCCCAGGTTCCTACTTTCCTGTGACCTGTTGAGAAGGCAGCCTGGCCCTCGCCTGAGTCCCATGACCTCAGCAGGGCTGCAGCTGTGCCAGCAGGCACATGGACCATAGAGAAACACCGAGCAACTCGCTTGCCTTCTGTTAACATTTCGACTTCGACCCAGCCTAATTTCTTACAGGTGTGACTTGCATGTCAGAAAACCATTACAAAAGAGCTGACCTGATGAAAGGCGAGTTCTGACCTGAAAGGATCCTGTAGCCCCCACAGATACTTCGGAAAAGCTGCAAGTGCCCCACACTTACTCTGACGAAGCTCGCGGGGAACCAGGCTTCCTTGTCCTCACTGCGGCCCCACCACCAGTCCTTGTTGGAGGCTTCCAGAACCTGGATGACATCCCCGGCTTTGAAGCCCAGTTCCTGGTCGTCCATGGTCACATGGTCCCACAGGGCTTCTGCGCAGACCACGTTGCCATCACTGATCAGCTGAAAGGAGACAGTGGGGTGTGCTCAGCATAGAGCACGAGGGCGCGGGAGGGTGAGGGAGCTGCCAGATGCACTCTCAGGGTGACACTGGTATCCTCTCACTTGGATATGCTGGTGGCATTTGGTCTACAATGACTATGTGACTAGTTACACAAACAGAACCCAGGAGAACAGACTGAGGAAAAACAAAGTCAGGAGGGCATCTCTACCTGCTTTTAAAGAAAGCCCTTATACTGGGCATGGTGGCTCACACCTACAATCCCAGCACTTTGGGAGGCCTAGGCAGGTGGATCACCTGAGGTCAAGAATTCAAGACCAGCCCAACCAAGATTGTGAAACCCCGTCTCTACTAAAAATATAAAAATTAGCCAGGCATGGTGGTGAGCTCCTATAATCCCAGTTACTCAGGAGGCTGAGGCTGGAGAATCGCTGGAACTTAGGAGGCGGAAGTTGCAGTGAGTGGAGATCATGCCAGTGCACTCCAGCCTGGGGGACAAGAGCAAAACTCTGTTCCCCCCCAAAAAAAATTAGCCAGGTGTCCTGGCACATGTCTGTAATCGCAGCTACTCAGGAGGCTGAGGCAGGACAACTGCTTGCACCTGGAAAGCAGAGGTGCAGTGAGCCGAGATTACATCACTGCACTCCAGCCTGGGCAACAAGAGCAAAATGCAAGAAAAAAGGGAGGGAGGGAAGGAGGAAGGCAGAAAGGCAGGCAAGCCCCTTTAAAAAAAAAAAAAAAAAGTATAAGTTGCTCACTTAGCAGCAGGTCAGTTATCTAGCAAACTTCAATGCTGAAATATTTGCTCCAGAAAAATGGTTTCTGGCAACCATACTAGATGTCACAGAGCCAAGCTTATTAAAGTTATGCACATATACTATTGGAAGTCCGTCCCTCACATCTCCCTCCAATGCGGATCATTCATACTTTATTCACCATTCAAGTAAGCTTTGCATCTAACTTTATACTTTACACCAATTAAAGAGAACATAGCATGATCCTGAGATCGCTAACAATTAAACAGGAACAAATGTGGCTGCCACCGGTCACAGGAGCAGGTGATTTTGCACATCTCCTTAGTTGCCAACGATACACATCACTGGCGATCTCGGTAGAGACGCTGACTCACTGAGGAGTTATGCTCCACATGTTCTGCTCAAGAACGCCAAAAGCTGGAGGTACCTTCCAGAATGATTTCCTAAAAAAAAAAGCTACAGTTGCAGGGTGGCTGAAGGAACACCAGATTTGGAGGGAGAAATACATGGGTACCTCCAGCTCTGCCATTCGCCATCAAGTAATTAGACATCTTTCCTCAGAGCGTTGATGAAAATGTGGGTAATAACCATAACGTCCGCTTCTTAGATCAGTTGTGAGAATGATACGAGATACCAGAAGGGAGGGTATTCTTTCATCAAATGGAAAGCACTGGCCGAACACTGATGGGGAGCTGCTCTTCTTTACCTAAAAAGATGAGCTGCCTCTACCCAGAAAGCTTAATCCCATACATTTTCCTGGACGGGGTCAGAGAATCACAGTGTTGTTCTTTCTTTATTTTCGAGACGGAGTCTTGCTCTGTCGCCCAGGCTGGAGTGCAGTGGTGTGCTCTCGGCTCACTGCAACCTCTGCCTCCCAGCTTCAAGCAATTCTCCCTGCCTCAGCCTCCCAAGCAGCTGGGTTTACAGGTGCGCACCGTCACGCCTACCTAATTTTCTGTTATTTTTAGTAGAGACGGGGTTTCACTATGTTGGCCAGGCTGGTCTTGAACTCTTGACCACACATGATCCACCCCTCTCGGCCTCCCAAAGTGAATCACAGTGTTGTTTTAATCAGAGTTCCAGGCTTTTGGACATGCTTAGTAAAGAAGAACTAGAGAACAAAGTCAGAAGTGGTTGTGGACCCTGAAAATCAGGTATCCCGTATTCACCACTGTCATGTGGAATTCCAGTACCTCATTGATGGCCAGCTGCTCCCCGCCGGGCTGCAGGTACCGAGGGCTCGCCTGGCAGAGGTCCTCATAGCTGAAGTCCTCCTCACTACCGTTGTCATCCACTAAGGCAGAGGGCTCGGTACCTCCATCTGAAGAAACTAAAACATACAAGATACAAAAGGCATGATTTCAAAGACACAGCTAACAAGATTTTTTCATATGATGAAAAAATTTGGTAATATACTCCCAAGGGAAGGTAATCATCTGTATCTTAGAATAAGAAACTGTTAGAAAATGTTTACATTACTCCAAAGTTAAGAGCTGCAGTTCAGTGTGACATTAAGTGAGAGGTGGAAAGTTAAAGAGTGTACTGCCAACACAATACCATTTGCAGAATGAAGACCATCAGGTATTATGTGTAATTTAGTTGGAAGTCTGTGCTCCGCCCTGGATAGTAACAGCATAAATACAGATAACAATGCTGCCAAGCAATGTGCTGGGAAGCCTGAGGAGGTAAAGAAGATGAAAAAGATGATCCAATATTCTGCTTCCACCCTTTATCTGCAAGGCAGTACTACCAAAACCAGTACATCCCAACAGTGTCTTGAGTAGAAATGTGCCATCAATCTTACTCTCCATACATATTTGAAAGGCTCAGAACTCAAAATATGAGAATGGGGAATTATATAGTACTTTTACCAGAAAAGAGAGAGAAAGATATATATATGTGTGTGTGTATATATATATATATA
>NW_016803732.1:1074610-1111015 GCF_001698545.2 Rhinopithecus bieti | reverse complement strand
ATATATCACGGAATACTATGAAGCCATAAATAATGATGAGTTCATGTCCTTTGTAGGGACATGGATGCAGCTGGAAACCATCATTCTCAGCAAACTATCACAAGGACAGAAAACCAAACCCCGCATGTTCTCACTCATAGGTGGGAACTGAACAATGAGATCACTTGGACACAGGAAGGGGAACATCACACACCGGGCCTGTTGTGGGGTGGGGGTAGGGGGGAGGGATAGCATTAGGAGATATACCTAAAGTAAATGACAGGTTAATGGGTGCAGCACACCAACATGGCACATGTATACATATGTAACAAACCTGCATGTTGTGTACATGTACCCTAGAACTTAAAGTATAAAAAAACAAACAAACAAAACCCCCAAATACTGATGACTGCAGCCAGGAAGTGGAAATATAATAAGGAGAGTCCGAAGCAAGTGGCAGGATTTTAAAAAGAAAGGGATCCTCCTCAGTCAGGGAAAGGCTTCCTGGAAGAGGGGCAGACTACTCAGAACAGGGTGATGGCCCCTGATTGCGAATCGAAGGTGGCTGATACGAAGCATGTGCTCCACGGACTCCCAGCACATCTCATGAAAGACGAGACTGCGAAGATCGGGGGCACACAGAAGGGCCTCACAGGCTAGAGTTCAGCCCGGGCTGCTCTTCCAGGGTTCGGAGGAAGGAAGCCACAGGACCTAAGTAGAGTCCCCTCATATGACAGAAAGAGAAGAGGTTTTAGGATCACGGAGGCTGCTCTGAATTCTGGTCCTGCCCTTCTGTGGGCATGGGACCTAAACCAAGTGACCTCATTTATCTGGGCTTCGTGTCCTTTTTGAAGAATCAGGCGACAGAATGCACGTGAAACTCTTCGCCTCCTTGACCATAGCTGGAACTCCACAGAGAGTGCTACTGTGGTGAAGGTGTCCCACCCGGTGAGGGCTGGGCTAATGACAGACTTTGCCAGGACGTGGAGGAAGAGCTGTTGGCGCAGAGCCTGGGGCCAGGGAAGCCAGCTGGGGAGAACACAGTGGGAGTGGGCGGCAACAGGAGCGGCCCCAGGAAATGGCATCAGGAACTGAGATCCATGTCGGGAGGCCAAGTTCATGCCTGCAGCAAGAGACAGGGTCAAGGACGTTTTGGAAAAATTCCAAGTTCCCTGGAGATTTAACAAAAAGCAGAAGTCTGAGGGAGAAGCCAGTGTGCTGGGAAGGACAGAGGGCTGGCTGAAGGTTGCCCTGGGATGGTGCTCCACGGACTTGCTTTTCTCAGGGACTTGGCAACTCCATGTTTCTAGTTACTTGACTAGAAAAGGATGGGCCTGGTTTCTGACTGAAAAGTTCTTTCTTGGGGAGATGTTTTATATTTGGATCAATGCAACCTGCATTTTCTATGCACAGCTCATCTTATCCGCACTGGCCATGTGCCAGGTGCTCGGCAGACACACGTCCAGCCCCAGATCCCCACCCCCTACCACCATGCTTGGCCTCCTGCTTCCCTCATGTCTCTCCTCCCCTCCCCTCATCATTTCAGCCACACTGCTGTCAGAAGCAACCGATTCTATAAACAGAGCCCAGGAATCTGACACTAGAACAATGATAAACACGGAAAAAGATCCATAATAACGGGGGTAATCAACACTGCAGAAGTAGTATTTCACGCACCAGCATTTTAGGTCTTTCTTGCCAAGCAGAGACAGAGCTGTGATGACGAGGAGGAATTCAAGCTCATGCACTCATGATGCACGGAGCTCCTGAAGCAGGACGGAGGGAAAGCAGGAAGGTGTGCACATGCCGCCAGCGACACCTCTCCCAGCCCGGCCCCAGCCCCTCTCTGAGACTGTGCTCAGACCACCTCCCACCTGGCAGCCCCAGTCCTGTAAGCCTGAGCTCTGGACACAGCACCTCTCAGTGGCGCCCACTGAACTGGGTCTGCTCACGGGCCCTGGCTTTCCAATTGCTTCCCCCTCCGCCACGGGTGTCCGTCTCAGGGAAACCCCCACATCCCAGCCACCATCACCTCCTCTCCAGAACCCTCCTGTGATTCCAGGGGAGCCAGCTGCTTACATCCATGACAGCACACACCACAGTGAGGCATGGCACATGGATCTGCACCTGTACCCTAGCCGTGAAACCACCCAGACAGGTGCACCGGACACCGCGACAGCCAGGGAACCTTGGACCAGCTGACAATGGAAGCTGGGCGAGAGCTCTCAGCGTGCACCAAGTCAGGGTTCCAGGCTCTGAGTGCATGATGCCAGTTACCCTCTATCCACCTCCACTCCCCTGCCTGGGCCCATCCCCAGTCTTGGTCAGGAAAGGTCAGGGCCTGTGTCTGGGAGGAAAAGTGAGCTGTCTAAGAGACCAAGAGACGGGGGTGGGGGAGGAGTAAATTCCTGGGCCTGAGCACAAAGCAAGGGGCAGAAGAAAGCACTCTACAGCCTCGGTGTTGCCTTCTGGGCCCTAGCTTTCTTACCTGCTTATTAAAGGAGAGGAGACGGCTGTCAGGGGCATGGCAGGGCCTGGTGCCTCTGGAGAAGGGAGTGCACCCTGGGAGCACGGGTGGGTGGGCAGCAGGGAGCCAGCTATGCTTGTGGGAATCCATGTCTGTCTTGCTGGGGGTCGTGTGTGGATCTGTGTCTATTTTGCTGGGGGTGTGGCTGGAGGTCCTGAGAAAGCCAGACCTGTGCTGTCTGAGAAACACATTAGAGCCTGGACAATGCGTGGTGACTGTTTGATTTTAAATGTAACTTCTGCTTCCTATGCTAGGTCAGGGTGCATACGGGCAGAGAGCAGGAGGTCACCTAGCCTAGTATGCTTTGCTGGTGTGTGTGTTTCGGGGTTGCTTGGGGGACGCCTTGAGGAAGCACATCATTTTTTTCATGCGTGAGTACGTCTTAGACTCCAAGGGAAACAGCACTTAAGACAAAAGCCTTCTCGGCCGGGCGCGGTGGCTCAAGCCTGTAATCCCAGCACTTTGGGAGGCCGAGACGGGTGGATCACGAGGTCAGGAGATCGAGACCATCCTGGCTGACACGGTGAAACCCCGTCTCTACTAAAAATACAAAAAAATTAGCCGGGCGAGGTGGTGGGCGCCTGTAGTCCCAGCTACTCGGGAGGCTGAGGCAGGAGAATGGCGTGAACCCGGGAGGCGGAGCTTGCAGTGAGCTGAGATCCGGCCACAGCACTCCAGCCTGGGCGGCAGAGCGAGACTCCGTCTCAAAAAAAAAAAAAAAAAAAAAGACAAAAGCCTTCTCTAACCCTGGAGCCTTCTCTAACCCTGCTCAGACCACGAGGCCCAAGAACTGTGCTGCTTACTGGCTGAGATATCCTGATGCTCCTGGGTGAGGAGGATATACACAAACCCTGTGTGTCTAATGCCTAAAGCAGCAGGAATCTTCCAATTTTGCAAGCACTGATCTGGCACTATCTGGTACCAACAGCATTTTTCCTTATCAGTTTAAACCATGGTTGAGCGAAAAAAAAAAAAAGTGAATCTCAGTAAAACAAAGGCGTTGGGGCTTCCCACCCAGAGCAAAGCTCTGAAAACGACACTTTCTCCTCGAAGAACTAAACAGTGTTTTCCACGGGAGAATTCTTTACCATGATCTAGCTGCTGCTGTGAAAATCAGTAAAGAAAGAAAAAAACCAGGTTGTATTCGTGCATAAATTCACAATTAACAGGAGTCTATTGAAAAGTGTTAGACCTTTACAGGAGGTACCAGGAGAAAACTCTCTGGACAGAGACATGGACTGGAAATACCGATGGCTCTCTGAGTTTTTCATAAATACTTAGCAAAACAGCTCTGCCGGGGGCAGTGGTGCGCACCTGTAGTCCCAGCTACTCAGGAGGCTGAGGCGGGAGGATGGCTTGAGCCTAGGATTTCCAGTCTGCAATGAGCTCTGATTGTACCACTACACTCCAGCCTGGGCAAGAGAGCAAGACTTTGTCCCAAAAGAAAAAAAGTAAAGAAAAAAAGACAACTCTGGCCAAGGTTAATCACAAGAGAGGTTTCAACAGCCACTGTTTCAACATCATGGATTAGCAGTCAGCAACACTGCGGAAGTAAGATGGCTCGAGGCGCTCATGCGTTGGCTGACTCAGTCCTGGCAGGTGAGGGGGCAGAGGCCAGGGGCAAGAGACTGGCAACACGGACGAGGGAAAGGCATGGCGCCTGGAGTGAAAACTCCCGGGTCAATGTCCTTGCTTCACTAACTTCCTAACTACATGACCTTGGTGCAAGTCACTTCAGTTCTTTCAGCTTCAGTGTTCCTGTCTGTAAAGCAGGCATTAGCCTGTATGTTTTACCTATTCAGAGGTTATTCTTCTGCCTCTCACATCCCACGACCCACTCACTGGCAGATCTGACTCAAGTTCCTGAAGGTGTCCAGAATCTGGCTACCTCTTACCCCTCTCCCACCACTCAAGCCTGGGTCCCCTCCCACCACTTAAGCCTGGGTTCCCACCCAGCTTCGGGCTCCCTCCAGCAGCCCCTCCTGGTCTCCCTGCTGCCACCACTGCCCCTGGGAGGCCGAAGCTGCCAGAGTGATGCTGGCAAACCGTTCCTAGACTGGATTGTGTCACTCCTCTGCTCAGAATCATCCACAGGGGAGAGAGCCAAAATTCTAGAGACCTTTCCCCAGATACACTGTGCCTCCCACCCCTCTTCAACCAATGGCTCCTGGCTGCAAAGACCGCAGGCACTCCTTGCCCAGGGCCGCTGTTCGTGTGCCTGACAGCTCTCCCCAGGTACACACACAGTGGCTCCCTCTCTCACCTTCACCATCCCACTTAAAACCACAACCCTCACTCTTACTCTACCGTCTCCCCTGGTTTAGTTTTCTCCATAGCTTTTGTCACCGTCTAATGTATTCTGTTCACTGTCCAGAATGTAAGCTCCAGAAAGGCAGTAATGCTTGTCTGCTTTATTCTTAACTGTTCCTAACACCTAGGCCCGCCTGGCACACATGGGAGCGAAGGGAGGGAGGGAAGGAGGGAGGAAGGGAGGGAGGGAGGAAGAAAGGAGGGAAGGAGGGAAGCAGGGAGGGAAGGAAGGAGGGAAAGAAGGAGGGAAGGAAGGAGGGAAGGAAGGAGAAAGGGAAAGGAAGGGAAGGGAAGGGAAGGGAAGAAGTACAGCATGTGGACTTTGTGCAAGGCTTTGGGGTCAGATGAACTTCCCTTCAAATGATAGTGATGCACATTTTTTTCTTGTCTGTATTTTTCTGTTTTGAGTATGAGTCCTTGGTCGAGTTTCTTTGTTTTTTTTCACCTGTTGAATGTGGATGATAATACCCATCTCTCAGGGTTGTTTATACATTCTGAACAAGTACTTGTTATTAGTGTGCTTTGAGCTTCAAGTGGAATGATGATATATGAAAGCACCCTGTAAACTGAAAAACAGTATAGAATTGCAAGATGTGGCTGGGCACGGTAGCTCATGCGTGTAATCCCAGCACTTTGGAAGACTGAGGCAGGAGGATCCCTTGAGCCCAGGAGTTTGAGACCAGCCTGGGTAACAAAATAAGACCCATCTCTATAAATTAAAAAAAAAATAAAAGTAGAATTGCAAGATGTTATTTTATCAGGCACCTATAATGTGCTAGGCACTGATTTAAGCTGTGGAGGTGAACAGGCTCATATAATCCTCATGACAATGCTACATGGGAGGTACTGTGAGTTGTCCCCATTTCTAGATGAGGAAACTCAAGTCCCAATAACACAGAGCTATGTGCAGCAGGCCCAGGCCATCTAACTCTTACCCACTGGGCGGAACTGCCTCCCCCAGCAGTGGCTCTGTTACTTGTAACAAGACAAAATGATATTAAAAACAGTCTTAGTATCCAAATCTGGGTGTTTTGGTCCCATTCTGGAGAGCAGCCGTATGTCCTGCCCTCCCCGGAGCTCCCTCACTGACCCTTTCTTCCGACTCCCAATCCCTGCTCCCAGTGGGGCCTGTCAAGGACCTGATTCCATTTTCTGGTTGTATCCTTTTCCCTTCACCACCCCAACCACCTTCACGATTTTAAAGTCCCTTAAAGTTAATGACTCCTGTGTCCCGTAATTTCAGTGTGTTTTATGGAGTGGGATTGCTCAGTGTCTGACATCTAGACAGGAAGAATCTCTGCGCTACGCTTTGATGCTTTGTCTAAGCCTGGTGGTTTTCTGTGATTCCCCACGCTTACTGTCCTTCTACGTGTGGACAGGACAGGCTTACAGCAAAGGACAGATGTTTGATTTTTGTCTTTCCAGCCCCTAGAATAGTATCTGGCATACAGAAGGCACGCAGTATGTGATTTCCAACTGAACTGCAAATTGCTGATGTGGAAACTGAGGTTCCAAGTAGTTGAGTCATTTATCAGGGCTACACAGGGGCTGGGTCCGAACCAGGATGGGAACCCAGGTCTCTCTGACTCCCACCCCTCTGCTCATCTGAGACTGTAGCTAGAAAAATCCCTCAGCCAGTCTTCGTGACTCTTGTTTCCCTCCCCAAGCCATCCTATATATTACTTCCCAGGTGAACTTCTTAAAACAGTGGTTTTATGATGTCACAAGAAATGACATGGGAGTTGTCTATCGCTTCATGACAAAATTATTCTACAGTGTATCTTCTCTGTAATCTGACTCCACTCTACCTGAACAGCTTTTCAAGTGTCACATACTCTCAATAGACATTGTTCAGTTGAATTATGAATTGCTGATGGGGAAACAGCAATTTGCAGTTCAGCTGAAAAATCCTACATGTCATAGTCCACAGCGCGTCAAAGCTCAGGCCAGTTCCGCTGGGCAGAGTTCCTCACGATCACCAGACCCGTAGGCCGGTGCTGCTACCACCTTCACCTCTTTCCGTTCCTCACTGACTTCAAGGGGCTTCGATCCTCAACTACAGATGAAAGTTAATAATGGTGACTTCTTATCTAGGGGAATTTCGATGCTGTAAAGCTATTATAAATTCTCAAAATATATGTCACTAAAATCAGGAGAAATGAATATATTATAATAATGAAAAAGTAAATGTTGTTTCCTTCCTCCTATGTGATGAACACATAACGTTAAATTTTACCATCTTAACCACTTTTAAGCACACAGTTCCGGTTCAGCAGTGTCAAGTATATTCATACTGTGTGTGACAGAACTTTTTCATCTTGCAAAACTGCCATACTTCTTAAACATGACTTTTCTCTTCTTCCTCTCCTGTTCCTTGGCAACCACCTTTCCACTTTCTGTTTCTATGATGTTGACTACTTTAGATACTTCATATGAATGGAATCATACAGTGTATGTCCTTGTGTGGCTGGTTTATTTCACTAAGCATAATGTCCTTGACATCCATTCATGTGTACCGAGTGTTAGCATTTCCTTCTTTTAAACCACTATATAATATTCCATTGTTTGGCAGCACTTCTATTGATTTTTAAAAAAGGAAAAAAAAAAAAAACCCAAAATATTCCATTGTGTGTATACACACCACATTCTGTTGATCTGTTTGTGGGTAAACATTTGGGCTGCTTTTACCACGTGGCTAATGTGAGTGATGTGCTACTATCTTTCTGAGACCCTGCTTTCAATTCTCTAGCATACTGGATCAAACGGTAATTCTAGTCTTAATTCTTTGAGGGCCCTCCATACTGTTTTCCACAATGGCTGCATCATTTCACATTCCCACCAACAGTGCAATTTCTCCACATTCTCACCGACTGTAGTTTCTTTTGTTGAAAAAACAAGTGTGGAAAAACATTTTTTGGGGGAGGGGTGGGGGACAAGTATGTGATTTCCAATTGAACTGCAAATTGCTGATGTGGAAACTGAGGTTCCAAGAAGTTGAGTCATTTATCAGGGCTACACAGGGGCTGGGTCCGAACCAGGATGGGAACCCAGGTCTCTCTGACTCCCACCCCTCTGCTCATCTGAGACTGTAGCTAGAAAAATCCCTCAGCCAGGGATTTTTGTTGCCCAGGCTAGAGTGCAGTGGCACGATCTCGGCTCACTGCAACCTCTGCCTCCAGGGTTCAAGCGACTCTCCTGCCTCAGCCTACCGAGTAGCTGAGATTACAGGTGTGTGCCACCACATCCAGCTAATTTTTGTATTTTTAGTAGAGATGGGGTTTTGCCATGTTGGCCAGGCTGGTCTCAAACTCCTGACCTCAGGTGATCCACCTCTGCCTTGGCTTCCCAAAGTGCTGGGATTACAGGCGTGAGCCACTGCACCTGGCCCAAAAAGCCATTTTTGAAAACGATCTTGTACACAAGAAGCAAAGACTGCTCCAAATTGAAATCAGTTTTAAAACCCCAAATGCCTACATACAATCAATCTGAGAGTAGACAGAGCAGGCTCTTTCGACGACACTTCCCGCAGCGTCAGTCAGGTAGAAGGAGCACATCCTTCATCATTAAAACTGCGTGCTGACCATCAGCCCCTCTCTGACTGGGGACCATTTCAAGAGAACACATCTGTTCCACAGAGTACTGTCAATTCCAAAAATGTAATCAAGTGAATTTATAATGGTCTTGTTCAATACTCATAGTTAACCATCACTCCCAGAAACACTGCCCTCTGGGGGCTCCTGACTCCTGGGGCCGCAGCAGTCCTTCCCCAGTCCATCCCTCACGCTAACGTCTCATCTTCCTCCCCATCCCTGCTTTCCTCCTGGCTGCAGCTGTCAGGGAGTAGAACGCCCCAGTCCACATTTTCAGCCCTGGCCAGTTATAGCTTTAGGAACTACTACAGAGAACAACGTGGTAGCCATACGGGAGGTGTCATTTTGTTTTAAATCAGAAGGACTGTTACAAATACAGTTAGAGAAGACATCAGGAAAAAAAAAAGCCCCTGACTTATAAGTGGGGGAGGGTAGTCCTGGTGAGGGTGTGGTAACAGGGTGGAGGTTGAGGTGTTTTGTTAAAGGAAAGGGAGGTGAGATCTAACACAGCCCTTAAACATCAGGCACTTGACAAGGAGGAGATACAGATTTTAGCTACTTTCATGAGGCAGTCTCCAACACTGCCTAGCTAATGAGCAGCTGGTTCCGGGCCAGCATCTCCCACCCAGCACTAGTCCTTCGCAGGGAACTTCCCCTCCCTTGACTTCAGGGAAATTCCCCCACTCTTAAAATAATCTGCTAAAACCATGTATTTGAGAAAACCTCTCGCTGATCGCTCAGACTTCCTCAGAGTTGAGATAAGCCATTCTGACTTCCCATCTTAAAAACGGAAATGGCCAGCCCAGGCGGGCGGCTCGTGTTCACAGCCGGGAGCAGCTGTCATGGGCTGCTGCTCCGTGGGCTGAAACCACGGGTGGACTCCAAGAGCTCAGACCATGGAGATGCACACAGAGGGATGAGCTGGGTCACAGGAACTGACAATGTCAAAACATGATGCACGACTTCAGGGTCCATCCCCCTTTAGTGGTTCCCAAACACCCAGGGCCTGTGGCATCTATTCACATGGAAAACGTTTAGAAAAATCAAGAGCCTCCCTGCCCTGGGCCACTGAGTCAGGCTGGGTGGTGGGGGTGGGGAATGTATGCTGAGAATTTGTTTTGAAAAGCTCCTCAAATGATTCTGACACCTGGAAAAATGTGGGAACGACTGGACCTTCAGGTGAAGCTTACTTAAACCACACCACAGGCTCAGGTTGTTCTAGGACATAAGCCTTTTGTTGCCTGTCCATGCAGCAAGCCACAAGTTGCAGGCAATGGATTCTGAGCATTGGCTGGAAACCTCTGTGTTAGCCAATCTGTATCATAGAGCGTTCCTTGTTCCAATGAACAGGACGAAATCCTTTCATCCATCCACGCTGACCTCTCCACCTGCAGCAACTTTCCCACCCGAAAGAGCCCGTCAAATTCTGGCCCATCCTCCAAAAGTTTAACCACTGGCCGGGTGAAGTGGCTCAGGCCTGGAATCTCAGCGCTCCAGGAGGCTGAGGCAGGAGGATTGCTTGAGGCCAGGAGTTCAAGACCAGCCTGGGCAACATAACAAGATCCCGTCTCTATTTAAAAATAAACTTAAAGAAACAAAACAAACCAAACAAACAACAAACAAAAGTTGTAACCATCATTGCTTGGTGACGGTTCCAGGACTTATTTTTCAGCTCCCTGATCCTCTGTCATAACAATATCTGCCTTTGATGTTCTAGAAACATGTTAGACTAACCTCTTTTAAAATATGCATCACATTTATATTATTGTTATTATTAAGTTTGTATCTGTCCCTTTATATCCTCCCCCTACTCCTATCCTAGCTATGACTTTCTCAAAGACAAGGAACATGCTTAACAGTCAGTGTTGGGTGACTGAATTAAAGTATGAAATATGTTTCACGCTCCAGAATGTAAAATGTTACTGTTGGAAAAGTCACTAGCATATCCAATCTAGACTTTCAAGCCATTCTTCATAAATAGTATTTTTCAATCTTTTAAACGTGGACAACAGTACGATCAAAAGGAATCTTAGAAATTGACATATTAACGCTCACTGATAATCTGTTATTAATGTCTAAGGAGCTTTTAAAAATCATTCTCCCGATGTACAGCTTCACATCAGTATGCAACGTAGCGCCCTGCACCCTGGGCAGCCAACATCCCATTGGCTCCAGACCCCACAACCAAGCCAGCAGCTCCACTCTCTCCTGCTCTCAAAACCCAGCCTCTGTCCTGTCTCCAGTTCCGAGCTGGGGCGTTGGCTCTGGGCTTCCTTCTGTCTTGCGGTAAAGCTCTTAGGTTTTACCTCTGGCTTGTCCCACAGTGTCTGTCTTCTGTTCTTAGTCAGGAGTTGCTTGTTCTGGGGCTGCTGGCTCTGAGCACGGCTCCTCCCGTCCATTCTGGCTGACACCTGCCGATCCATCCTGGGACCTCTCCTCTGCTCCGCCGCTCCCTGACAGCTCTCTGGGTCGGTGTCTCGTCAGCCCTCCCCGTTTCTGACGGCTGCCCAGCTGGCTGGACGGACCTGAGCAATCACCCATCTGGCTTCCAGGCGTCTTAAAGTGCACCAGGCACTGCGCTCAGCACTGGAATAAATCCTCTTGCGAGCCTCACAAGCATCTTGGAGTGTTGCTGTCTGGTTATGAAGGAGGAACCTGTGGCTCAAAGAGGTTAGGTGACTGTCCCCATGTTGTGGGGCTGGACTCAAAGCCAGGTGTGTCTGCCAGCAAAGCAATCCTGCTCTGAGCCTGTCTCAAGCTCGGCGTCAACTCACACTGACAGGAGGACAGGACAGGACAGCACAAAACAGCAGACAACCCACACACCCGCCCTCCCTGACATGGCGTCCTCCTGGGAGCCACTAGGCTGTCCCTCAGGGTCTGTCAGAGCCCTACAACACCTCCTCTGCCCCCTCAGGGCTCTCAAATGAAAAAAAAACCCACCACAGGTAAGCTTTATTATTGGTTTTAAATATGGTGCTTGTTGTCATTTTATTACATGTATTCGCTCAGTATAGCGCATATAGGAGTGGCAGCAGTTTTCGCAGTGCACGGACCGAGGCCCCTCTCAGTGAGGCAGGCGAGGGACTGCTGCAGAGGGTCAAGGCCGCAGAGGGCAGACTCTGGGATGCTATTTCTCCAGCAGCACCGAGGGAGCACCGCTCAGAGCTGGAGGCTGGGTCGGGCTCCCCTCGGCCTCCACTCTGTGGAAGGGGGTGGAGGAATGCTGGAGGACAGCCGGGGCCACCCGCCCCGCCCCTGCGCGTTCATGCTGGCTGCGCTCCCCGCAGGAATGAACACACCCCTGCTCAAGGCCATGGGTGCAGGAACCCTGGGAGGGAGCACCCGCATGTCCGCTTCCTCCACCCGGGTCTTGCCAGTGCCGTCTTGCTAGCGTTGCCGAGCGCTCTCACTCATGTGGTCTGTGTTCTCAATATAGAAATCGCAGGGCAACTTTTTTTTCTTTTTTCTAAATTTTGGCTGGTAAAGCGGAGTACACGCCAGTCTTGTTTTGATAATCCGCCAGACACAGAAGCCGTAACCACATCCCTGCTTTCTCTCTGCCAGCACAGAAACCAATCAAAACAAGGAAGAAAGCACAAACTACAAACTGTACTGCTCCGACAGGGCCCCAGGCTGCCTCGAGCTGCCATCTACGTTCCCATTCATTTCAGGCGAGGCGCTGGCGGCTATTTAGGGCGAAAACAGAGACAAGATCTGTTTCTAAAGCATCCTATTGTATCCATGTAGTGCAGCCAGGGAAAAGTCTGTCTGTGAAGTCTTGTTTTTTCTTACTTCCTTTTAAGAATGAGAGGATTAGAGTTTACGGCTTCCTAGTGTGAGAGTAGACCGTTTCTTTCACATTTAATACTCCAAAGAGTCCAGCTGACAATACTCACAGAAATACTAAAAAGAAAGCGGGAGATAAGGCACAAAGCAGTAAGCAAATACTGGGTAATGTCACTTTTGAAAACAGGAAACTATTTTTCAAAGATCAGTTCACAGTCTTAAACCTCACACATCCTAAATTAGCAAGAAACATTTTTATACACCCCAACAATATACTCTTGAATAAAGGAATTTCATGTAATAGAAGCAAAAACCAGTAACAATACCAGCAGCAAAACCCAGACCCCTTACTCAGGAAGGATGGTTCAGGCTTGATTCTTACGATTTTCTACTCCAGACAAGCAACTGTGCCATAAACAAAACCAATTCCTTCAACTGACTATGTCCACAACTAAAACTATCCTCAGTACCCTTTACAAGAAGAATGAGCTTTTCCCCACATGCTCACACCTGACAAGCAGCAGAGAGAGAGAGTGAGTGAGTGAGAGAGAGAAAGAGAGAAAGAGAGAGGAGAGAGAGAGAGAGACAGAAAGAACGAACTGCAACTTGGGAAGGAAAACAGCTGAACCAGCATCATGTCACAGTACAACAATCCATTCTCTGCACACATACCCAAGTGAAGGCTTTCCAGACTCCAGAATCTTGCTATCTCTCCTCTAGCTACCATCCTTCTGTTTGGAAAACGGCAACCTTCAGAGCAGGACCGGGCTGTGACTGAGGAGCCGGTCCCCAAGCATCACCGAGGACTGCACGGGCTGGCAGCTACGGGAACTGCAGAAATCGCTTATTCACTGCTTTGACGCTGTGTGCGTTCCCAGCCAGAGCCTGCCCAGAAACTGACAGCTGGCTCCACACTCCGTGTGACCAAGGGCTAGTGGCTACAGTGACATTGCGGGGGCCTTCAGAAGAAACTTCTAATCTAAAGCAAAACCTATACACACCAAAGCCAAACACACTCACAAGCCATCAGGTGCTGTTGAGAGCCTTCAGTGAAGGTAGGAGAAATGGTATGTGCTGCTTTTAACTACAAACCCTAAACCTGAGTTAAACTTTCAGAGAGCTTTTCAAAAGCTATTTATTTCACAAGAAAAAAGCACTGGGGTCACTTAGTTCAAAAATATAGTTAGGATTTCACAACGTGGTATGACAAAAATTTGAGTTATGACATTGTATTGTTAGCTATAAATTCATGAAATCACTTTAAAAGAGTGATTTTGTTCAGAAGGTATACATGTAAAGGCATACATGTAAAGGCATACATGTAAAGTTCTCTCCAGGTAATATATTCTGGGTTGTTTTTATTTCCTCTATACTCTTTTTTTTTTTTTTTTTTTTTGAGACGGAGTCTTGCTCTGTCGCCCAGGCTGGAGTGCAGTGGCCGGATCTCAGCTCACTGCAAGCTCCGCCTCCCGGGTTCACGCCATTCTCCTGCCTCAGCCTCCTGAGTAGCTGGGACTACAGGCGCCCGCCACCTCGCCCGGCTAGTTTTTTGTATTTTAGTAGAGACGGGCTTTCACCGTGTTAGCCAGGATGGTCTCGATCTCCTGACCTTGTGATCCGCCCGCCTCGTCTATACTCTTCTATACTTTCCAAATTATCTATGACGAGCAAGTCTGTCTTTCGTATTGTGAAATGACTGTTAACAAAGAGTGAGCTTCCTTCCATTTCCCCATAAGCAGAAGACACTGCTTTTTTAACTTTATGAACAATGAGATAATATATATGCAAAGTAGTGACCTCATAGTAACCTCTTAATAAATGCGGGTTTAAGCTGGGCCTGCTGGCTCATGCCTGTAATCCCAACTACTCAGGAGGATGACGCAGCAGGATTGCTTAAGCCCAGGAATTCATGACCAGTCTGAGCAACACAGCAAGACCCTATCTCTAAAAATTAAAAACAGGTCTGGGCAAGGTGGCTCACACCTATAATCCCAACACTTTGGGAGGCCAAGGTGGGAGGATCAATTGAGCTCAGGAGTTTGAGACAAGCCTGGGCAACATAGCGAGGCCCCGTCTCTACTAAAAAAAAAAAAAAATTATATTAGCCATGCATAGTGGCATGTGCCTGTGGTCCCAGCTACTCAGGAGGCTGAGGTGGGAGGATTGCTTGAGCCCAGAAGGTGGAGGCTGCAGTAAGCTATGATCGTACCACTGTACTCCAGCCTCGGGGACAGAGTGAGATCCTGTCTCTAAAAATAAAAAAAAATAAAAAATAAAAAATTAGCTGGGCAGAGTGGCACACGCCTGTGATCCTAGTTACTCAGGAGTCTGAGATGGGAAGATCACTTGGGCCCAGGAGTTCGAGGTTGCAGTAAACTATAATCACACCACTGCACTCCAGTGTTGAGTTACAGAGCTAGATCCTGTCTCTAAAATAGATCCATCCATCCATCCATCCATCCATCCATCGGGGTTAAACAAGTGATAGTGCCAATTAGTAAAATGCAGGCTTTACAGTGATGAGCTTTGGAGTCAGACTGCCTATGTTCAAAATCTGCTTTCCCATAACAAAATCAGGGAAAGTTTCCAAGTCTCCAGGAAGCTCACTTTCCACATCTGTGGAGTAGGGATAACTGGACAGTCAATAATCCTCACAGTTACTCGAGAACATAGTCCAGTGTTTAGAGAAGCACTGGCTCTTGACTGGGGATTAGCCATCATGCTGCTGCTGTTGCTCCAAAAAACCTGTGATCCCCTAATAACATGTTAGTTCCCAGAGAAATCACAGCATGAACTCAGAATGAAAAGCTGTATGATTAGTCATAACACACATGTTGACTATACCCGATATTGTAGGCTTTTCTTATCTTCAAATAACTGTGGCTATTTCTATTGATCTGGTGCATCCCACCCTTAAATGCAGGTAAGGACAGTTTTCTGGGAAACTCGTAGCCTTAGTTACCCGCACTACAAGTGAAACATACACAAGATCACACAAACTCTTATGACCACATCAGCTGGAAATCTTTCTCTTCCAGAAATTTTATTCATTTTATTTTGAGATGGAGTCTCGCTCTGTCGACCAGGCTGGAGTGCAGTGGCGTGATCTCTGCTCACGGCAACCTCCACCTCCCGGTTCAGGTGATTCTCCTGCTTCAGCCGAGTAGCTGGGATTACAGGTGTGCACCAGCACACCCAGCTAAGTTTTGTATTTTTAGTAGAGATGGGGTTTCACCATGTTGGCCAGGCTGGTCTCAAACTCCTGACCTCAGGTGGTCCGCCCACCTCAGCCTTCCAAAGTGCTGGGATTACAGGCATGAGCCACGGAGCCCAGCCTCTTACAGGAACTTAAAAAGATGATTTAAAAGAGGCAAATATTTAAGATGTTTAACAGACAATTCATTCAATAGAGGCACATTCACAATAAAGGTGGTAGTTTATTAAACTATAGACTCGAAAAGACTCCTTGATATTGTTTTTCACAGCAGACACTCTCTCTCTCATGTAAAGTCTCCTGTGTATATCTCATGGAATACTAGTTGCATACTGTGCTCCAAGGGAATAGTCTGAAAACCACTGTATACTGTATCTACTTCTCGGACATCTTACAGGATTCATCGGTAATCACAGGCTCTAAGAAGTTCGCTCTGACGGCTGTACTATCTTGTTTCACACAGAATTTAACCATCGCGTTTGGCCATGACGCTCTCTTTTCACGACAACACATATTACTACACCAAAAGAAGGTATCCTCTGGCCTTGCTACTCATAGTCGGGCCGATGGACCAGCAGCATCAGCATGACCGGGAGCTGGTGAGAAATTCAGATTCCTGGACCCTGCGCCAGGTCTGTAAAATCAGAATCAGCATTTTAACAACATCCCAGGTGGTTCAAATGCACATTCACGCAACATACTTGGAGAAGCACCGCCATGAGGCGAAATCTGGAACATCAGTATCTTTTCTCATGAACTGAGAAACTAGCGAAGACCACGGAATGAATGGCTGGGTTTGAGCCTAGTCATTCGGACTAAGGTAAAATGCATAATACTCAGATACAAAACAGCAGAAAGTAGGAATTAATTCTCAAGGTTATCCATCCCAATAAAGCCTAAATTCTAGAAGGAGGCAAATAAAATCCAGTGTTTTCATTCTCTATATAAAATTTTGTTGTTGTTGTTAAAATCATTAGTTTTCAAAAGCTCTCTTGGCCTCAATTCTTAGAATTTGGTAGGGTCTGTTTGTTCACTTTCACTTTTCATTGGCATCTGGTACAAAAGGATAGTTTCTGTTTCCCAAGCACTTTCAATCCAGAGATGGGGTCAGGACACTAGACTAACACGCGTGGGATTATAGGATCTTAAACCAGAGGCATTCACTAGAGATTATTGTGTATGCAAAACAAAACAGAAAGAAGGAAAAAGCTGCCGCCTTCTCTCGAACATGAATGCTCGTAGGCGGCTGGAGTTATACAGCGACCACGCGCGGTGGCTCAAGCCTGTAATCCCAGCATTTGGGAGGCCGAGACGGGCGGATTCACTAAGTCAGGAGATCGAGGACACCAATTTCCCTGGCGTAACTTCACGGTGAAACCTCCGTCCCTCTACTAAAAAATACAAAAAAAACTAGCCCGGGCGACGTGGCGCCGGGCGCCTGTACCTCCCAGCTACTCAGGGGAGGCTGAGAGCTAGGAGAATTGGTGTGAATCCGCGGGTGAGGTATAGCTTGCATTGATGCTTGTATCGCGACATTACATGGGGCCTGGCGACGACAGAGCCAGACTCTGTCTCAAAAAAAAAAAAAAAAAAAAAAAGAAATGAGGCATCTGCTCAAAGGATGTGACCCAACAACCCTTTGATGTCCCCACCAGCTTGGATATGGCCCCATTACCAAGCACTACGGGACAGGTGCTAGATGGAGGAGCCCAGGGAACAGAGTCACACTATTCTGTGGCAAAGGACAACCACCAACTTTAGGAAATGGGCTCAAAGATGGGCACATCAGCCAGCCACCCTTCTAAGATGGTTTTGGAAGAAGTTATACTACTAATGTAGAAAGGGTCATGACAGAACAAGGAGCTGTGACTTTTAGCTTAAATTTTTTTTTAGTGATCAGAGCCCACATTTACCAGATTAAAAGAATGCTACAACAAAAACCTAAACCATAGTTCAAGGAAGTCTTGAAATCCTGGCTGGTCATTGGTGGCTCATGCCTATAATCCCAGCACTTTGGGAGGCTGAGGTGGGAGGATCACTTGAGACTGAGAGGTTGAGGCTGCGGACAGCTGAGACTGTACCACTGCACGCCGGCCTGTGTGACAGAGGGAAGCCCCGCCTTGAAATAAAAAAAGGAAAATCCAACCCCCAAATTAATCTCTTCTCTTTGGATAAGATACCATTACCTCAGTGGGACTGGGAAATGACCATCATCAGTTATTGGCAACACTGAAAGGATTAAGCAAAGGGATCAGATCCACAGGTAGGAGTGGAGATATCCAACTTACATATTAACATGAAAAGCTGAGAAATCAGAGAGGACAAAATAAACACTGAGGGCTGTGTGTGGTGGTTCATGCCTTGATCCCAGCACTTTGAGAGGCCAAGGTGGGAGGATCATTTGAGGCTAGGAGTTTGAGACCAGCCACAGCAACAGAGTAAGACCCCATCTCTCTCTCTCTCTTTTTTTTTTTTTGAGATGGAGTCTCGCTCTGTCGCCCAGGCTGGAGTGTAGTGGCCAGATCTCAGCTCACTACAAGCTCCACCTCCCGGGTTCACGCCATTCTCCTGCCTCAGCCTCCCGAGCAGCTGGGACTACAGGTACCCACCACCTCGCCCGGCTAATTTTTTTGTATTTTTTAGTAGAGATGGGGTTTCACCATGTTAGCCAGGATGGTCTTGATCTCCTGACCTGGTGATCCGCCCGTCTCGGCCTCCCAAAGTGCTGGGATTACAGGCTTGAGCCACCACGCCCGGCCAATAAGACCCCATCTCTACAAACAATAAAAAAATCAGCCCAGCTTGGTGACACGCCTTGAGTCCCAGTTGCTCAGAAGGCTAAGGTGAAAGAATCCGTTGAGCCCAGGAGTTTGAGGCTGCAGGGAGCTATGACTAGGCCACCGCACTCCAGCCTGGGTGACAGAGCAAGACATTATCTCTATAAAATTAAAATTAATTTTAAAACTAGATGTTGAAAACACAGAGGATGTTATGATCATTTTCATTCTATAGATACAGAGAGTTATTTCTGCTAAGCTAGTCCCAAAACCCATATATATTTACATACATATGGGAAAGAAATGTCATAAAATTATTGGAGAGGCAAGTTAGCAGCAGTATCTCAAACTCGGAACAGCAGTCAGCACTTGACCTCTCCAGGAGGATTTCTGGAGACTGAGTAGGTTCATTAAGGTTCTTGAGATTGAGTGGCCATTAAGGTTCCTTTGAGCTCCACATTTCTGTTAGCTTCTTAAGTGTGACATGACCACCTTTCTTCTATGACCACCTCCTAATTAAGTGCAGAGAGATGACAAGCACCAAAGTTTCCCACCTGCTGCAGCTTCTGTAAAGAGCGGCCTCCCTTCATAGTACAGACATATCCAGAACCCAGGAATATCCTTGGAACTTTATGTCCCCACTAACTTTGATGTGACCCCCTTACCAAGAACTACAGGACAGGTGCTAGGCAGAGGGGCAGGCCCCAGGCGAGAGTCATGCTGTCCCTGGGAAACGCGGCTATCAGCTTTAGGAAATGTGCTGAAGGATGGGCACATCAGCCAAGAACCAAGGCTGCCACAGGCTGGAATGAGCCATGATCCCAATTCCGTATGGACAATGACTACTCAGAATCAGGAGTGACACAGCCAGGACCTGTGGACATCCCTGGCCATCTCCCACAGTGAGACAGGGCCGCACTTTCTAAAGCTGGGATGGGAAAGTCCTTCACAGGGAACAAGTTGCTACATTTGCTATCAGTTATTCATGCCAATGTCCACGCCCACAAATAATTGAGTATCCAGAGTGACCCCTTAATTCTGAATGGATTAAAGACAAACACGATCATTCATCTACAGGTCGCAGTGATGCTACTTTCCAAAGAAAACCTGAAAGGCATTGAACATAACACAGGGCACGGCGTGTCCCGGCACAGACTGACGAGCAGGGTGGACGCTGCTTCGGCAGGCCGACTCCTGTTGGGCAAAGGCAGGCTGAGTTTAGGTCTGACTGAAAAGCCACTCGGCAGCCACAGCCTCTTCACCACAGGAGGGGCGGGCCCCATCACACTCAGCTCAGGAAATGGAGCCTGAAGTACAAAGACAGACTCTGTGAGACCCGCCCCGGCCTGCTTCAAGACAGCTCTGGAGAAAAAGGGCCTCTCTTCACGCCTTCGGAGCGACTGCTTTTCACTCTGGAGCAACGCAGACCTGAACACACACAACCAGCGAATATGTGCTCTCGGCGGCTTCCATGAACCCCTTCATCGTTCACCCCTACTCAATATCCCACCCTCTCCAAACACAGCTCCAAACAAGATACGCTGGACCTGGGCACGGACTAGAACTTTGATTAACGCAGAAATAAATATAAAATCGTCCTTTAAAAGATAAGGTGCCGCCTTCAGCTGAAGGCCATTGTTTTCCTGTTCTCTGTAAGCACACGTGGATTGTTCATCCTTCAGGACCTAGTACAGATTTCACTTCTTTTCTGTATTTACCTGGTTATTTTCAGATCCTTAGGACCGAGCACATTTCAAACCTAACAAGAACACAATAGGGATTGGAGGAATATAACTTTTTTGTTTTAATAGAAGGCAATTATTGGGACATGGTCTTTAAAACTGCCAACAGGCATATCCTTGTGCAAATCAATTAGATGATATTGTGTTTTGTGATGGAGAAAACATATGGGAAACTGAGTAGAATGGAAAGCAATCTGTGTTTTCCAGTCTGATCTCATTTGAATGCTAACTCCACTGTCTACTCATTACATCTTGCTTAGCCAAACTAGGAAAAGTTACTGAATATTTCTAAGGCCTGACTTTGTCTGTAAGATCAGGCCAGGAATACGTACAGAGTGCTACTGGCTCTTGGCAGTGGTTTGCTAGATGTTTAGCTCTCTCGCTCTCCTTCCTCTGACTTTTAGTATTCTTTCTTCTTTTAAAATCCAATTTCTGAAGCTTAGCAATAAGACAGATGATATTTTCAATAACTTTTACTTTTTAACTCTAGCAGTTAAGAATTGAGAATGTTTTAACTGCTACAAGATGAAATTTCATGAGTTTGCTAAAAAAAAAAAGTTTAATAGTTTACGATGTTTTTCTGAGACAGAAATAGAACACTATATTCCTTCCAAACAAATCTCGATGATAGGCAACAATGAGGCATGAAACACCCGCTAAGATAACTGCTATGGAGCTAACACAATCTCCAAGACTTGCAGGCGATACGTCACTAAAGGCCATATGTGTAGTCCTTGTTCCTGCATACAGAAGCCTTTCATAATTTCTAAATTCCTTTGGATGCTGTGGAATCCAGGCTGTCTCATAGCAGTCAGAAAACAGGCATTTTACTACAGGCAGTCTTAGCAATCAGGAAAACACTTGCTGTGAGTACTGGTAAGTGCATTGATTCATCTTGTTTTCTAAATACAGTTGGCCCTCCGTACCGGTGGGTTACACATCTGTGGACTCAACCAACCGCAGATCGAAAACATTTAAAAAACTGTGACTGTACTGAGTATGTACAGACGTCTTTCTTGTAACTACTCCCTAAACAAAGCAGTTTAGTAATAACAAAATTTTTATTAAATAAAATTGTTATTTAACAAAGTAAATAACAACTATTTACATAGCATTTACATTGTATTGATATGAGGCCTTTAAATAATCTAGAGGTGACTTACAGTATACGGAGGCTGGGCATGGGTTATATGCAAATACTAGGCCATTTTATATCAGGGACTTTTGCACAGCCTTAGAGTTTGATGTCTGTGGAGTCCTGGAGCCAACCCCCCTCAGACAACCAGGGATGAGTGTATAATCAACAGCCAATATTCCTTGGCATGAGTATGAAGTGACATGTGGGGTGAGAAGGGAACGCGGCAAGGCTCAGGGCATCCCCACCTAAAAATCCAAGTGCTCCGTCACCAGTTCTCCAACCAGCTTTCCTGACAGCTCTGCTGCTACCATGCAACAGGCACCAAGCAAGTGAATCCTGAGTTCCTATTTTCCCTCTGATTCTTTATTGAAAGAAAATATTTGAAAATCGATTTGAGTAACATGCAGAAGCAGACACAGATAATTCAAAAAACAAGAGAACAAGAAGATTTTATGGGATGCTTCAAGTCATTTCAAAGGCATCACACACACCTCAATGCCTGCTATGGCTTTTCTTGTTTTCCTTCCTTTTAACAAAAGATTTAGTGGAGTCTCTGGGTGACACATTGAAAAATCGTTAGACAGTACCTAAAATCTGGGGCCCAGATAATCTATAAAAAACATCCAATCAAGTTTTTTTTAATAACCTGAACATCCGCATTTTAAATTTGCTTAACTTATATTTGGATAATAATTAAACAGTGTATTATTCCATATCGACTCCAAGTGCCCTATGACTTGACTAAGTGACTAAATGACTTGTCTAAGCTAAATTGCTGATTGGTGCAGTTACATCAGTAACTCAGAACTCTGGATGTAAACAGTTTCCTGCTCATCACTGCCCTTGTCGCCTGTGTAGTTAATGCTTCCCTAGTTAATTAGTAATAGTTAGTGCCAGGTCATTCTTCCACATCTGTGGGGCAGATGATATTAATTTCTCCCATTACTGATAAAGACATGAAGACTCTGAGATTAAGGGACTTGCCCAAGGTCACTTGCTCACTTTTTGACCCAAAGGTTTATTAATAAGAAAATGAACTTTCATAATAATTAGGATAGAATAAGGCCAGAATAACTGTATGAGTAACCTCCTTCTTGTGATGCACTTAGGCTATGAATCAAGAATTCTTATTGCCTTATTCTATTGACAGTCCTAAGGAAAAACAGAAACATGGTGTGATCTGATCAAACAATCAGTGCAAAAATTTGTTATCCCAACAAATCAGAAGTAGGATTTTAACAATCACAAGAGTTAAAAAAAACAAAAAACAAAACAAAAATCTTTGTTTCAAACAAAAAATAAATCCAAATAATTTGAATAAATTTCTTTACCACAAGATTTTTCAAAGAAATAACCTTCAGTAATTTCTCATAATTCAATTAATTTCATTTAAAAAATCAAATTTGAAACCATATAAGCACTTACTATGATTAAATCCACCTACTTCCTAAATGTTGGGGATTCATATCAATTCTAAACCAAGGAATGCAACTTTCTGATGTGTATTCTTACCATCTCTTTGAAAAACATTTAGTAAGAATAAATGCTGACACATTCATACCAACAAGCTTTCAAATACTGGTAATATACAGACAAAATAATTTTTTATATCGTAGCCTAACAAATTGTTTTTCATTAGTCCTGAGCCTTTATGGGATATTTTCAGCTATAAAATCAGAAAACCATCAACACGGCTTAAGCAAAATAGATAAAATACCTCAATTTTAAGACAACTCCCTCAATATCCCCCCATGGCATTCTGGCCCTGCCCTAGCACTGAACTGCTGAACTGAAACTTTGTTTTGTTTTTTTAAGGTCACTAAGCTCCTCCCTGCCGCTGAATCCAGTGGGTATTTTCCTCTCTACGCTTCTGTGCATCTGACAGTGTGAACCACTCCCACCTGGAGGCCCTGGCTTCCTCTGACATCTGGGACACCGCGTACCTGCCTGGCTACCTGTTTTCTATTTTCTTTGTGAATTTCTTTGCCTTCACTGGTCCCCAAATGTTGGTCCCCAGAGCATGGTTCAAGATCCTCTTCTCATTTTTATCCCCCCTCATCACGCTCCTTCCTAGAGTTTTAGGAACCACTTTGCTGATGACTCCCAAATCTTCACCTCTAGCTTTGGGTCCCTCTCCTCAGAATCAGAGCTTCAAAATCAAGGATGTGGTGATGTCACCTTCATCGAGCTGCCCACACGTAGCTCTGACTTGACCTGCCTGGAATGGAGTAAGCTCCCCAATTGACCTACATGCTCTTCTCCTAGGCTCCCTGTCACCCAGGCATCAGAGGCAGCATGGATGGCTGCTCCCTGGCCCCAAACATCCAATTACCTCGACCTCGAAGTTCTTCGTATCTCCAGTGCCACTGTCATTTTCCAAGGCAACAGACTCCTGAGGTCTCCAGTCCTCCACGATCCAGCCAACGATCTCTCTGAAATGCACATCTGATCATCTCACTCCCCTCAAAAGTCCTCAGTGGCTCCCAGTTGTCCAGGTTCTGTCCTCCCAGGCTCTCCTCCTCCTGACCTTAGGGGAGGCCCACCTCTCAGCCTCCTCTGCATCCTGCTACAGCCTTGACCTGGAGCTGAGGTCCTCTGACTTGTAGCAATCGGGCTGCCTAAAAGCCCTAAGCCAAAAAAAGTGCCCCATGCATGCATGCCATGAACATGTTAACACATATATAGGTACAATCATTCACCTTTGTCATGATGCAGGACAAGGCTCCCTGTGTACGATCAACTGACTAGAATTCTGCATTGTCTCTTGCACAATCCACACCCATACGCATCCACTATGATTTTCAGTTCTGGCTTCTTCAACATTGAGCGATAAAACCAGAGACACTGGTGAAACAATTTGAATACAGACTCCTTGGTATTTCCATTTTTTCCAATCTGTCAATTCTCATCTAATTTGATAGAATTTTCTTTAACAATTCACTTTTACTGAGTTTCACTGGGTTTCTCCAAACTATTCTACTTCATTGTCATAGATGCCAAGTCTCCTTTCAGTCTCATATTCACATTTTATTTGCTTACGTATTATCTAAATCAGTTCCACATCATCATAATAAAGCACTGCCATAAACAGGCTTGGTGGGGTCATGCCCTTGACTCCTGGTGAGGATACAACTCTTCTTGTGGGACCAGGGAAGAGGAGCCAGGAAGGCAAGTGCAGGCCACACTGCGGGATCTGCCAGCTCCTTACAGAGGCCTGGAGGACACTGTGACCTGATCAGTGTGGGTTTCTTTTGGGCTACCCTCCTCTCAGCTGCTCAGATGTGCTCTCCTTTCTTTGGCCTCCACTTTTGCCTGGAACACACTCCCCCTAACAACTTAATCTAACTCCCTTCATCCCTCAAGCCTCATTTGAGGTCATTTCCTCCGTGAGGGCTCGGGACAGCCCCGATCCGACTGACATGCGCCCCGTTTATACTCAGCACGCGTGCAGTTGTGGTGGTCTTTCCTATTCATCTACCACACTGGCAGCTCTGTAGGAACTCTCCAGCTTCCTCAGACCTGCCCAGCCTCTGGGACTGTGCCTCATTTATAATAGGGACATATGTGTTTGTTAAATGAACCAAAACCAAGGAAGTACCTTCAAAACCAACAGCACGTTTAAAATCCAACCCACGCCGGGGTGGTGCCTTACACCTGTAATCCCCAGTGCTCTGGAAAGGCAAGGCAGGAGGCCAGGCGTTGGAGACCAGTCTGGGCAACAGAGTGAGACTCTGTCTCTAAAGAAAATCTAAAATAACAGTACAATAAAATAAAATCCAATTCAGAAAGATTTCGGAGCACCTTGGACATTTCCTGAGACAACACTGGTTGATTAAGCTCTACTGGCCCCTCCTATAGCATTTCTCAATAATTTTAAGCTCATCAAAGTATCATAATGGTGAGTTGACGTGGTTTTACAACCAATACTAATCCTTAAACAGGGAAAAGTACATAAATACATAAATAAGTAAATCTTTTCCATTACTAAGGGGATGTATACATTCAGTACAAAATCAAACAGAAGAAACCAGAGTGGTAGACAGGGAAAGAATGTCACCCCCTGAGTGATAACCCCCAAATGTACTTTGAAATCACTGGGCCTTAAACACACTGGAAAATGTCTTGGTACATTTTTGTTTTTTCTTTATACAGAACAACCTCAATTCTGTGCAGGAAACATCTACCAGAGTAAGAAAGCAAGTGAAGCTCTGGGGGCTGTTTTGGGGATGGCAGGTGGGGATGGCTCCCCTTGGCGGCCGTGTGGGTGGAAGTCCCTTGCCCTGCCCACTCCCCGCAGACAGCAGCAGAAAGATGCACCGATCTGTTCACAAGAAGAGTCCGCATAAGATCCCCTAAGACCGTTGGGAGCTGTGGTCTTCCCCCATTCTCTCGGGCTTAGCAAGGAGGCAGCAGCACTCCTGCAGGGTCACTCGCATGCGCTGTTGGACCCCGGGGTTCCTGAGAGGCCCAGCACCCAGCTCAGTGTGCACAAGGCCAGGCATGAGACGAGATGCCCACAGGCAGCCTGCAGATGCTTATCAAAACTACAGCTGACCCATATGGATGGTCCACCCCAAGGATGCCAACCCTGCTCCCCAGTGGCTAGCTAGGAGATGCTCTGCTTTTGTCAATTTCCTGCCCTGGCAAAGCTCCTGACATGGACCTGGGTAGGGGAAGAGCAGCAACCTTGACCGTATGGGGAAGGGGACGTGTTTCTGTGCTAGAAAGTGTTCATTTAGAACTTAACATTTCTTTTAAAATAGTCCTTAGTCTGTTTTTGTGGTAAAAGGGAAAATGTAGCATGCTGGATTTATCACTAAGACATTTATTTTCAAAATTTAAGTATCTTATTTCTCACTCATATGTCTAACTTTCCAGTCTCTCTCTCTCTCTCTCTTTTTTTTTTTTTTTTTTTTTTTTTTTTTTTTGGCAGAGAGGAGGTCTTGCTCTGTTGCCCAGGCTGGAGAGCAGTGGTGTGATCTTGGCTCATTGCAACCTTTGCCTCCCAGGCTCAAGCAATCCTCCCATCTCAGCCTCCTGAGTAGCTGGGACTATAGGCATGCACCACCACTCCTGGCTAATTTTTTGTATTTTTAGTAGAGATGGGGTTTTACCATGTTGGCCAGGCTGGTCTCAAAACTCCTGGGCTCAAGTGATCTGCCCATCTCAGCCTCCCAAAGTGCTGGGATTACAGACGTGAGCCACCGCGCCTGGCCTTTCTTTATTCTCATGGTAAACTCTGGTATAAACAAGGACCAATTTTGCACATCTGTGACACTTTTTACTTGCTTTCTTATTGACAAGCAGAATCCATAATTTGTTATTGTTGTGGAGATGGAGTTTCACTCTTGTTGCCCAGGCTGGAGTGCAATGGCATGATATAGGCTAACTGCAACCTCTATCTTCCACGTTTAAGTAATTCTCCTGCCTTAGGCACCCAAGTAGCTGGGATTACAGGCACGTCACCACACCCAGCTAATTTTGTATTTTTAGTAGAGAAAGAGATGAGGTTTCAACATGTTGGTCAGGCTAGTCTTGAACTCCTGACCTCAAGTGATCCACCCACCTTGGCCTCCCAAAGTGCTGGGATTACAGGCGTGAGCCACCACACCCGACCAGAATCCAGAATTCTTATTGTCTCAGAGCAGGTTTTCAAAAGCGCTGCTCTCTTCACCACTCACTGGCCAGCTCAGCTGTGCCTCTCAGACAGGCTGGCTGGCATGTAATTTGGGTCATGCTGTCCCCTTCACAGATCAAGATGTTATTTATTTATAACCTGCCTTTAAAGGACTCAATTTTTGGTTGTTTCCTCATGAAAAATGTGGACAGATGGTTATGATTTAGTTTTACAACCTGCCTGCTAGCAATTCATATTATTGTATCACTCTGACAAAGAATGAGTAATTCAGCCTAGCTCACTAGAGGGCCAGACTGGTCAATTTGCTTTTCTTTCCTAGCTTGCAAAAAAGAACTATATTTGTCAAAAAAAAAAAGTAAACATTTAAAAAATCAAATTGAGCAATTACTTCAGTAAGTTAGAAACATTTTTTAAAGCAAGTCAACTTGCCGAGTTTGCGTGCCCTCAAAAAGGGCATTTTCTCTAGTTTTTATATCTAGCTATTACTGTACCTAAGCTTGACGTTCCTCCTTTATTATCTGGCATTATTACTAAATGCTCTAATATAGTATACTTACTGGTTAACTAAAGGGCTTTCAAGAAATGTAACAGAGCAGCTATCATTTTTTGAAAGGGGTCTACCCATATCGACTGACTTCGGTGCATGGGTGTGCATTCGTCCTGTGCTTGTCTCTGTGAAGATCCCACTCAAGTCTAACAGTGAAGGAAACGGGACAGTCTCCTCTCTGCGAGACAAGAAAAGCAAGCTAATCTGAACTCTGGACAAGAAGCAGAAAGAGAAGGGGAATGGATAAGAGAGAAGAAGGAATCTGAAATGCAAAGTAAGAATTCTGAAAAGCAATCAGATCTGACTTCTGATCAACATAAACAGACCGGTTAAAGGAGGAAGTATAGTTGGAACCCAATGTAAGTACAGAAAAATTAGGAGCTTCCGTAGGCTGTGATGGAGTAAGTTGTCTCAAATGAAAGAGAAAAGCTTAACTGAAAGCAAAGAAAAGGCAGCAAAGATAATTCCCCAGGACAATCTTCTAGCGGTGCAGGCATCCCTCCTAAAACCCAAAGAAGGAGAAGCCACAGACACCATCCCCAACAATGCAGTGGTGTTTACAACTTGTCACTCTTCCCTCCGATAAGGCTCCAGTAAGTGCCACTGAGATTCATTATCCCAACTCCATTATCCCAAATAACACACCCAGTAGCCTACAAACATGACTCAGGCCTGTCCCACGTGACCTGCCTTCGCAGGCTGTGTGGCTGGTAAAAGGTAAGACAGGTGCTCCAAACAAGGCCAGAGAAAAGTGGCAAGAGAAAGGAAGAGCACAGCACGGCGCTGCCAAGTTCTCAGAAGGGAGGGCTCCATTCACCTAGAAAGACTCCGCCTTCATTTCTTAAAAAAAAAAAAAATTAAATTGCAATGTTCAATTTTCTGTATTTTGAGAAAAATTCAGTTGTGGGTACTACTTAATTTGGAGAGTTTTTTGTATTATTATTTTAAACTCACATAATAATTGTACAATATTTATGGGGCACAGTGTGATATTTCAATATATGTATACAATGTGGAATGATCAAATCAGGGTAATCATCACATCAAGCACTTATCATTTATTGGTATTAAGAACATTTGAGGCCAGGTGCAGTGACTCACGCCTGTAATCTCAGCACTTTGGGAGGCCAAGGCAGGCGGACTACGAGGTCAGGAGATCGAGACCATCCTGGCTAACACGGTGAAACCCCGTCTCTACTAAAAATACAAAAAAAAAAATTAGCCGGGCATGATGGCGGGCACCTGTAGTCCCAGCTACTCGGGAGGCTGAGGCAGGAGAATGGTGTGAACCCGGGAGGCGGAGCTTGCAGTGAGCCGAGATCGCGCCACTGCACACCAGCCTGGGCAACAGAGTGAGACTCTGTCTCAAAAAAAAAAAGAACATTTGAATTCTCTCTTGTGGCTATTTTGAACTATACAATACATTCTCATTAACTGTGGTCACAGTAGGACTTATTCCTTCTGTCTAGTTCTATTTTTATATCCATTTACCAACATTTGGTTATCAAGATTTTGAGAATACCTGACCAGGGAGGAGAAATATACTTTCATTATTATTTAAAAGTTGATACTACAGAAAATATCAAATACACACAAAAGCAAATAATACCACGAACCTACAATTATCAATCTTTTGCCAATACTGTTTCAACTATTTCCCCTCAACTTTTTTGGAGTATTTTAAAACAAATCTCACATATCATATTTTATGCAGAAAGTATTTCACTATCACAAACAAGGACTTAAAATATTACAAACACTATAACAAACAAGGACTTAAATTATTGCACTATTTTATTCTAACTAACAAAATTAAAAATAATTCCTTTGTGCTGCCAAATATTCAGTCCATCTGAAAATCTCCCCAACGTGTCTCAAAATGATGCTTTTACAGCTGGTTTGCTGAGATCACTTTGTGGGCTTATGGAGCTGGATGCCATTCTAGCACTTCATTGGTATGTGAACCTAAAACTCTCAGTGCATGGAAAGGAAGGAGTTCCAGGACTGAGATGGAAATGCTAGAGATGGTCTATCATGTGAGTCACACCACCCCTTGGGCTGCATCTCCCATGTGACAGCAGCTTTTATAACTAATGTACTGCTAGTCTCTCTAGGCCAGAGATGCTGCTGAGAGGTGGTTCCACTGCAATGCAGACCTGGTCCTCCATGGAGATGGGACATCTGTCATGGGAAAGGTGGGCATACCACACAGCAGGGCCAGCTTGGTCATCTGAATGGTTTAACCCATGAAATCTCTGGTTGTGCTGTTAACTGATCTCGGGGTCCCTCGGAACAAAACAGATGAGTGATTCCACTAAGGTATCACAAGATTGTGTAGGAGGAACTCTCCAGGGCTGGCGAGCAGAGCCCGACCTGAGCCACCATGACAGAGAAGCCAAGGGAGGGCCCTCACTCAACTCCCAGACTCAGGCCTCTTGATGGAGCAGAGCCAGGGAGCCTCAGGGTAGCCATGCTAGTACAAGACTTCTCCCTAGCTTCTCAAAGAGGACTCCTACCATCCGCCTGGTGACTGTGTCCTCAGGACAGGGAAACTCCCGGCAGCAAATGTAAGTAACACTCTTCCCAAGCCTTTCTGAGTAGGAGAGATTGGCTTTGGCAAGGTAAGGATTTGGCTCGTGTGCACTCCCGGTTAGGAGCTAATGGCTTGGCTGAATGGCCTGGAGGAATGTGGAAAGAACAAGATGGGCTGAGGATGGGTTTGGGGAAGGGGTATAGCTGGCTACATCAGAATACACGCAAAGCGTGAGATGACGTCCATCCCACATGAATCCTATTGCAAGAGAGACTAATTAATCATCCTGTGGACATGATGTCCCAATGTGCAGCTAGATGCCAGTCTTCCTTCCTAGTCACCTGGATACTTGCTCAGTGAGTTCATAAAAAGGAAAAAAACATAAAAAAAAAAAAAAAAAAAGAAGAAAGAAAAAGGCCATGGTGGCAAAAAGGGATGCCAAGCCTGGGCTAAACCACAGGAAGTCTGGGCCTTCCCCTCAACAAAGCTGATGATACGGTTCCCTGCAGGAACCAGACAGCCCTTTGTGGAAAGTTGATTGCAGTGGGGCCTTTTCATAATAGAGGGGGTGGTGATTTGTCCCTACTGGAAGGGCCACTTATGCTGGGCTTGGATCTGTTTCCTGCACTGTCAGACCTCTGTGGATCCTACAGAAGGCCCCGATCCTGTCGCAGCATCTCACACGCCACCCAGGCCCAGAACGTCACACAGAAGGAAGCACATGACTCCATCACACTCAATAATGACCAAATAAAAATGAAATTACAGAGGCAGCTTGGAGACACACCCAGAAGTTGCCATACTGCCCTGGATGGGAAGCAGGCTCTGAATTTGGAGAGGCTCGCCCACAGCAGAAGACGCAGGGCCGGAAACCAAGGGTAAACATAGAAGCGGCTTCTTAGGATTACTTAACAATACACTTGCAAAATGTTTTCTTCCCACCTAGGAACTCTGCTCTGTTGAAACTGAGTTTAGTGCCCCCCAAGGGAGAAGTACTTCCTCTGGAGTTCTTAGTCCTGGCCACAAGGAATTAGAACCAAGGCTGGCCATTTTTGCCTCTTCATACCACTGGGAAAATGAGCACCCACGGAAAATGGGGATGGCTTTTGTGGTCACTGCTACTGTATTTCTCAAATGGACTAATGCAATCGCCTTCAAATCAATCTCCATTCGTCTTCCTTTCCCCCCACAAACTGCCCTCCCTCTCTAAGCATAAATCAGAACATACTATTCTCCTGCGGTCAATGGCTTCACACCACACTGAGAACAAGATCAGCCTCCTCATGACCTGCAGAGCCCTGTCCAGCCTCAGCCCACCTCCCAGCCTGCAACATCCTCGTCTGCCTCTTGCTCCCTGAGCTCCTCTCACTGTTGCCTCCTTGCTGAACCTCAGACACATCATGTTTCCTGCATGACTTTGGACTTCTGATGCTCCTTCTGCTAGGACTTCTCCCTCAGATCTCTGCCTCACTGCCTCCTATCCTACTCACCTGTCCTAGCATCACCTCCTCCGCCTGCTCCTACTCCTCATATTACCCACAATCATCTTCTCCAGGGCCGTCTGTGGCGCCTTGGTGCGTCCTACATATTGACTTATGGGGAATCTGTTCAAATGCTGAAATGTAAACTTTGCATGCTGTTTTATTCTCCACAGTCATCCCAACTTTTCTATTTCCTTCCTTTCCCCGCCTTGCCATTCTGGTAGGGATGTGTTGCTTAAATCTGCCTCTGGTTATCAACACTGCAGAGGCACTGCATGGAACTGGAGGACTGGTTATCCTCAGAGGTCCTAGACTTGTGGGTGTCTGCTGCCACTGATGAAGCTCTGGGTGTCTCCCTCTAGGGAAGAGAGAGCAGGTTCACGGAACAGGTGCATCGTGTTAGAATGACACTCTTTGGAAATGAATGTCCTCTATCCTGTTTTATTTTTCTTTATAGTACTGTCTGCACTGTTAAATACTTACTTGGCCTGCCTTCACATATAGAAGGCAACGGTCCCTGGCGGCAGACACTCCACCCTTCTCCCTGTTCCAGTGCCACCAGGTGGTGGACATATCACCTAAGCTCGGACAGCTGAATCCTCCATCCTGGGACCTGAACCCCTGGGTGAGTGACAGACAGACAGTCACTAACTTCTAATAAGTTAACTCCTTATTATAACTCCAATAAGTATACACTTCTCCAAGACAGGGTCTTTAATTAAATGTTTTGTATTTTCAAAGGACTCACTGGATACCTCCCTAACTCCTGGGACGGAGCCATGGCCAGTCTCCCATCACACGCCTTCCTGTGGCTCCTCCACTCCCGGGAGCGACCCTAGTTGCCATCCCTTCCCTGGCCTGGTTCCCTAGCCATCTCATCAACTCCGGGCACAGCCGGCACCCTTCCAATAAACTCCCTTTTTGCTTAAGCTACGTCACACACTGGGGCCTATTGTGGGGAGGGGACAGGGGAGGGATAGCATTAGGAGTTACACCTCATGTAAATGATGAGTTAATGGGTGCAGCACACCAACATGGCACATGTATACATATGTGACAAACCTGCACGTTGTGCACAGGTACCCTAGAACTTAAAAGTATAATAATAAAAAAAAAGATAGCTGGAGTTAGATGTTGTTGCTTTTCAACAAAAGAACCCCTAAAATTAAAACCTTTTTAAACTAACAACAAAAACCAGTGTTACAGCAAGCAGGGAATAGGCTGTGTGTACACAGGTATGCGGTGGGAGGAGAAGGGCTCTACATTCCTAACACCCTAACAATGCTATTGTTATTTCTGCCTGTTCTTTTAAAATCTTCTGCCACATGGGTACACGCTGCCTATTGTTACAAACATGGTATATGTTTTTGAATCAATTGTATCCCCCAAAAAGATGGTGAAGACTTAACCCTCAGTGCCCATGAGTGTGACCTTATTTGGAAACAGTCTTGGTAGATAATTACATTAAGATGAGGTCATTAAGTTGGGCCCACAAGCAGTAAGCCTGGTGTCTTTACAAAAAGAGGAGATCTGAACACAGACAGACACATGGGAGAATGCCATGTGAACATGAAGGCAGAGATGAGGCAATGCTCCTAGAAGCCAAGGAACGCTGAGGGTGCCAGACGCAAGGAGAGCAGCCTGGAGCAGACCCTCCCTCACAGCCCCCAGAAGAAACGGACCCTGCCGACACGTCGATCTCGGATTTCTAGCCTGGGTCTCGGTTCTTTAGGGATCTCCACATGCAGGAACGATGTACATGGACACCACACGAGGAGCAAACTTCTCAAACTTAACAGCCACCAGCCTAGCACACAGAGCATCTACCCCAGACAGCAAATGATGCACCATTCTCCTGAGATGAGCCGTCCTCGCTCCCGGACAAACGCGGCCTGGCCCGAGGGAGGCGCGAAGGTGCAGAACCTGCTGCCTCAGGTTAGCTGGAAACACTCAGATGGGCCCGTGGCAGCTCTGAAAGGAAAGGGACTCTGAGACTCACTGTTGGATGCTCGCATCTGCCGCCGGCGTCCCACACGGTCCAGCCCAATGGGGGTGCTCCGGGAGAACGTGAAGGGCCGGAACCGGGCCGACACAGCCTTGTAGGGTGGCACCTGGTGAGCAGGCATGGGCGGCCTGGAAGCCGGCTGCAAAAAGAAAGCAAAATCTGTGAGGAGGTGCCAGGAAGTGGTAGCTCCTGCCAGCGCTTCACACGCATAGCTCTCTCACCTCGAAGCCACTCACAGACGTGAAATGGTTTCTCCAATCCTGCCACGAGTTGCAGGCTGCACCAAAGCCCAGTGGCAACTCATGATGCTACAGTTTTTAACAACCCTGATCAGCTTACTGTCCTGCACCCTGCAGCCTCGTGTTTCATCTCACTTTTCTGCAACATGCCAGCAGGTCCCACTAAGGAAAAAGAAGCTTCTGAGAAGAGGAAGGCACACTGAGGAAGCAGGGGAGTCGTCACACAGATGCAGGGTCACTAAGGTAAGAAGATGCTTTCCCGGGGTGGCCCTCTGGAGGAAGCCAGGACAAGGCCACAACCCGGCCAGGGTGGCCAACTGCGATCCTCACATCCTTCTTCAGCCTCCTTCCTCCTTGACTCCTCCCTGCCGACACAGAGCCTGGCACAGATGAACCTTCAATAAGGATTTGTGGAGCTGAAGGCAAGCCTTGCTTCCCTAAACTCACACAGCAGTGGAGCTTCAGTTAAAAGAAGCGGTTTTCCATGTCGTTGCCCAAGTCTCTCTTATAATGACCTTCTGGTTTTCTATAATAGCGATCCCTAAAACTATCAGTCAAAGGCCCAGCTGCTTCATGCGTTCTTTCCATTTCTTTTTTCCTCCTTTTGTTTATTACATGCATATTCTGCTTATGTAATTCCTTAGGTTTTCTTACAATTTTCTCACCCAATTCCCCAAATTAGGCTATAGTACAGAAAATCGCTTTTCACATTCCTTTTGGCTGCTCTGAAGGGAAACCCTTTCTAAGGCTGCAGCGCATCCGGGACTACTGTTCTGAGTTAAAACGCGTGACAATCTGCTTCAGTGCAGAATCATGTCCCAACAGTGGGGCACCTTCGGACGAAAGATTCTGAAAATTTTCATGGTATTCTGCAACTTAATTTTTTAACCTTAAGAAATCACTTCAATTTATTTAAGCAGGGGTTTTTGAGTGCTTGTTATAAACAAGGCATTGTGTGGGGCTTTACAGGAAAAATGTAAACATACACAATCCAGTATTAGTACTGTATAAGATTTCCCTTTTAAGATAATTTTATGGGTTACTTATGACATCAGCTACCAAGTTTTAGAAATGAAAGTGGGCATATATATTACTCATATGGTGTTCTGTGAATGTTTACCACGGTCGGGTATTAGCCCTCCCAAATAAGTATACACTTCTCCAAGACAGAGTCTTCAATTAAATGTTTTGTATTTTCAAACTGCTCACTGGATACCCGGATAAATATTTGTTGAATTACTAAACTATACTAAGAAACCAGTACTAAGTGTTTAATTCATTGTCAAACTATTACTAGTTGCAAAGTTGCAACTCAAAAAATTAAAAAAATAAGAAAAATAAGAAAATGGTAGAAAACAAAATACTTATCTCCTAAAAACTATTTCTTCTTTACATTTTATTTATTTCTTGTTTACATTTTATCTTTACATTTTAACAACAAACAATACTGTCTTTTTCAACAATTACTTCTTTCAGGAGTGTTACTAAATACGTCCTGCTACCTTTCCCTGGTTAGAATCTCAGGTTATTCAGAAATCAACAGCAAATGAGTCTTAAGTATTATTTGAGATCCCAGGAAAGAAAGATTAGCAAAAGGCATCCAAACATCAGATGGTTAGCTTGAATTCACGCATGTTTTCACAGAGTCAGGAAGAAAAGGTGGTTAAGCATACGGTGCTGCCCTTGAGAATGCGAGAGAAAAAGCAGATCCAGTTTAGTGTGCAGAGAGAACAGAGGCAGGAAGCTGGAGGGCCTCTGCTGGCTTGGGGAGGTGCACACCAGATCTTACTTGTGTCAGAAGACTGTCCAGTTCCTCCGTCTGGTTGGTCCCATACAAGCTGACCCCACCTATCACGGAAATGGGGCGTCTTCTCCGGGCTCCTTTGGGGCAGCCCACTGGAGCATTCTGGTTTTCAGGGCTGGCAGAAGTCAAGCTTGCCTGGGGGTCCTCGTTCACACGGTCTTCCTTCTGGGGGTCTGCAGCAACCGAGTCTTCAGGAATAGACAAACTGCGGCTGGCCAGCTGGCCGTAGTCAGAGAACGGCCGAGGCCTTGGCCGTCTCCCAGAGCCCCATCTCCTCCTGGGGGTTCTCTGTGCCTCTGTCCTTTCCTCATCCTGTGATGAACCTCGCCTCCATGGGCCATTATGGAAGACCTTTCAAATGCGAACAAGTCAGGTGAGCTCAATATACAGGAAGGTATTCAAAAAGAACAAGCCATACATTCCCTCTCACCGCCATGGCCTACCTCAGGTTTTCTTGATTTACTTGTTTATTAGAACAGCTATTTGTGTACTAGAACACGAAGACACAACTAAACCTTAATCAAAATAACCAAATCTATTATTATAGGCTGATTCAATAGGCTGATACTTCAATAACCGTAATTGAAATAGTGGTTTGGTGACCAATGATGAGCTATGATAAAAGGCATTAAGAAAATCAACACTGGCCGGATGCGGTGGCTCATGTCTGTAATCCCAGCACTCTGGGAGGCCGAAGTGGGCAGATCACTTGAGGTCACAAGTTTGAGACCAGCTGGCCAACATGGTGAAACCCTCTCTCTACTAAAATACAGAAACATTAGCCAGGTGTGTGGTGGCAGGTGCCTGTAATCCCAGCTACTTGGGAGGCTGAGGTAGGAGAGTCGCTTGAACCTGGGAGGTGGAGTTGCAGTGAGCTGAGACTGCAACACCGCACTCCAGCCGGGTGACAGAATGAGACTCTGTCTCAAAAAAAAAAAAAAAAAAAAAAAAAAAACCAGGGGGGGGGCCCCCCCCTGTAAACCCAGCACTTTGGGAGGCCGAGAGGGGCAGATCATGAGGTCAGGCGATCGAGACCATCCTGGCTAACCCGGTGGAACCCTGTCTCTACTAAAATACAAAAAATCAGCCAGG
>NW_016803732.1:1020136-1073791 GCF_001698545.2 Rhinopithecus bieti | reverse complement strand
AGCTAATTTTTTTTTTTTTACTAGACACGGGGTTTCACCATGTTGGCCAGAATGGTCTTGAACTCCTGACCTCAGCCTCCCAAAGTACTGGGATAACAGGAGTGAGCCACCACACCCTGCCTGAGTCACATTTTTCTATGAACTCTCTGTCTCTCACACACAGACACACGCACACACGCAGGCATGTGAATAAACATGTCTTTTCTTTTGCTAATCTGTTCTCTGCCAATTTAATTCACAGGCCTTAAGAACAGAGTCAAAGAGTGTAGAGGAAACGTTTTTCCTCTTCAGCATTGCCATAGGAAAATATGAGAGAAATCATGAAAAAGTTAATACTATTTTCTCTATTACAAATGAAAAACAAATTAAACATAGCCTAAATTACCGAATCAAATGGCATAGACAACTTAAGTACGTGGTGAGAATCAACCCAATTACATTATTGCCCTGTAATGAAAAGGTTCAGGAACAACACGCTAGAAAAACAGAAGGACAAGAAGACCACAGGCAGGGAGCCGCCCACCTGCTCACAAACGGACGTGCAGTGCTTTGCTCTGTTCTGTTTTCAGTTAGTTTTTGGGGGTCTGGTTTGTTTCGGTTTTACACTTACGCAACATGCACCTTGCTTTTTCTCAGTAACGCCAAAAGCAAGGAACTGCTCCAGGCAGTGACAGATGCTGGGTACAGGCAGGTGAGCTCCAAGCAGGTCAGTAGACAGCGGGGGGCAGGACTCGGGATCATCCCTTTAACACATCATGCCTCAGAGTCAGCACAGTAGAGCACACAAAACCAACGCTGGCCGGAGCACAGTGGCTCACACCCGTAATCCCAGCACTTTGGGAGGCTCAGGCAGGAGGACTGCTTGAGCCCAGGAGTTTGAGACCAGCCTGGGCAACACAGTGAAATGTCATCTCAAAATAAATAAATAAATAAACAATAGCAGGGCGTGGTTGCATGTGCCTGTGGTCCCAGCTACTTGGGAGGCCGAGGAAGGAGGATTGCTTGAGCCCAGGAGGTAGAGGCTGCAGTGAGCTATGATTGCACTACTGCACTCCAGCCTGGCAGACAAAGCAAGACCCGTTGTCAAAAACAACAACAAAAAGAAACAACTGTAATTCTATGCTCAGTATTTATACAGTTCCAATGAAAATATAAAAGGAGAAAACACTCCCTCTACAAGGTAACACATATTCTAAAAACAGCAAAACTTAGTCAACAGGATAATACATAAAATTGAAATGTCCATTTTACCCCCAGCAAAAGTACAAAGAGAAAGATAGGGGAAAACTCTCAGATTTAAGCTGACATTCAAACATTGATTCTTAGCCAAAAGATGGTTAAATTCCTTATGAAACAAATTAGAACTTTGATGGATATTCTAAAATTCAATCTTTTTTTTTTTTTTAAAGCAAAGTTTATGTACTTCTCAAATACTACCCAGGTTCATTCCAGGGAATGTAGTTTGGTTGTGATTCTACTTGGAACTGTAGATACACACATACTACCAAACAAACTTCTCCAACAAGTGAGAGCCTACCTCAGACTCTGGCACGGGCTGCCAGGGCCCATGGATGCACCAAAGAAACAGGCGCCTGGGCACAGCCATGTCCTCCGAAGAGTCTTTCTTGACTTTAAAACACCATCATAAAGACCTACCCTCTTCCGCGGCCATGTCAGAGCTCTGCCCTAGTACAGACAATCCAGCCAGAGCTCTATCAGCTCCAAAACAGGCAGTTTACACCCAAGTCATAAACTTCTGTAAACAGACTTTCCAGTGGAATTACTGCCCTTTTAACTCTTGCTTCTTTGCATATATTTTATTATTATTATTTTTGAGACGGAGTCTCGCTCAGTCGCCCAGACTGGAGTGCAGGGGCGCGATCTCGGCTCACTGCAAGCTCTGCCTCCCGGGTTCATGCCACTCTCCTGCCTCAGCCTCCCAAGCAGCTGGGACTACAGGTGCCCGCCACCACGCCCGGCTAATTTTTTTTTTTTTTTGTACTTTTAGTAGAGACAGGGTTTCACCTTGTTAGCCAGGATGGTCTTGATCTCCTGACGTGATTCGCCTGCCTCGGCCTCCCAAACTGCTGGGATTACAGGTATGAGCCACGGCGCCCGGCCATATATTTTATTTATTTATTTTGCAACAGTCTCACTCTGTTGCCCAGGCAGCAGCACAATCACAGCTCACTGCAGCCTCCACCTCCTGGGCTCAGGTGATCCTCCCATGTCAGCTGCTCAGGTAGCTGGGACTATAGGTGCGTACCACCGCATCAGTTCATCTGTTTATTTTTTGTAGAAACAGGGATTCACCATGTTGCCCAGGCTGGTCTCAGACTCCTGGGCTCAAGTAATTCACTTGCCTTTGCCTCCCCAAAGGGCTGAGATTACAGGTGAGAGCCACAGTGCCTGGCCTCTCCGCATATATTTTAAAGTGTTTTACTTACTATTACATATTTTCTTCCTGTAAGATTTCATATTTTACTTTGTAAAAGTAAAAAGCCAATATAGGCTTTGTTACCTCCAGTGAGACACTTTAAAACATTTCCTTGAAACGACAGTGAAAACAAATTATTAACCAGATGAAAAATGAAAGATTCAGACAAAATAGCTTGATTTCTCTTATATCCATTCAGAGGCCTAACCTAAAGGAAGTCAAACAGCAAGTGTTCCAGTACCCGTGAGATTTTATTTAGAGATTGGGTCTTTCCAGATGGAATAAAGTTAAAGTGAGGTCCCCCTGGGTTAGGTGGTCTGCAATGCAATGGCTGGTGTCCTTATGACGCAGATGGCAATTTGGACACAGACAAACATGAAAGGGAGAAAGCCACGGGAGGACGGAGGCAGAGACTGGAGTGATGCATCCACAGGCCAAGGGCACCCGAGAAGGCCAGTTGCCACTGCAAGCTGGACGAGGCTAAAAAGAAGCCCCCTTCGCACCTTGGAGTGATTGTGGACTTGTCAACACTTTGATCTCAAACTTCCGGCCTCCAGAACGGTGAGAGAACAGATGTCCACTGTTTTAGGCCACCTAGGTTGTGGTGCTTTGTTAGAGTAACCCTAGGAAACTCATACAGCAAGGTAATTCAGAAGAAAACTACAGCACAGGGGCTCTGGGCATACGAAAGGTTTTCTGGAGATGATATAAATACAATAAGCTGACTCCCCAGTTTTCTCCTAGGGTACCAGCATCCTGGCTACCACGAGAATTCACATACAGGGGTCGAGGTGAGAAGGAAAACACCTCAGCAGTGGATGCCACAGAGGACCACAGTGAACGCTGCAATTTCTGAATGCCTATGAGGTGCCAGACCTATGCCAGGCACACATGCTACCTTGCTTAACATTCTCAGCCACCCTGTGAGGCAGGTCCTGTTCACAGAATTGTACTGATTAAGACACCAGGGCTAAAACAGATGAAATGATTTGCTCATGTTAATAGAGCCAGAAAAGGGAAGGGCCTATTTCACAACCCAGTCTGTCTGACTTCGAAACCTCCGTCTCTCCTCTGTAAAGCCTGCATACGTAGCATGTACTTTTACAGAAGGAAAACAGAGCTTTGCAGGTTTTCCTTCCCTTAGATGTGGAACTGCTGGAGGGAGGGGAGAGAGAATGGCAATGATCAGAGGCTCCGGTAACACGTGCCCTGGGCAATCTGGTAAAACCTACAGACCCCAGAATGACACATTCACATGCATAAAAGAAAATGAGAGAGGATTGTAAAGTAAGACGATTTAAAAGAGCTGTAATGTAGTAACATATGTCATGTATGAATTAAGAGGATGGGTGTGAGGTACTGATTCTGAAGTATTGATGAGTGATGTCAATATATTTCAAGACATGAGACAAACCTGTTGTATAATGTGAGAAAGGTCTGTAATCAGACAATATCACAAATATCTAACATTCCAGGGTTAGATGACAACAGAGTATCTAGGGCATCAGTCTTGTGCTCCAATTCTTAAAAAACGAAAATTTAGGCCTTACAACTTATAAAGTCAAAAAAGTAGCATCTCACTATCCCAGAACTATATCTCATTACCCAATGTCCCTTAAATGAAAATTAATGTGTCATAACCAAAAATACCCTGCACAGGCCTGTTTTTGTGTGTTGCAACGATCTGTCCCAGGATTTTAAGTGGGTAAGGGGAACGCATAGGATCCCAGATGAATTGCCGTATTTTGAGGAGTTGAAAGCAGGAACAAGGAAATATTTACATATGCAGAAAGTGATAAGTTTGAGCCTTAATTACATTTTTTCTTGTGGGAGGGGTGGTATTTTAACACCAAAAGAATAACATGTTACATTCACTTAGAAATCAGATTTTCAAATTGCTTTCCCATCTAACCATAATTATATTTTCCAAGAAGCAAAGAAGACATAATTACCCCCATTTTAAGATGAGAAGACAATGGATTTACTGAAAGGTAAGAGCAAGCAAGCTAGTTCAGGAACTTTCATTTCATCTTTGGAAGGCCAGCACTAGACATGACCCCACCATTAACAGCAGTAGGTAAGAAAGATGCAAAATGGCTTTATGGGTTGTAACAAAAACCCTTAGCAGCAATTGATGCTGCTCCCCAAAAGCCTTCCCGAGCTGATCACACACGCAGTCTGCACTGCTGGCTTCTGCCCTGTGTATTTCTCTGGGCTATTTCTCCATTCGTCCATGTGTGTGTAGACACAGTCACACACATGCATCTGGCTTGGACTCTTCTGTGTTGGTTCCTCCCACAGTCCTGACCTTCACTTCTTTCCAATGTTCTTTTTCTCTCTCCTTGCCTAGGCCCTCTTCCCCTGTCGTGTATGGAACGAAGAGTCAATTTTGTTTCATGGAGTAAATCATATTAGGTTTCCTATCCTTAATTTCTGTAACAATTAGGTGGAATTTTCTTTTCTTTTTTCCTTTTTTTTTTTTTGAGACAGTCTCACTCTGTCACTCAGATTGGAGTAAGTAGCACGATGTCGGCTCACTGCAGCCTTGAACTCCCAGGCTCAAGTGATCCTCCCACGTTGGCTTCCTGAGTAGCTGAGACTACAGGCATGCACCACCAGGTCCAGCTAATTTTTAAATTTCTGTAGAGATAGGGGTCTCACTATGCTGCTCAGGCTGGTCTCAAACTCCTGGGCTCAGGCAATCCTCCCGCTTCGACCTCTCAAAGTGCTGGGATTACAGGAGTGAGCTGCCATGCCTGGCCTGGGGGAATCATCTGTCTGTCTAAGCTGCCTTTGGCTTTCATAGCCCTCAATGGGGTGTGTGTGTTGCAGGGGAAGTGAATTATCCCGGCACGCGGGGAGGTGCCCCACAAACGGGGCCAGCCACCAGGCGGGCTTCCTGGTCCTCCACCCCCGGCTCTTTCCACCGGTCCAGGCATGGCTCCGTGCATCGCTCAGGCAGGCTGAGGAACAGCCACTGTGAGGGGAGGCGCTCCTGTAAGAGCCCAGTCACCCATGCAAAGTGGAGGAGAGGAGGGATGGCCTCTGACCCAGTTCAAAACTAAGTAAATGGTAAAACGCCCTGCATTTCACTGAGTGACGCCATCTCACAAATGTGCCTGTTCAAGATGGCTCTGCTGCACCCCTCACAGTTTCCGCTACTTTCGGGACCATCTTGGGAAGGGTTGTTAAGTTGCCCCTTCTTTTCTCAGGCCTGGCTCTTGGGACAGGGCCTGGGCCAGAAACAGACCAGGCACAATACTGGAAGTAGAAACATCATTTACTGGGTTACTCTTTCTATGGCCTGTAGGTAAAAATAAATATTAACTCTGGGCTACATTCTTACAAATGTGCTGCATTTTTTTACTAGGATGTTAGGTTTTAACCTGTAAGAATCTCCAGTGGTTGGTGGAACTCTGACAGCAAATGAAGCACAAGTGACTAAGCTAAACTTTTCTAATTACTACGGAATGGGGTTACGTGCATGTCAGTAATCCTGACATCATTTAAAGAGTCTCCAAAAAACAACAACAAAAAAATAAGCAACTATTATAACCCAGAAAACTGTGGCCTTGTCCCTTGGATTCAGGAAACAGTTTGGTCATTTGTTAAACATTTTCAAACAATGACTGTTTATCTCCCTTGAAGTAGGAGAGGAGCATGGTGGTGATATTAGATACTTTAATTGTCCTTGAATGTGTTACATGGATGATAAGATGCTGAAAACACAGCTGGTGACCCTACAGCCTTGTATATAACCTGTTTTATAGACTGATATGGTAGTTTATTTAAAAATGCAAATATACTGAAGTTCATGGAGAACACTTACTTTAATACTATGAGCCCAGTTCCATGAGCATAAAAAACACTAGTACTTAAGAAAAATGTAATCACTAGTGAAGTCTTAGAATACAAGATGGAGAAATCAGTGTAGCTGAGCTCTTCTTCAGTTTAAAGAAAGGAATGAACTCCACATGACAGTGACAAACTCCATCCCAGCCCCTGTGCCCCTCACCTCACCTGCCTCCCTCACTCACATCACAGACACGTGTCACCACCCTCACCCCAAAACCAACACTCCCAGGCTGATGGTTTTCTCCCTTAGCCTCAATAATAATTATTCAAGGGAGTTCTGTTTTTTAGGTTCAAGTACAACATCCAGACCATCCTGCCATCTCAAGATCAATAGTAACACGATGCTGAGATTGACATCCAGGTAGAGAAAACAAACCGGTAGGTTGCAATTTTTTTTTTTTTTAAGACAGGGTCTCACTCTGTCATCAAGCTGCAGTGCAGTGGCACAATCACGGCTCATTGCAGCCTCAACCTTCAGGGCTCAAGTGATCCTTCTGCTTGGCTACTTTTTGTATTTTTAGCAGAGATGGGGTTTTGCCATGCTGGTCAGGCTGGTCTTGAATTCTCGAACTCAAGCGATCCACCTGCTTCAGACTCCCAAAATGCCGAGATTACAGGCGTGAGACACCATACCTGGCCATAGGTTGCAATTTTATGCCTGGACTAATTAAGAGTAAAGAGACAGTTTAAAGCCATCATATTATGAAATAAATGCACATAATGACCACATCTTAAAACATGTTTCATCTCTGAAATACATGCTAAAGAACACAGAGGTCTACTTTCAAACTTGTTATTTTCAATGAGTGAAAAAACATGATTTTATAAAAATGAACTTACTTTCCTCTTTGGAAATTAAACTTATTGACTGAGGAGGACTTAGTATTTCAAGAGTAATAACCATATTTTAGCTCTGAATATGTTAGCAACCTGTTGTCTTTCTCTATTTTTTTTTGTTTTTTTTTGGGGGGGTGGGGGCAAGGTCTCTATCTGACACCCAGGCTGGAGTGCAGTGGCACAATCTCACTCCAGCCTCCTAGGCTCAGGTGATCCTCCTACCTCAGCCTCCCGAGTAGGTGAGACTAGAGGTATGCACCACCACGCCTGGCTAATTTTTCTATTTTTAGCAGAGACAGAGTTTTGCCGTGTTGCCCAGGCTGGTCTTAAACTCCTGGGTTGAAGGGATCCACCCACCTCAGCCTCCCAAAGTGTTGGGATTACAGGTGTGAGCCATCATACCCAGACTGTTGTTTATCTTTCCTTATAATTTCATACTCTCCTGTCCCTGGCCTCCATCCCACAATATAAATAAACTTACTTTCATTTAATTACTGATTGAGGACCACTAAGTATTTCAAAATCAGTGACCACGTTTCAGATAAGGGAGTCAGCCATCCTGTCCCTATCTCCTCCATCATCTCCTGAAATCCTGAGCCACTCTACAAACAAATGAACTGCAATTTTCCTCCCCCCATTCTCAACAATCCTGTTCTGAAGGTGTCTTACCTAGACTCAGATACATGAGGAACAAGGTAATGGGTCCTTGCCAACAGTAAGCTTCTATACTTTTATTAATTACACATGATTGTATCACACCTGCTTGAAACTCGTAAGAGTCCAGGGCCTCCCTGAGCAGGTAAACACCCACCTCTGATGTGCTATGCACCACAGACACTCGGGCCACATGGACTCTCTGCACAGAGGAGCCATCACAAAGGAAAGGCAAGATCGCAAGGAGCACCCGTAGTGCTTCTTTTTTATTTTCACTGAGGAATACAAGAATCTAATGTGTTCTGCTGCCAAATATTTCCAGTAGGTTTAATTCAAAACCTGGCAGTTAAAGAATTACAGATGAAAAATTTATACCACAAAGAGTAAAAACGCAAAGCCAAATGTACAAGGTATCCTCACGGTAAACATGTGAAAAGCATATAATACACAGTAAGCAGTGAGGCTGTAATCCTTTGCCTGGTCACAAACTGTAAACAAGGCTTCAGCCGCCTGTCCCCTACCTGTGGCACTGACCTACCAAACATGGCACTGCTCTGGCCCTGGAGTCACCCTGCAGTCCAAGGTGGCTTTGTTTCCTGTATCACCCAGTGAACTCCCAAAACAAATGGCCAGAAAAGGACTGAAGCACCGTACCAGAGCCAGCCCATCCCAACCAGCCAAAACATTCCCACTAAAACACCGCGGAGGGGCTGGGGACAGCGGCTCACGCCTGTAATCCCAGCACTCTGGGAGGCCGAGGTGGGCGAATCACTTGAGGTCAGGAGTTCGAGACCAGCCTGGCCAACATGGCGAAACCCTGTCCCCGCTAAAAATATAAAAACTAGCTGGCAATGGTGGTGCACACCTGTAATCCCAGCTGCTCGAGAGGCACAAGAATCGCTTGACTCCAGGAGGCGAAGATTGCAGTGAGCCGAGACTATGCCACTGCACTCCAGTCTGGGAGACAGAGCAAGATTCTGTCTCAAAAAAAAAAAAAAAAAAAAAAGTCAAGGAGAAGAACTGGTTTGGGCTGGAACTTGTGCAGCAGGATATGACCCAAGTTCAGAGGCAAGAATGGTACACATGGAGTCACAAGAGAAAGTGGGATGCAAATTTATCAACCATGATACCAATATTTGAAACATGCCCTTAACCTACAGTACATCATTTAATTTTGCGTGTGTGGTAAAAAATATATATATTTTACATATTTATTGTATATATTTATTATTTATAATATATATTTACACACTATACATTTATATGTTTACATTCTATATATTTAATATATTATATATATTATGTAAACATGTTTATATATTATATAATATATATTTTATATATATAAAATATATAAAATGTCTACAATTTGGACTACTTTTTAAAAATTGTAAGATGGGGGTCTGGTTATGTTGCCCAGGCTGGTCTCAGACTCTTGGCCTCAAGTGATCTTCCCATCTTGGCTTCCAGAGTAGCTTGAGATTATAGGTATGCGCCCCTGCAACCAGCTCCATTTTAATTATTGTTAGGTGTATGAGTCAGTGGGATTAAGTACATTCACACTGTTATGTAATTATCACCACCATCCATCTCCAGAAGTTTTTCATCTCTCCCAAATGTATCTCTCTATCCATTAAATACTCTCTTCCCCCTCAACTCCTGGCAGTGACTACTCTACTTTCTGTCTCTATGAATTTGACTACTCTACGGACCTCCTATGAGTGGAATCATACAGTATTTATTGTTTTGTGACTGGCTGATTTTACTTAGCACAATGTCCTCAAAGTTCAGCCACGCTGCAGCATGTTTTGTTTTGTTTTGCTTTGAGATGGAGTCTTACTCTGTCACCAGTGCTGGAGTGCAGCGGTGTGATTCGGCTCACTGCAACCTCTGTCTCCTGGGTTCAAGAGATTTTCCTGCCTCAGCCTCTGCCTCCCGAGTAGCTGGGACTACAGGCACCCACCATTACACCCAGCTAATTTTTTGTATTTTTAGTAGAAACGGGGTTTCACCACGTTGGCCAGGCTGGTCTTGAACTCCTGACCTCATGATTCACCAGCCTCGGCCTCCGAAAGTGCTGGGATTACAGACGTGAGCCACTGCGCCCAGCCTGCAGCATGTCTGCTAAGGCGTAAATGACACTCCACAGTGTGTGTACGCCCTATGCTTTTTTATCCATTTGTCCATCAACGGACATTCGGGCTGTTTCCTTGTTTTGCCTCTTATGAATAGTGCTGCTATGAACACGGGTGTCTAAATACCTGCCTGAGTCCTGCTTTCAATTCTCTTGGGTATATACCCAGAAATGGAACTGCTGGATCAGACAGTAATTCTATGCTTAACTTTGGAGGAATCAGCACACTGTTTCTCACAGTGGCTGTACCATCATTTTATATTCCCACCAGCAGTACACAAGGGTTCCAATTTCTCCATATCTTTGTGAACACTTATTTTTTTTATAGTAGCCATTCTAATGGGTGTGAAGTGGTATCTACCGTGGTTTAAATTTGCATTTCCCTAATGATTAGTGACACTGAAGATGTTTTCATATACTTTATCATTTGCATATATATACATACACACACACACACATATATATATGTATTTTTTTTTTAAGATGGAGTCTCTCTCTGTCACCCAGGCTGGGGTGCAGTGGCACAATGTGGCTCACCGCGATCTCCACCGCCTGGGTTCAAGCGATTCTCCTGCCTCAGCAGCCTCCCTGAGTAGCTGGGACTACAGGTGCGCACCACCATGCCCAGCTAATGTTTTTTGTATTTTTAGGAGACAAGGTTTCACCATGTTGTCCAGGCTGGTCTCAAACTCTTGACCTCAGGTGATCCGCCTGCCTCACCTGCATATCTTCTTTAGAGAAATGTCTATTCAAGTCCTTTGCCCATTTTTTAAATGAGGCTGTGTTTTTTGTTGTTGTTAAAGATACCATTTAATTTAAAGGCTCTCTGAAGTAGATGCATTTAATTCTATTTTACAGATCAGAAAGATTAAGTGATTCCTCAAGAAATGAGGAGGCGATTCAATGGTGAGAAAGTCTGCATGCCACATCGCAAAGCAGATGCTGATTCGAGGCCTCCTTCCCCATTTGGAGACCGAGCTACAGGCCTGGCCCCACCCCTCACTAGTTATGTGACAGTCCTTGAACTTTTCCAAGCCTCAGTTTATTCATCTGTTAAAGCAAATACAAAAATCACCTATGTCGCAGGTGGCTGCGAAAATTGAATGCAACAGTGTCGCACGATGGAACTCTGTTCACTGAAAAGGCATCATATCAATCTGAGCTATTATTATTAATATTCTTATTTTCAAGAAACAGTTACTTTTTAAAATCCTAGATGAGTTGCTAAAAATTCCAGTTCTCAGTAGTGGATGGAGGAATTGCTAGACTTACACTCCTCAACATATTTTAGACCAAATTCTTCATTGATTTGAGACAGGGTTTCACTCTGTCACCCAGGCTGGAGTGAAGTGGTGCAATCACAACTCACTGTGGCCTCAATCTCCCAGGCTCAAGCAATCCTACCACCGTGGCCTCCTGAGTAGCTGGGACCACAGGCTTGCACCACCACCCTGGCTAACTTTTTATTTTTGTTACAGACAAGGTCTCACTATGCTGTCCAGGCTGGTCTCGAGCTCCTGAGTTCAAGTGATCCTCCAGCCTTGACCTCCCCAACTTCTGGGGTTTTAGGCATGAGCCACCACGTTAGCCAGACAAATTCTTCATCGCACCATTTCTTGCTTGAAAAGTTTTTATTTCATTTTTTGCCAGAGGGAATTTTTGTCTGTAGAAACGTACATTCAAGTGATAATAATGTTCAATTAAAAAAAAAAAAAGATTAAAAGCAATCTTTCTCTTTTCCTGGCATGTCTCCCTGGCTTAAATCACAGCACCACTCTATTCTGGAGAAGTACAGGACACTTTATACCTACAGGAGCCTCAGGCTGGAGAGTGAGTCTCAAAGTTTGCGCTGACAAAAGTCATTTTCTCGAGTTGATTGCTGATAGTCCAAATTGTTGGGTCTAAACCTCAGGGACTCTAATTCAGTAGCTTTGGGTGAGGCTCAGAAATCTGCAGCTGTGGTTTGTACCTCAGGGCGGGGTCTTTGCTCTGGCTATAACTTAGAAGTATATTATTTGCAAAGTTTAACTGGTCTGTACTGAAATGTCTGACCAAAGGAAGTAATTTTAATCATAACGATTTATGTTATAAAAGCTACTATTTACTGGATTTACCGTGTTCCAAGGCACTGTGGTAAGTACCTTACATGCATTATTTCATTTAATTCTGGCAGTACTATTATCCCAATTTTTAAAGAAGTTGAGGCTTAAGTAGGTCAAGTGTCTTTCTTAAGAATATACTGCTAGTTAGTAATAAAACTAGGACAGACCTCAGCAGAACAAGGCCCAACGACTTTATACCATCCAGCTTCCTGACCACTCAAGTTGGGAATGGCTAGCTGGCAGCCATGTGGATCCTGGTATCCTAGAAAGTTACTAGATCAGTGCAGGGCAGCAAGCAGCCATGAGTGCTATATCGTCTCCAACCCACAGGGCCCCTCTCTCTATTCTCACACCAGCTGACTCCCTGAAGTCTGTCCCAGAGTGTTGCAAATGGTGGTTTTGTCCCCAGACTGTCGGAAGTACAAGAAACAGGTAATGTTCAGTTTATACAGTGACTTGTGGCAATGAGTACTCTGACCTCCACCAACAAAACCTATGGCATCCCTTCTCATCCTCACCATCACGGCAGACACAGCCAAATCAATCGGTGTCACCGAGCCAGGCTGGAAGCAATTCCACCCTGGGTGCTCTTTGATGTTAATTGTTATAGAGAGGTTCAAGAAGAGAAATACAGAAGAGGAGAAAAACATACTGAAATCAGTTTCTTAGTCATCAAGCTAAAATTCTCCCCCTGGAGAATATGGAAATGTACCTTTCTGTAATGAGCACTTCAGTAAGGTCTGATTACGCCCTCGTATCCACAAATTAAAACGAGGCGCTAATTAAGAAAACACTGAACAATATACCATGATATTGGTTCCCATAATAGCTTAAACTTCAGGAAGCTTAACATACACAGCATTAATAAGATGCAGTACATCATGACAGGTTGATTGCAAGTGGTTATGGTGGTAATTTCTATAAAAGCTGGCATTTAGTCTCTTGTGCAGGTATAGCGGTATGATTCTGTCTCCCTCCCCCCTTATTTTTAATGAGAAAATCCTATTTAATGGCATTTCACTAGAGAAACTATTGTAGAAATGAGCCACTGGAAAGTTCAAAGCTACAGGTATACGATAATTTTATTTAGATTCTGCATTTGTAGAAATAATCTTATCAGTGTTTTTTTCTTTTAAGTGTATGAAGTTCTACAGCCTGTCAGCAGTGCTGGGTGAGCCCAGGATTCTGTGGCTTTGGCCTGCATCCCGGGGGTCTTCACTCTGCCTACAACTTCAGAAGTACATAGTTCGCAAGTTTTAACTAGTTTGTACTGAAATGCCTGACTCGAATGTTGAGCACCATTTCAGAAATACTTTGAAACTTTCCACTGAAAAACAGGTCATAAGGAGAGCATAAACATCTTCCGAGCAAATGGAAACTTCTTTTTTACGAACTGACTTAGAAAATGACCCAATTGTTAAAGTAAAAAGCTATTTTCACATTTAGACTCATGATCTGAATCTCTATGATTTAGTATTGCTGCAGGAGATCCTTTTCTCTTTCATATTTTCTCCAGCCAAAAGAAACAAAACAAGCTAAAAACGTTCTGGGAGGAACTGAACAGAAACTAGCACCACGATGACTCACAAAAGGCACATGGATTCTCTTCACATCACACTAAAAAGCCCCCTGTAAGAAAAGATGTCTGTTGTATGTCTACCCTAGGCATACTATTTAGGAAATATCATAAAACACTAGCTGTCACAGCAGGGCAGATGTCCCTATAACAACATGTTCAGTTCATTAGAAAAATATTTTTTGAAAGCACACATAATACCATATTTAAAAATCTTTCCAACTCTAATTTTGTGATTCAAATTCTTGAATGTTTTTGTCAGAAAAAAATGAATGAGAATCCAGAGGAACATGCAAACTTATATTCTCTGTAGTACAAAAAGCATAGGCAGCTGAATAAACGGAGGCTGGATAACCAGATGTTCATATATTAAAAAATGAATCTTCCTATTACACACAAGAACAACTAAACATGGGGCATATACCTAAATGTAAGAGCTAAAATGATAAAACTTCCAGAAAATAACACAGGAGAAAATCTTTGTAATCTTAGAGTTCTTAGATGTACAGAAAACTACAAAAATTTGGTAACTGAATTTTCATCAAAACTAGACTTTGACTCTTTAAAAAATATTATAAAATTGGGCTGAGAGAGGTGGCTCATGCCTGTAATCCCAGCACTTTGGGAGGCCAAGGCAGGCAGACCGCTTGAGCTCAGGAGTTCGAGACCAGCCTGGGCAGCATGGCAAAACAATACAATTAACCAGGCGTGGTGGTGTGTGTCTGTAGTCCCAGTTACTGGGTTGGGGTGGTGCTGAGACAGGAGGATTGCTTGACCTTGGGAGGCTGAGGCTGCAGCAAGCTGTGATTGCATCATTGTACTCCAGCCTGGGCAAGAGAGTGAGACCCTGTCTCAAAAAAGAAAAGTATTAAAAAATTTAAAAGACAAGCCAGATTGTGGGAAAATACTTGCAATTCGTATTAATTTGATGTGTCAACTTGATTGGGTGCAAGAATCCCCAGAAAGCTGATAAAGCATTATTTCTGGGTGCGTTTGTGAGGGTGTTTCCAGAAAAGACTGGCGTTGGAATCAGTCATCAGTAGAGTAAGTAAAGAAGATTTGCCCTTAAGGATGTGGGTAGACATCTACAATCCCCTGAGGGGTCAAATAGGACCAAAAGGCCAGGCATCCCCTCCTCTCCTGGCAGACATCCACCTTCTCCTGCCCAGAAACACCGAAGCTCCTGGTTCTTGGGCCTTCGGACTCCATGACTCACACCAGCACTCCACCTCACCACCTTTTCCTTGGGCTTCCAGGCTCACGCTGAACTACACGTCTGGCCTCCTGGTTCTCCAGGCTGCAGATGGCAGATCTGGGTACTTGGCCTTAGTCACACCAGCTGATTTTCATATGTATCCTATTGGTTCTCGTCCTCTAGAGAACCCTGAATAATCATATGATCTGATAAAGGACAGGTAGCCAGGAAATATAAAGAAGCTTTAACTGCTCAATAAGAGGATGACAAAGAATGCAATGAAATGATGAGCAAAATATCTGAATGGGCACTTCACTAAATCAGATCACATGAATCGCTGATAACCCCATGAAACGATGTTTAACATCATTAGTCATTAGGGAAATGCTAACTAAAGCCAAAATGAAATACCACTCTGCACCCACTGGAATAGCTAGAGCCCAGAATACTGACAATATCAAGTACTGGCAAGGATGAGGAGAAACTGGAACCTTTTTTTTTTTTTTTGGAGATGGAGTCTCGCTCTGTGGCCCAGGCTGGTGTGCAGTGGCCGGATCTCAGCTCACTGCAAGCTCCGCCTCGCGGGTTCACGCCATTCTCCTGCCTCAGCCTCCCGAGTAGCTGGGACTACAGGCGCCCGCCACCACGCCCGGCTAGTTTTTTGTATATTTTAGTACAGACGGGGTTTCACTGTGTTCGCCAGGATGGTCTCGATCTCCTGACCTCATGATCCGCCCATCTCGGCCTCCTAAAGTGCTGGGATTACAGGCGTGAGCCACCATGCCCGGCCTGAAACTGGAACCCTTATACGGTGCTGCTGAGAATCTAAAACGGTACAGTCATTTTGGAAAGCAGCTTGGCAGCTGCTCAGACGGTTTAACATAGAGTTGTCACAGGACCTAGCAATTCCACCCCTGGGTATCCACCCAAGAGAAAGGAAGCACATTTCCACCCAAGGACTTGTATGTAAGTATTCACAGCAGCATCACTCCTAATAGTGAACAGGCAGAAACAACCCGTCTCCACTGACAAATGAATGGGTAACGAAGTGTGGTCTAGAGAACCATGCCCTGGAATATTACGCAGCCTTAACAAGGAAGGAAGCACCAATCACGCTCCATGGACAAACCTTGAAATCAAGGTTTTGCTCAGTGAAAGAAGCCGGTCACAAAAGACCACATATTGCAGGATTCTATTTCTATGAAACATCCAGAAAAGTAAAATCATAGACACAAAAAACAGATCTGAGGCAGGGGCTAGGAAAAGAAAGTGACTGTAAATGGCACAGGGTTTCTTTCTGGGGTGGTGAAAACGTGTTAAAATTAGTCTGTGGTCAGACTGGATTAAGAAAGTGTGGCACATATACACCATGGAATACTATGCAGCCATAAAAAAGGATGAGTTTGTGTCCTTTGTAGGGACATGGATGCAGCTGGAAACCATCATTCTCAGCAAACTATCGCAAGAACAGAAAACCAAACACCACATGTTCTCACTCATAGGTGGGAACTGAACAATGAGATCACTTGGACACAGGAAGGGGAACATCACACACCGGGGCCTGTTGTGGGGAGTGGGGAGGGGGGAAGGATAGCATTAGGAGATATACCTAACATAAATGTCGAGTTAATGGGTGCAGCACACCAACATGGCATATGTATACATATATAACAAACCTGCACATTGTGCACATGTACGCTAGAACTTAAAGTACAATTTTAAAAATTCAGTATTGCATATTAACAAAGATTATTTATTTCTTTTTTTGAAATGGAGTCTTGCTGTGTCACCCAGCCTGGAGTTCAGTGGCATGATCTCGGCTCACTGCAATCTCTGCATCACAGGTTCAAGCAATTCTCCTGCCTCAGCCTCTTGAGTAGCTGGAATTACAGGCGTGCAACACCATATGCAGCTAATTTTTTTTTTTTTGTATTCTTTTAGTAGAGATGGGGTTTAACCATGTTGCTCAGCCTGGTGTCAAACTCCTGACCTCACGTGATCCACTGGCCTTAGCCTCCCAAAGGGCTGGAATTACAGGCACGAGCGACCGTGCCCGGCCAGATTACTTATTCCTTTTTTTTTTTTTTTTTTGAGACCGAATCTCACTCTATTGCCCAGGCTGGAGTGCAGTGGCGTCATCTCGGCTCGCTGCAACCTCCGCCTCCTGGGTTCACACCATTCTCCTGCCTAAGCCTCCCCAGTAGCTGGGACTACAGGTGCCCGCAACCACACCTGGCTAATTTTTTGTATATTTAGTACAGATGGGGTTTCACTGTGTTAGCCAGGCTGGTCTCGATCTCCTGACCTTGTGATCCCCCCACCTCAGCCTCCCAAAATGCTGGGATTACAGGAGTGAGCCACCGTGCCCGGCCCCAGATTACTTATTTCTTATCATTTAAAATCTAAACTTTCCACCTTGGGTTATGAAACTCCATCATGTGACCCTGACATACCATTAACTTTCTTGTAGTCCCCTTCATGAAGCTCTGCAGTCTTCCAGTCTCTCCTCAGGTTGGAAGGCACTAGAGCCAAATGGTCAGTGAAGGCATGGGCTTTGGCCTTGGACTGACTTAGCTCTCCCACTAAGCAGGCATGTTTCTTAATTCTCTTGGATCTCCATTTCCTCATCTGAAATAATAATTGTTAATACAGGCATACCTGGGAGATATTGCAGATTTGCTTCCAGACCACTACAATAAAGCACATATCGCAATAAAGTGAGTCACATGAATTTTTGGTTTCCTAGTGCATATAAAGGTTTATAATATACTGTAGTCTATTAAGTTGCAATAGCGTTACGTCTAAAAAAAGTATGTACCTGAATGAAAAAACACACCTCTGCTAAATAATGCTGATGATTCTCTGAGACTTCAGTGGGTCGTAATCTTTTTGCTGATAGTTTTGCCTACATGTTGAAGGCCACAGACTCACTAGGGTGGTATAGTGGCTGCAGAAGGTTGGTGTGGCTGTGGCAATTTTTTTTTCTTTTCTTTTTTTTTTTTTTGGAAACAGTCTCGCTCTTGTTGCTCAGGCTGGAGTGTAGTGGCGTGATCTTGGCTCACTGCACCCTCCGCTTCCCGGGTACAAGGAATTCTCCTGCCTCAGCTTCCTAAGTAGCTGGGATTACAGGCGCCCACCACCATGCCCGGGTAACATTTTTGTATTTTCAGTAGAGATGGGGGTTTCACCATGTTGGCCAGGCTGGTCTCAAACTCCTGACCTCAGGTGATCCACCAGCCTCGGCTTCCCAAAGTGCTGGGATTACAGGCATGAGCCACCACTGTAGATTTTTTTTTTTTTTTTTTTTTTTTTTTTTTTNGCCTGTTGTGGGGAGTGGGGAGGGGGGAAGGATAGCATTAGGAGATATACCTAATGTAATGACGAGTTGATGGGTGCAGCAAACCAAGATGGCACATGTATACATATGTAACAAACCTGCACGTTGTGCACATGTACCCTAGAACTTAAAGTATAATAATAATAATAATAATAATAATAAAGAAATGAATCAAAAAAAAAAAAAGGAAAAAAGGAAAAAAAACCTAAGCCTGTGGTGATGGCTGCAGAGCTCCATAAACATATAAAAATCACCGAATTGTTCACTTAGTAAAAGGTGTAGACACAAAGCCCATCAGCTGTGGCCTGGTCTTGGGTGGGAGCAGGGACTGACTGTAAAAGGCATGGGGAGGCCTTCTGAGGGGAGCCAAGTGTTCTTTAGCTGGACGGTGGTGGTGGCTGCACAGTCTACATTTCCCAAAAATCATCAAACTGCATACCTACAACCGGTGAGCTGATGTTATGCAAATTAGGCCTCTCTACAGAGCTGGTCTGATTGACCTCAGCCACGGAGTGTCCCTCTGTGTCCCTGCTCTGACAATGTCACTGGCTTTCCACCACTTATAGGGTAAAGTTCAAATTCACAGCTGTAAGCGAGGCTCTTCTTAAGGATGTCCGGACCTACCTGCTTAACTTTACCTCCCTCCTCTCCACCCAGCCACCCTGTACAGAAGTTCTGCAACCCATCTGCAGCTCTCTGACCAAAGAGATGCATCACTTTGCTAGAAACTCATATGCAAAGCCCCGTGCTAAGTCCACGCATCACCTCAGCTAATCTTCACAACAATCCTATGTGGTCAGGATGCTTACCACCCACAGTTTACAGGCGAGGAAAATGAGATTTAGAAAAGGTGGAGCACTAGTAAGCAGCAGAGCTGAGCTCAGGGGCGGCATCCGCCTCCCGTTCCTCACTCCTCCCGCCAGCCTGGAAGTCCAGTGCCCTTCTGCAACCGCTGCCCGAGGCACTAAAGACCCCACTCCACTGTCCCCAGTTCTGCCACTTTCCAGCCCAGGTTCTTAATTCTGCCACCTTCGGGGCTCCTGTGGCACTTAGTGCATTCGCATGAGGAGCCCTTCCCACTACATCATAATGACCTGCACACATTCCTGTCACCAGCTGGACTCCGAACCCATTAGAGCACAGACAGAGTTTTTGTTTCAACCTCTTCTGTTCACACAGCAGGTGTTGAGTGGTGAGGTACATGACAATTCCTTATGCACTGCTTGACTTCTGCTTAATGATTCCATCTTAACTTGGATTATTCCTCTATATCAAACCAAATTACATTACTTCCTATTCTCTCCAATCACAGAATATCTCTGCACACATGTGCAACCTACTGTACACCTTACTGAAATGCCCCTGTCCTCTCTATAATCATCTGTAGAAATCCTCCTCCTTCAGATCAGATTTAGTCACCCTTATGAAGCCTTCCTTGATTTGGTACATGGGTGAGAACTGCAAGTTCTCTGAAACCCATAGCATTTTGCTTTTACCACTTTTATGGAATTTAATCCAGCAAGTTCTCCTATGTTTTAGGTGTATCTGGGCACAGGTACAACCTCCTTGGCATCACCACATGCCCTATAGAGTCATACCTGACTGGTCTCTTATATCTGACATGTGTTCAACAAATTTGGTTGGGTACATGGTTGCATTAAAATATACATATTGGATTGTGCAGGAAATTAATGCTTATGCTTTTTTTTTAAGTAGCATGATGTCAAACTAACTGAAGAATTTCTCCATCCCCTGTAAGATTGTAACAGTGTTACATTGAAAAAAGAGTTCTGGAAAGAACCCACCTTAACCTCCCTGTCTTAAAAAGCCATGCCAATCTAGGATGGAAAAACCATCTAAACAGTGATAACTACACAGTGGCAGTCAGTGTCAAACGGTGGGCTAAGTGTTTAACATCCATAATTTCATTGGCTCTTACCATCCCCAGGGGCAGATGAAGTTTCCTACCCTTGAGAAGACCTGTGCCAGGAGAAGTTCCACAGTTGGCCCCGGTTGCCGGGGATCTTTTAATAAGAGAGCCAGGGTCCCAACTCAACTAGAAACATGTGCCAAGAGACTGTAGCTTACCAAAGCTCCCTGGAGAGGGGTCCAACTGGTTGTCATTTAAGAGTTTTTTCCATGGCATATTTAGCACTACATGAAACACTGACTCTGCTGCCTGAGTTTCCATTCACTAAGGAAGCGGTTTCTCCTTGTGAGGTGGTAGGAGAAGCAGCATGAACGCTCCAAACTCCTATGCAACACCTTCGAAAGGCAAAGGGCAGCGTTGTCAACAAGTAAATGCAACCTGTAACTTACAACAGGTCCCAAGCTTAAGGACTTGTTCAACAAACCACTGCTCTTAAAGCTGACCACTAGGTGGCAGGAGCATAGCATGCTTTGTAAATGAAAGCGGCAGGACATTTTCCCAGCTCTTTTTCACAGCAATACACACACCATCTTGTGAAACTGCTTACAATTTTTCAACGATTATTTTGTTATTTTTAGGGTAGTATGATATAAATAAGTGGTTCTAAATAGAAATTATTCTCCCTATTGAAAAGTACATTATAATATTTTAAATAACACCATAATATGTTTACAACGTTTTCCTATTCAACAGTTTAAATTTGCTTTCATCCTATAAGTAGAACCCTACACTGTTAATGAGCTGAATAAACAAATATACTGTATATTGAAATATAGTAAAGACTGAAATTTGGTTTTGTAATGCTATAAAATAGACAGAAACTGCTTTTAACTCATGAAGGTTGGAAACCTTGTGTTTCACACTTTTTCCGTTTGTTTCCCTTAGTTTGCATTTTGTTTCTCAAAGCCAAAATAAAAAAAAGGTTTCAGGTTCTCCTTCACAAGCACTGCCCTACAAGTAACACCGCACATTTCCAGTGTGTAAGATGCAACGTGTAAGTTATGGGTAAAGCCGTAACTGTATCTTCTCTTTTTGACATACATGTTAAGAGCACAGGCCGGGCGCGGTGGCTCACGCCTGTAATCCCAGCACTTTGGGAGGCCAAGGAGGGCAAAACACGAGGTCAGGAGATCGAGACCATCCTGGCTAACACGGTGAAACCCCGTCTCTACTAAAAAAAATAGAAAAAAATCAGCCGGGCGAGGTGGCGGGCGCCTGTAGTCCCAGCCACTCGGGAGGCTGAGGCAGGAGAATGGCATGAACCTGGGAGGCAGAGCTTGCAGTAAGCCGAGATCACGCCACTGCACTCCAGTCTGAACGACAGAGTGAGACTATGTCTCAAAAAAAAAAAAAAAAAAAAAAAAAAAAGTACGAGAGGGGTGAAACCTTATCTCTACAAAAAACACAACAAAATTAGTTGGGCATGGTGGTGAGTGCCTGTAATCCTAGCTACTGGGGAGGCTGAGGCAGGAGAATCGCTTGAACCCGGCAGATGGAGGTTGCAGTGAGCTGCGATGCACCACTGCACTCCAGTCTGGCGACAGAGTGAGTGAAACTCCGTCTTGAGAAAATAAATAAAAGTACAAGAGGAAGCTTTATGTGCTATGTAAGAATTTTGAGGCCGGGCGTGGTGGCTCACATCTATAATCCCAGCACTTTTGAAGACTGAGGTAGGTGAATCGCTTGAGGCCAGGAGTTTGAGACCAGCCTGACCAACATGGCAAAACGCTGTCTCTACTAAAAGCACAAAAATTAACCAGGCATGTTAGTACACATTTGCAATCTTAGCTACTTGGGAGGCTGAGACGTGAGAACTGATTAAACTCAGGAGGTGAAGGTTGCAGTGAGCCGAGATCACACCACTGCACTCCAGCCTGGGTAACTGAATGAGACTCTGAATAAAAAAAAAAATTTTTTTTTGAAGAAATGAATGCAACTGAAAAATGTGATGAATATCTGGAGGCAAATTTGTAGGATTATCAACATGTGTGCACCTTTAATAAACTGAATTTCAATATAATTGTTCTGCTTTCTATCTTTGTTCTGCTTTCTATCTTTGGTGATCTTTTGTGGGTAGAAATTAAATTTGATATAACTAAGAATAGCAAATATACGCATAAAACCATAAAATGGTCAAAATCACCCTGGCAAGTAACTACACACTACTTCATACATATTCACTTAACAGGTTCTCAGGAATAACATATTTCAATGATTTTTTAAAAAATAATTTTGTTAAGCAGAATATAAAATAGAATCTTTAACATAAAAAACTCTCCATACATATACAAATCCTTTTTTAGGGAGGGGAGGTTCCAAACTACGAGTGGGGCAGGCAGGGTGTTTAGTGGAAGGAATGTTACCCTTCATCTCACCCAGGAATGAGTGAGGTTTGGTCAGTTGTACCAACTGAAGCCAGCAGAACTGGAACTCCTTCCCAAGTCTGGCCACTATTCCTATGTCCTTACAACTGCTCCACAGGCTCAAATATGCGAATGAACAGACAGTTCTCAATATTCAAGACCTCTCAAACTGAGCTCTCCACAGGAAATCTCGGGTAACAGACAATGTGCAGTCTCACTTCTCAGGCTGCCCAAGGAAACTGGAGACTAATCTCGATCTGAAAGCACTCTGCAAAAGTCCTACTTTCTAGGTCTTTCTACAAAGGTTCTACTAACCAGGTCTGTCTGTATAGCAATGGTCAAGATGGACAGTGCAGAGGCTGTCCTGGCTTCTGAGTTTGCAAATTTGGCTATGCAATCATTTATCTGTAGGCACTAAGACAAAACTGAGGTCCTCCCCAGGGATGGGTTGGAAGGGGCATTTGCTAGGGGATTATTCTCTATGGCAAGCACCAATCTATACCTGCAGATCAATCTAGAAATGTATGTGAAGAATAATCTGCAACATATACACATGAATGCATTTCGCCATCTTCCAGCTATGTAAGGTAATATTACTGAGTGCTTTATAAAGTGAAAATTATAAAGCTGTCCGGATGTTTGATAGAATATGAAAAAAACCTGCTGCTGTAACCTTGACAGCTATTAGCTGAGTCAATTCATGAGGTGCTTATGATCTACTCTAAAATAAGTACAATAACCCATCATAAAAACCTCTTTTAAACAAGCATCATTCAAAGGCTGACAGGTACCAAACTGCATGTTCCCAATTCATTCCTAGGAAATTAAACAGACTTAGTGATGGTGGTGGGCGGTGGACAGGTACCTAGGTGGGAAGAGGCAGGTCCCCAGTGAAACCCCATCTTCAAGCCAGGGACAGCCTGAAACCTCAGGGCACAGATGCCAGTTCTGGGTGAAGTCAGCGACCTGGAGTGAGAACTTCCTCGATGCCTTTCAACCAATCAAGTACTGCTTTTTCCAGGCCTGCCCATGGACCCGTCAGCATGCACTTCCTCCATTCTGAGCCCATAAAATCCCCAGACTCAGCCACTCACTAGGACTACCTGCCTGCAGAGAGGAGCAACCCACTCCAGGTTTCCTATCCTCTGAGAGCTGTTCGATCACCAAACAAAGCTCTTTTCAGCCTCGCTCACCCTCCATTTGTCTGCATAACTTCATTTTTCCTGGATGTGGGACCTGCCCAACAGTGGGAGCCAGAGGAGCTGTAACACTTTCCTGGATGGCTCGCCGAGCTGCAGGTGGGAGTTAAAGGGGCTGTAACACATTTATGGCCAGCTCACCGAGCTCCAGGCGGTCACATGCCCCTGGACTGCAGGCGTGAAGAGTGGTAACTCTTCTGGGGACCCAAACCTTGGGATTCCCTCAACCAAAGCTGTAACACTATAACCCTCCCGCTTTCCACCAGCACCAGGCAGCTGCCACATGCAAAAGGAAGGGTAGGGCTAGACCCGCCCAAGAGCTGCATGCTGGAGTGGGGCAGTGGGATTTAAGGAGCTGTAACACAATGGGGTGAAACATGTTCCCCAGAAACACGTCCCCTGCTTGCTGTAATGCAGGTAACGAGGAGAAGTTGTGGCCCTTCTGGGAGCCCAGATCAGAACCAGGCTATGACATGCTGTAACACCCTCTTTGGGGCTCTGCAGTTCCTGGTATCTCTGAGATTTCACTTGTCACCACATTCCCCTTGTCCACAAGCTGGTGCCTGCAGCAGAAGCCAGCTGCAGTACGTCTGTTCCAGCCACAGCCTTGCATGGAGCCGGCACCTGGAGCTGCCTGTCCTGCTGCAACAGCTGACATGCCTGGCTGTGTGCACAGGCTGGACTCCATGCTCATTCACTCACACACCCCTTGCTGCTCCATCCCTGGTATGCCCTTGGCAGGCATGGGATCTGGGCTGGCAGTGCAAGCCTAATGCAGCCTGCTGGGCAGAATGGGTGGGATGAGGCTAATGGGCATGAGCAAAACTCAAGCAGAGGCACTGCCAGTCACAGAGGTTTCCAGCTGGTCAAGTGACACCCAAAGGTGCTGTGATATTAGGACAGGTAACAGTCTCTTAACAGAAAGAATTTCACTTATATGCACTTTGTGGGAAAGGTTTACAGAAACAGCTTATAAAGAAGAAATATATGAGTCAGAACTGCATGGAACAGAACACAGTTTGTTCACAACTTATTTTTTCCCCCAGAATCTAGTACCTGGTACATGTTCAATAAACATCTTTTGAAGGAAAGGTGTGGCAAATGTCATCTCAATGAATCTCATACATCGTCAAATTCATTTCAAAGGAGACAGAGATTACTTCTGAACTTGGTAAACAGCAACTTGACAACTCCCATTCCCACTAATATTGTAAGGGCAACAAGGTCAGCAGAAGGCCACTGACCATGACAGGTTAGGGACCCAGGGCAACACCTGTGCAGCATGGGAACCTCCAGGTGAGGCCAGAATGCCCCTGTGCAAGCTGCCTTCCCGCAGCAGGGTCGCCCATATGAGGGACCTTACCACTGCCCTTACCTCCTCCTCCTCCTCTTCTTCTGGGCTGGCTGCCCCACCAGTGGTCACCAAAAGGTCCTTGCTGCCCTCAACACCATGTGTGGCTTCCACAGGACCCTGCAAGGACACAGGCCCTGGCTCTCTCTGAGCAGACCCTTCCGCCCTTCCATCACTTTCCTCCGAACTCACGGATGGGGCACCGTGATTGCTGTGACACTTGGCACTTCCTGCCCCGGGGCTCTGAAGGCTCTGGGGCTTGGGTGTGGCGGGCCTTAGAGGAGTGGGAGGCTGCTCAGGGTCAAATGTGGACTGGCTGCCAGCGTTTGGGTCACAGCAGTCTTTGCTCAACACATCCTGGACAATCGGGCTTGGCGAGGAGCTGCCAGCGCAAGGACTGTCGCTTTCCACCGCCCAGGAACTTTTGGCTTCAAGAGGAAATATGGCGGTGTCAGCGTCTACGTGGGGCCCCTTAGAGGTGGCCGAGCTGAAACCAGCGGCCACGGTGCAGGCTGCAGTGGAAACATGCATGACCGCCCCGCCCCGCCTGCTGTCCTGCTCCGTGCTCCTGGAGACGCGGCGGGAGTAGTCGTCATGCAGCCGGCTGTGTGCCTGGAGTCTCAGGCTGGCCTCACCAGGGGACGGGGCCCCACTCCTGGGACTCTCCCTCCTCCAGGCGGCCTCAGTCACATTGCTCACAAGTTTGAAGACTCTGTCAAAGTCCTTGGCCCTTATCGGGCTCCTCCAGCGTTTGGTCCTCCCTGACCCAGGCTTTTGGGAGTCAGTGGAGGAACTGCTCAGGGTCCTCTGTGGCACCTGGGTGTCATGCGCCGTCCTGAGGTCTGCAAGATTGGAGGTGGACTTCCGCTTAAAGGAGCTCTTCTTCAGAAAGGCAAGGTTGTCAGTGCTCTTGCTCCTCCTGTAGCCCAGGCTGTTGTTTTCAGGATCCCTCACAAGAATCTCACACATGGTGGGCACCTGGCCAGTGGCTATCGTGGGTGTTGCGTGGTTCTGGGGCGCATCCAGCAGGCAGATGCGGCCCAGGCCGTAGGCTCTGCGGAGGCTGCGGGAGCGGTGTGTGCTCCGCTGGAAGGTATCGTCCATGTCCTCGAGGTCGGAACCATCCAGTGTGCCCCCCTCTGCTGGCCTGAGGGTACCACACGCTGGTCTCGGGGCTGAAGGGGAGCCCCTGCTTGCCTGGGCTGCTGGGACAGCGCCATGCGGGATGGGCTTTCCCAGGCCGTGCTCCAAAGCCTCTCCCTTGGAACAGGCATTTGACCCCTCTCGGCTCTGAATTCCTTTCAGGACTGAGGACTTCAGTTTCTTAAAGGATCCCATTTTCCGGAAGGAGGCGAGGGTGTTCCATGTGGAGGAGCTGCCCACCAGGACCATGGAGCGGGGCCGCTCGGGGTGGGCACTCGTCCTCTTCCGACTGGTGGAAAAGAGGCGCACAAGCTTGGCTGGGCTGAGTTTGGCTTCTTGGGTGTCTGTGTCGCCACCAGGGCTGCAGCCACAGACTCCATTTCCACACGCAAGGGAGGTCACCATCTTGGGGTCTTTCAGGTCGGAGCCTGGACAGGGGGCTGCGGGGCCTGGCCCGAGGCCGTTCGGGGCAGTGGTCATGTTCTCCAGGCAGGGTGACCAGGGCCGCACAGCAGCCTGGGTCATGGCCACGGGCACTGCCGAGTCCGCAGACCGCAGCTCCAGGCCTTCATCTCCAGGAATGCTGTCCTGGCACTCACACCTGCCTTGCACATCGGGCTCCTGGGTGACCACGGCCTGCAGCGGAAGACAAAGCAGGCGGTTTAGCCATTTCCCATGCAGCAGCCCCTCTGCTCAGAGAAGAAGAGGCACGTTCCAGCACAGGGCTGGTCAGATGAAAGCTACTTCAAACTCAGTTACAATTGTACATTTCCCCTCCATTCACTTCATACGTTGAAGGAAAGATGCAAATGTATATCCCTGGACAGAGAAGGGTAATTATGGACTGTGCCGTGGACGTGAACTCACTGGAATCTGTGTAGGTGAGACCAGGAAAAAAACTGCTGGAATGAAAATATCTAAGTATCATTCAACACTATCTTTTCTTCTTATGTGAAATGGAAAAAAAAAATTAGGAAATACCAAAAGAAAACCTCACAACAATTTCAAAAGGTGTAATGTTAAAATGCCAGCCTGTGTTGAATCCAACACACCAAATACTCAAACCAAGTGCTGACACACGCAGGAACAAGTGTGAGCGCCACATGCTGGCAGCTGTCCAGGGGGGCTGAGATGCTCAAACACTAACTGAGAGCCGCATGGGGCCACCGGGACAGAGGCGGGAAGGACTCGGCCAGGACATGCCAGGGCAGCCTCTGAGAAGGAAACACATTGGTAGGGGTCTTTTCCCAACCGGTCATAGAGTAGAGAGAAATGAGGATGCTGCTGAAGTATATTAGAAATTCAGGGTGGGGTGCAGTGGCTCACGCCCGTAATCCTAACACTTTGGGGGTCCGAGGCACATGAATCACTTGAGGCCAGACGTTCGAGACCAGCCTGGCCAACATGGTGAAACCTCATTTCTACTAAAAATACAAAAATTAGCCGGGCGTGATGATGTGCCCCTCTAATACCAGCTACTCGGGAGGCTGAAGCAGGAGAATCACTTGAACCTGGGAGACAGGTTGCAGTGAGCCGAGATTGCGCCACTGCACTCCAACCTGGGCGACAGAGTGAGAGAGACTCCGTCTCAAAAAAAAAAAAAAAAAATTCAGAGGAATTCAAATTAAACAAATTCAGCATCTTTTTCCTCTTCCCACGTGCCCTGACAACCACACACTCCTGCACCCAAGCCCACTGCACACATCCACTTCCACACCTTCCCCCATGCCTGTATCCATATCTTTACTCCCACACACCTGTGTCCATACCTTCCCACACAGTGTCCATGCCCTTCGCCCCACACCTGTGTCCATGCCCTTCGCCCCACACCTGTGTCCATGCCTTCTCCATCATGCACACGTGTGTCCATGCCCTTCACCCCCATACTGCGTCCATGCCCTTCCCCCCACACCTGCGCCCATGCCTTCCCCATTATGCACACCCGTGTCCATGCCCTTACCCCCCAACCTGCGGCCATGCCCTTCCCCCCACACCTGCGCCCCACACCTGCGCCCATGCCTTCCCCATTATGCACACCCGTGTCCATGCCCTTCCCCCCGCACCTGGGTCCATGCCCTTCCCCCCACACCTACGTCCATGTCCTTCCCCCCACACCTGCGTCCATGTCCTTCGCCCCACACCTGCGCCCATGCCTTCCCCATTATGCACACCCGTGTCCATGCCCTTCCCCTCACACCTGGGTCCATGGCCTTCCCCCAACACCTGGATCCATGGCCTTCCCCCCACACCTGGGTCCATGGCCTTCCCCCCACACCTGGGTCCATGCCCTTCCCCCCACACCTGGGTCCATGGCCTTCCCCTGAAAAATGAAGATGCTGCCTCCCTTAACCTTTCCCATCAGGCCAAGATCTGCTCAGTCTTCAGGTGAGAGCTTGCATGTCTCAGTCCCCCATTCTCAACAAATAATTACTGGATGAATGAATGATAGATTATGAAAATAACCATAAAAGTATCAACTTTTAAGTACTCACTATACGTCAGGCCTCTCCACGAAGGTCTTGGAAAATATAATGTCACTGAGGACCCACAGAAACCTAAGAGGTCGCAGAATGACTGGCATTTTGCAGACAACCAGATGGATACCGGAGCAGGTTAGGTCATTTGCCTGGGAGTCCTGCAGCTGTCCCCACAAAGCCCACACTCTTCTCCACTGCAGTAAACTAAGGAACAGAGACAGAGGCACCGTGGGCCATCTGCACCCCACACATCTGACTCCAATTCCTGGACCTCACGACCCTGACTGCAAATAAATCCCAAAAATCTTTAGACATCAGTCAAGGCCACAGAGGCCAAAGGCAAGAGAGGAACAAGAGGAGGACACTGTTTAAAGATCTTGAGAGCAGATCCCGATTTAGCTCACCCCTATGAAGTGCAGAATCTGCCCCATGCAAACAGAAACGTCTCTCTTCTGCTCCTACGCCCCAGGTTCTTGATGGGTTCCGTTTTTATTTGCCCCTACATCATTTCCAGTGAGAAGGGATTCCCAGGGACAGCCACAGGTAAAGGGTCAAATGGTTGATTCCATCCAGGACAAGGGAGGCTACGACGACTCGGACCGTCAGCCAATTCCATTCATCAGAAGACCGACGGGCTCCTACATGCCCTCTGCAGTTCGGTGTTCTCACGGAGGAATTAGAGGGCCAGAGAAGCTGTGGGTTACATGTGAATGAGCCACATAAGCAGAGGCTTGAATCATCTCTGCAATGAGACTGGGTATGAAGCCTGTAACCAGTTGCAAAGTAAGTTCAACATTTGGTATCACCTATGCGCCTTCATGTGCTCTAGAAGGGATAGGGAATTCCGCTGTTTCAGTATCTCAGAATCATGATACGAATGAGATTGTTTAATCAAAAGGTCAAGTCCAGTTCACAGGCACTGACGTTAAGTAGTAATAATGGTCTTATTATCACTCGCATTGACTACGGAAGAGAAGGCTTGATTCCTGCCTTGTAATTCAGGGGATTAGACACCTTCCTGGCACCACCAGAGGGCGCTATGAGACCTTTTATAACCAAGGAGGAAACAAGGGCCCAAGACATGGGACTTGGCCTAAACTTGGTGCTGTCATATGGGCTCTGGAGTCAGTCATTTCAGTGGTCTGTACTTCAGTGCTGTCTACAGAATAAGAGGTACCAAGATTGATGCATATACCCACTTCACGAGCATCTAGTGGGTGCAAGCGTCTGTGCGGGTCCCATGAGGAATTTGAGGCTGTGATAAGGTAACCTCCATTCTAGATAAGAAACTGGGAAGAGCAAAGCAACAGTCAACACCACACAGTACAACTGGGAGGCAATAAATTTCGGGGACCAGGTGTCTGACTGACCCAGGAATGAAGGGTATCTCAGGATATGGGACTTTCAGGGTTGAAGCCAACAAAGTTCCTAGCAAATGGGGATGACTGCTCACTCTACAGTAAGTAGAACAGTATCTCTGGAAGGATAGCTCAGTGTGATAAATTAGTAAAATCAAGGTGAAAGTGGGTTTAGGAAAGCCTACACACCCCTAGTCTAATAATACCTCATCATTCTTTGAGATGAACTGCAGGTGTCTCCTTACCCAGGAATTCCTTCCTGAGCCCCCTGGAATGAATGAAAGTGCTTCCACAAGCCTTCAGGCATCTCATCAAATTGTTTTTACCAAATGGATTATAATGATAGCTTTATAGAGCTGCCTTCAACCAAGACTGTGCACTCTCTGAGGGTAAGAATGGTGTGCTCTGCACACTTAGATTTAACTTTGATGTGAAATCACATCAGTTATCCTGCCTTGTCTAATCCATACCAAAGTAAGAAGTCGTTACAAGCCACTATGTTTTTACAAAGTGAAGAAGTTGAAATTTTCTAACACTCAGAACTTAAATTTCTAGGATTTAGATTTCATAAAACACATGCAAAAAATTGGGGCTTCTAATTGGGACAATATGCTTTTTAAAGGACCAGGGACTTAGTATTTTGTTCATGAGCTGAACAACGTGATTGTTGTGTGCTGCTAAGAGTGAAACTGAATATCATGGAAAAAAAAGCCTTTTCCTGGAATTCCTGAGTAACATAGCAAGTTGCATTATTTAGAACTAATACTTGACCTCTATTAACTAACAAGGGTTGCAATTCAATTAGTGGTTTTGTAGCTAGTCTTATAAATTGTGGGAACTCTGCCAGAGATATGAAAGAAACAGAACTAAGAATTTCAGATGGGAATATTGTGAAATCCACTGTCTACAAGCTGGATTCTAGGGTGTATGAACTTTAGAATGGAACTTTTTTTTTTTTTAGTGATAATGAGCATTCTCACCAAAACAACAAAAAACAAACAAACCTCTGACCGGTAATTTTAAAATAAAAACTTAAATTTGAAATTCAGGAATATAGAACAGATTAAATGTACAAACAAGCCAGAAGGTTTTTATAATATACTCATCATGTATATCAGGAGTGTCCAATATTCTGGCTTTCCTGGGCCACACTGGAAGAAGAATTGTCTTGGCCACACATAAAACACACTAACACAACTGCTGATGAGCCAAAAAAAAAAAAAAAAAAAAATCGCAAAAAAATCTCACAATGTTTTAACAAAGTTTACGAATTTGTGTTGGGCCTCATTCAAAGCTTCCCCGGGCCACATGCAGCCTGCGGCCCACTGGTTAGAGAAGCTTGATTTACATAACAAACTGACACTGAAAGAACACACATTGAAATCGAAAATGCTGAAGGAGTGAGTGCAGACCCTTAAATCACAGCTGCACAGAATGTGGCCCTGGGGAACATCTGACCCCTATTCACAACAGTGAGGATGCTACAGCACAGTGAGGCTGAGGAGCTTATGACCATTGCTGTAGTGAAAGCACAGCAGGGTGGAAATCGGAGGGTCCACCTCAGCACTGCTACCTCCAGGCCAGAACCCGGGGGTCAGGCTAGACCCTCTTCCTTCCCTGCAGATTGCACCAGGTCTAAGCGACTCTACTGCATGCCCACCAGCCCTTTGTCAGCGTGGTGGCTGGTGCCTCATTCCTAGGCTGCATTACCTTCCACCTGGCTGACCGTGGTCTGGCTCACTGCCCACCCATCCTTCACTCTGCTGCCAGAGCCCTTTCCACACTGCAGATGGGCTGTGTCACTGAACCCAGGGTCACTGGCTGCCCATGGACTTTGAGAGATGTTGAATGTCCTGTGCCTAAAACGGGACGCCCTTCCCTCCAGCAGGGCTGAGCTATTTGTCATGATCCTCACACCACCGTGACTTTGCGAGTCTCCTTGTCTGCTCTCAGGCTGTTTCTCCAGCCATTGTTGTCTCTGTGTTTTGGGAACCACAATTCCCAGGTTCCTGACAAATGGCTTCTGTCCAGGTTTGGCAGTGGGCAGCGGTGGTGGGAGGTGACTCAAGGGCTGGGGAAAGGAGTTGCCACAGTAGTTCGTGGGCATGTACAGCAGCTGTGGTGTCTCTGTGGCTCCAGCCCTGCTGGGAGGCTCCTCCTTCCCAGGTCCGAGGTCCTGTGGGCGGGCGGCACCAGCTCCCAGCTCAAGCAACACGCCCTCTTGTTTACCACTCCAGCCCAGGGGCCGGTAGCAACTTCCTGCTATTGCACTGTCTTGTCTTGTTTTTCAGCTGTATAAAAATAACCCCTGTATTAGATTCTTTGTTTGAAATACCTGGAGACACTTTTCTAGCATTTCCCACACTGCCCTGTCATTCTGCTTTCGTCGTCTGGCTTCTACACTAACCTCTCCGAGGAGCATGAAAAGTTCTCTAAACGCAGAAGCCATGTCTTATTTCACTGGGTTCTCAGCATGTGTCTGTTGAATGACTGAAGGGGCTGCTGGCTTTGCACATCTCAGGTCTGATACCCCAACATCTGCGCCAGATGGTTCTTTGTTGTGGAAGCCGACCTGTGTTTTGTAGGATGTCTAGCAGCAACCGTGGCCATTGATGCTATTAGGAAGAAGAACAGTAATAAAAAGAGAAGAGTGCTGAAAACCATGAATGTGCTACCGATTAGTTTCAGAATAGTTTTTCTGAAATCACTGGAAAGAAATTTTAAGAGATTCAATCTTGCTATGTTGCCCAGGGTGGCCTCAAATTCTTAGACTCAGGTGATCCTCTCACCTCATCCTCCAAGTAGCTGGGATAACAGGTACATACCATGGCCAGTTGAAACCACTGAAATTTATCATTTCCTTTTCTTTCCTTTTTTTTTCTTGTTTGTTTGGTTTTGAGACAGAGTCTTGCTCTGTCATCCAGGCTGGAGTACAGTGGCGCAACTTCAGCACACTGCAACCTCGCCCCCAGGCTGAAGTGATCCTCCCACCTCAGCCTCCCAAGTAGCTGAGATTGCAGGCATGTGCCACTACACCCCACTAACATTTGTATCTTTAGTAGAGAGGGTTTGTTGGCCAGGTTGGTCTCAAATTCTTGACCTCAAATGGTCCTCCCGCCTTGGCCTCCCAAAGTGTTGGGATTACAGGCATGAGCCACTATGCCCAGCCATAATTTACAACATTTGTAAAGAGAAAGATCCAAGGTTCTAATTTCAGAGATGAAGTTATTCCCCAGGCCTAATGCCAGACACTGTCCTTCCTCTTCCCAGCCCCAATATACACACCTTAGTAAAGGAAATAAGCCCTCTTACCCTTGGAGCAGGTACCCTCAGGATCTCTCTGTGTAAGGAGTAGGTAAGATGCTTCAAAAGAAAAGCTGTAGCTCTGGCGTCACTTCAGTATTCAATCACTGAAGTTCAATGTTCAGTTGAAAGCATATGGAGAAATGTAACTGGAATAAGCGTATCTTTGAGAAAGGTGTCAATTTCAGAAAAGCGTGCGATTGTCTTGGCTTGCCTTATGGGGGTTACTGGGCTAAACCACATTCCTGTGGGTGAGAATGGTGTTTCCCCAGTAGGGATGTATGTTTGCTTTGTCAGTCCTCTGGGGTGATGGGGTGTAGAAAACGAGGATTTGCAAAGGCAGGTCTTAGACCACAAAGGAAAATCTTCCTTCTGTGTCTGAAGTTGCAGGTTGGGCTGGTGTAGTGAGAGATGAAAGGGCAGGTAGGTGTGAGCCTGTGCGAAAGATGCTGGCATCCTCCACAATGCCCCTCCCTGTGTCCCCAACCTCTGCACAGTGACAGCCTCTGAGCTCCTCTTCCTCCAATCTCACAGCAACCTTGGGAGGCTCCAGGGGAGCTGTTGCCAGTCACAGCCCTCAGCCCTGAAGACGGCCCTGCGTCTTGACTTCCTATAGCCATGGTCTGTCCACCACCTTTCTGGTGGTAAACAAGATTGCAGCAGTAACCACCAAGTTCCCGGTTAGGAACTACCTCATGCCTGCAACCCATGCCAAAACTGATGTCACCCCGAGACGGCACCTCCCCCACATTTACCATTCAGAGCAATGAAAGTTTTCCAGATGGATGGCCCTAATCCTGAAGGCACTGTGAAGGTCACTGGAGCAAAAGCAATGTCTCTGCTTGGCAGAGGCAGACTGGCCCGAATCTGGAGCTGTGTGTCACTCGGTTCACAGGCTGAGACACCCAACAGTGCAGTCAGCACAGAATACCCCTAAAGGGAATGATGTAGCTTTTATATCCACGGCTTAATTAGACATATTTAATAACTGTGTGTAACAGCATATACGTGTGTTGTATTTTATTTTTGCTGCATTTATTTTAATGCTTTTTTTTTTTTTTTTTTTTGCATAAAATGTGTTTCCAGGCAGAGCCCCAATTTATAGCTTTGCATTCTGAGGAAATGAGATTAATTTTCAACTCAGTTTCCACCCAGGAGCCTATCAGGTCTTCATATAGGGGATGTCCCCACAAACCATTCTGCCACCGCTGAGGACAGAGGCCCAGAAGAGGCCTTTCTCTGTGCTGTGCAATCAAGTATCTCATCCTCTCAAATTAGTTTTACACATTAAAGCAGTTGCTGAAATGCCTTCTGCTTCTAATTTAAACTGTCTTCTAATTGAACTGACATTTGGATCTTGTTTCTTTGCAAGCCCTCCCTGCCTATTGGCACACATCTCCTCACTTAGGACATGCACAACAGTCATGTGATATGATGCCACCAATGAACCAAGCTAGAGGTGACCAGTGACTATTCCTGGAGCACACACCCCATCTCTCAGAGGCTATCTGTGAGACTTTGTTAGAGGTGGAGGTTATCACTGCCAGTGCGTCCTCAGGGGACGCTGTGCTCGAACATAACCAACACACAGAATTCAGGAACACTCTGGTGTAATATCCCACGGACATGGCTCCTTTGACACAGCTTAATAATGTTTCAAATACGTCAGATGCTCAGTGGGGACTGAAATGACAGCAAGGACTATATTCTGATTGTTGCAAGAAGTTCAAAACCAGCTGAGTTTAGCTGCTAGGAAAACTAAAGAATCGCTAATACTTAAATATGTTGAATCTCAAAAAGGAAAGTGGAGATGCAAGGTGAGACAAAGGTGACCGTTACAAGGCAGAAGCAAATGGGAGGTGGAGTCCCCAGGCAACTAAGGAAGGGAACGGATGTGCTGCTGAGAGCACAGATGCAGAGAACCCAGTGAGGACCGGACACCATCAAGGAGCATATCCCTGTGAGCAAGACTGAGGGACAGGTGACGGAGAGGAAGGGCAGCAGCTGAGGCTAAGAATTTGGGGTCAGGGTTCTCTGCTTTGAATTGCTTTGTTATGTGACCTGGGCTAGTCACACAACCTCCCTGAACTCAGCTTTCTAAATGGGATCCTAAAACTTCTTTTAGAGCAGTTTCTTTTACTTTTAGAGAAGCAAATGCATTATAAAGAGAATATTCTCATCAAAATATTAATTATTCTCATGGCATGACACCTTTCTTGGTAACGTGTAAAGTTGACAGTTACAGGTCATTGCTAATAGGAAATGGTATTCTCGGTCAAAATGTCTAGATCCAAAGAAGTGAAGTACTCTGTTGGAAAGTCAATGGATTTCAGTTTATTGTACACGCATCTGGCCTTAGGCAGAAGGGCCCGTGGAGGTGCAGAAGATGCACCACATGTCCAGGTGGCTGCTTTGGCGTTGATCTGCTCTGTGATTCTCAGATGGAGGCACTGCCTACTCCCTGCAGTCATCCTGCCAGCTCAAAGGTCAAGGCCAGAGGGAAGTCATGTTCCACCGGCTCAGTCAGAGACGGCAAAGGTCACCTGAATGCGGATCTGGAGAAGGTGATCGCTTTTCCCAAAGGATGCCTCTGAAACCAAACGTATATAAAATGCCATTATTTCATTTAAAACTTAGCTCTATCGGCCGGGCGCGGTGGCTCACGCCTGTAATCTCAGCACTTTGGGAGGCCGAGATGGGCGGATCACGAGGTCAGGAGATCGAGACCATCCTGGCTAACACGGTGAAACCCCGTCTCTACTAAAAAATACAAAAAACTAGCCGGGCGAGATGGTGGGCGCCTGTAGTCCCAGCTACTGGGGAGGCTGAGGCAGGAGAATGGCGGGAACCCGGGAGGCGGAGCTTGCAGTGAGCCGAGATCTGGCCACCGCACTCCAGCCTGGGCGACACAGTGAGACTCCGTCTCAAAAAAAAAAAAAAGAAAAAAAAAAAAATTAGCTCTATCTTTTCTCCATGAGTATGGATAATACACGCCTTCAGACTCTTCAACCCTAAGATAATAAATACCGGAATGTAAAATGTTCTCTAAAATGCTGAACAACTGGTATTCTAAATGTCAATTTTTAAGTCACTTGTTCAGACTTGTAGACACATTTTTGCCTGTAAGATTCTCGTATCTTCCCCATCCCACTTAATTTATAATGTAAATAAATTGTTAAAAATATCAGTGGGATGGCTATATTAAAGTTGTTCATTAGTAATATACTAAAGTAAATGAAGTCATACTTCTACGGAAAGATGAACCTGATCTGACTTAGAAGCTTGAATGATAGCAGAATGAGAAAAAGGACAGCGAGAAGGGTGTTGTCCTCTTTCTAGGATAAGAAAGATCCTGGCCGGGCATGGTGGCTCACATCTCTAATCCCAGTACTTTGGAAGGCCGAGGCGAGTGGATCACAAGGTTGGGAGTTTGAGACCAGCCTGGCCAATATGCTGAAACCCTGTCTCTACTAGAAATACAAAAATTAGCCAGGTGTGGTGGTGTGTGCCTGTAGTCCCAGCTACTCATGACGCTGAGGCAAAAGAATCACTTGAATCCAGGAGGTGGAGGTTGCAGTGAGCCAAGATTGTGCCACTGTACTCCAGCCTGGGTTTCAGAGCCAGACTCCATCTCAAAACAAAAACAAATAAAAAAAGACCCTTTGCAGTGTTCTGAAGTGGGTGCTGTGGCTCTGGCATCCTGTGACTCTCCTCGCTATGATCATCGTCTCTCAGCTGCTCTCACCCTCTCACCCCCACAATGTTCCTTAATACAAGCAGTCACTTCGGCCTCCTGATCATCTTCCTCCGACTTTTCCGTGCAGGAGTCTGTCCTCGGTGCTGTGGAGATGGACTGACCCAAGCAGGCCAGCATGTAGGTGTCGTCACTGTAACTCCCTCTGCTGCGACGTGCTATTGTACCTAAGATCAGGCCTGCTCCACGGTCAGCTCCTCTAGACCACCGGTCACACCTATCCTCACGGCACACCTGCCACATGGTGAGCTGGTTTTGTTGGATTGTTGTTTGCTGTGGTTTCTCCCAGTGGCAGCAACTTCAGGGCTCAATGACACAAGTGGCTCAGCAAGAGGCTTTACCTGTAAGTACGCAAGATTTGGGAGGCTGAGCCTGCCCATCCGCCAAACAAAGCCAGCCTTTCTTTTTTTCAATATCTGGCAAAGTGGCTGAGCAGGCATGTGTTTCAGAGTGACCCACTTAACTGTGTTTAAACTTAATTTAAAAATCAATCCTGGCTTCACTCTTTCCCTCTCCTCTCCTCCCCACAAATCCTGTCAAAGTCTGCTAGTTCATATCTTTTCCAATTAGAATGTCAGAACTCTGATGATATGGCAATCAACTCTCTTAAGTCCCAATAGTTCCTCTTAGGCCAAGTATCCCAATGCAACAGAGTCAGGTGGTTTGGCAATAACCAATGCCTGTTGCCCCTGGGGTGGTTACGTAAGCACTTCAGGGCCACGTGAAGCCAGGAACACAGGCAAAGCTACCCAAGACTGTCATCATTTGAGTGAACGCAGATTAGAAAGGAACACTGATGTCCTCCATTTAAATGAGGTACCTGTGGTTTGTTTCCTTCGACTTCTTTTTTTATTTTTTTTGAGACAGGGTCTCACTTTGTCATCCACGTTGGAGTGCAGCCTGGTGCAGAATAGAATGGTCCAATTACAGTTCACTGAAGCCTTGAACTCCTAGCCTCAAGCAATCCTCCCTTCTTGGCCTCCCAAAGTACTGGGACTACAGGCAAGAGCCACCACACCTGGCCTCTTTCATCTCTGAACAAGAAAGAACTTCCTATGAGACTTCATTCATTCATTCATTCATTCATTCAGCAAATATTTCCTTGGTCCCTCGTGTCTGAGAGGAACTGGGGTAGACACACCAGGAGTGGAATGGTGAACAGCTGATGTGGTTCAGTCATCAGAGAGCTCCAGCCACGTGGGGAGCACTGGTGTTGTTATGAAGCCTGAAACGGCCTCCTGCAGCCGACACATGGATGCTCTAATGCCAGAGAAAGGAGGGATGTTGGGGTGCAGGGAGCTTGAGACAGAGACCCCAGCTGGAGGACAGCGAGCAGGGACAGGGTGGGGGAGCCTAGGCCTTTGTAAGCCACCTTAAGGACTGGGGTTTACTCTAAAGGTCATGGGAGCCGGCAGCAGAAGCCATCACCGTTGGTGCCACCGGACGAGATAATCCTGGCCGTGGGCTGGGGAGAGGTGATGGGGAGACTCAACATGGCCTGCTGACCAACTGGACAATGTGGAAAGAGGGGAGAGACAGGTGATTCCCACCATCAGGCTGGGGCCAACGGAGATGCACCTTACTAAGCAACAGAGGCCTGGAGAGGAGCAGGAGGGGAGCCAAGGAGTTCCATTTTAAATGTACTGACTGAAGAAAACTGCAGACCAGTATCTCTGGTGCACACAGATGTAAAAAATCCTCAACAAAATCAAGGCTAAAAATCATAGGATTATCTCAATAGATACAGAAAAAGCCTTTGACAAAATTCAACATTCTTTCATTATAAAAATTCTCGGCCGGGCGCGGTGGCTCACGCCTGTAATCCCAGCACTTTGGGAGGCCGAGACGGGCGGATCACGAGGTCAGGAGATCGAGACCATCCCGGCTAACACGGTGAAACCCCGTCTCTACTAAAAAATACAAAAAACTAGCCGGGCGAGGTGGCGAGCGCCTGTAGTCCCAGCTACTCGGGAGGCTGAGGCAGGAGAATGGCTGGAACCTGGGAAGCAGAGCTTGCAGTGAGCTGAGATCCGGCCACTGCACTCCAGGCTGGGTGACAGAGCGAGACTCCGCCTCAGAAAAAAAAGAAAAAAAAAAAAAAGAATTTATTAGGAGGTAGATTAGGTAGGTCACAATTTTAGAAATAAGCTTTTTAACAAATAATAGGTAAAGGGCAACCCAATAACTTATATAATTTATCTTTTCCTTAAATGAAACCTGTTTAATATTCAAAATTTACCTTGTAGTACATAGAACAGATTGTTTCCTTTTTCACTATTCTAAGTGATGCTTGGTTTAATGGGTTACATGTAACTCCAGATAAATTTCGAGGCTTAGTGGCAGTCATTATTCAAGCCCACAGGCCGTTTTTTGAGGAACATGAGAATGAGCTGAATGGGTGGACAAAAGTATCATGTCTATGACTAAACTTTAGGTGGGTTTCTATATTGATGTTTCATTTTGAAAGGAGTAGTTTATTGGATAAATATTGCTGTAATCTAGAAGGGTAATATCAGGTGGAAGAGGTAGGGTGATTCGTTGAATATACACTGGTTTTATCAAGAGTTTATTTCTTAGAAGCTTCATTAAATGTGTTATTTTCTCTATCACATTACACATCTTTTTTTATTTAATTTAATTAATTAATTTATTTTTTAATACAGAGTCTCACTCTTATTGCCCAGGCTGGAGTGCAGTGGCATCATCTCGACTCATTGCAACCTCTGCCTCTTGGGTTCAAGCGATTCTCCTGCCTCAGCCTCCCAGAGAGCTGGGATTACATGAGCCTGCCACCACGCTAGCTAATTTTTGTATTTTTACTAGAGATGGGTTTTCACCATGTTGGCCAGGCTGGTTTCAAACTCCAAACCTCAAGTGATTTGCCCGCCTTGGCCTCCCAAAGTGCTGGGATTATAGGAGTGAGCTACTTGGCCCAGCCCACATGGCACATCTTAATTTAATTTTCAAAATATATAATGCAGGTCAAATTTCTATCTCATGATTATTGTGTCGTTATTCATTATTCTTTACAGCTTGTTACCTTTAGAAGTCTTTCTTAGCTAGAGTGCAAGATAGCTTTATTTTTCTATAACTACTTATATTTCATGTCCAAATTTGGCCTTAAAATTAATCTAGTTACTTTCAAGTGTATTCATCATTTCGAGTTTCACCCAACATTTTTCACTAATCATCTTCTTCTCCCTAGAGTGACGTTTAAAATCCTCCTGGCTTATGTATCTTCCCGAATCTGGGAAAGACAAAACCACATGATTGAGTGTCTGTTCACTCTGGTGTCTGTTGAGGTGAGCAATCCCATCAGTGCACTGAATGTGTCATCTGAAATGTCTCATTGTCAGCCCTCGTCATGGCACCATATGGAAATTTTCTGGAGCCTGAATGCCAAGCCTATTTTGGAACACTTTTCACCTTCACGATCTCTGGCAATTTCTCTTCAACCTTCTTTGCCTTTCCCAGGGCAATGGAAAATGTGGCTGCTTTCTCATAATACGCTGGTGATGTGACTCGTGGTGGAATGCCTCTCCTGTATGCCACCAGAAGCTCCCGTATGTGTGATTTATCCTATTACCAGCCTCCTTTGGTGTAGGTGAACAGCTGAGAATCTGAAGCCATCAATATTCCATCATCTCTTGAGGAAACTGCTTCATTAAAGCAGTACCTCTTCTCAAATTTACCGAAGGTATCTGGGGACTTCCTTCTTCGTGTTTTCTCCCTGGAACTAAGTTCTGCCCTGAGTCCACATCATTAAGCCTCTTTTTTTCCTGCTCGTGGGATCTTTATCCAGTTCATGGTGGGAAAACTTGTGCCTATCTCAATGTTCATTATTCTCAAATCTATATTTCATCTACAGATGTTCTAGCCTGCATATTTCAAAATTTTGTAACTCAAAAAAAAAAATCAACTTTGGGAAATCAAATGCTTTCAAATGATTGTCATGCTCTGAGTTTCAGAAGACTATTTTCGAGCTTGAAATCAAGAACATGAAACGTTTTCTTGTTTGTTCTTGGTTCCAAACTTTGCTGCGTGGGTCAATATTCCTGGACTACATAACTGTTGCCTGATATAGAAAGACAGGATGGGAGCAAATAGAATTCCAATAATAAAAAACATATTAATGAGTATCAAAACATCACTCTGCTGTACTTTTTTCATTAAAGACAAAAGTATTCTCTATTTATAATTATTTTATGTTTTATTTTCTTATTGTTTTGGTTGATGTAAAATGGTGAATAAAATGTCTTTTTTCCAGTATCTTTAACCACAAGTCCATTGGCTTGGAAGAATGCTGATATCTCTGCCAATTGAAATACTTCTCATCACACTGACAGTACTTTCCAGCTATTGCCCTAGTTCCTTTTTTTTTTTTTTTTTTTCACTTCCATGTTACTACAAGAACAATGAACAGCTAAAATTATGATGTAATAATTTTTTTTGTTTTTTTTTTGAGACAGAGTCTTGCTCTGTCACCCAGGCTGGAGTGCAGTGGGGCGATCTAGGCTCACTGTAAGCTCTGCCTCCTGGGTTCATACCATTCTCCTACCTCAGCCTACCAAGTGGCTGGGACTACAGGCGCCCACCACTATGCCCGGCTAATTTTTTGTATTTTTGTTTTAGTAGAGACAGAGATTCACCGTGTTAGCCAGGATGGTCTCGATCTTCTGACCTAGTGATCTGCCTGCCTCTGCCTCCCAAAGTGCTGGGATTACAGGTGTGAGCCACCGTGAAAGGCCTTTCACTGTCTTTTTGTGGTATATCAGGTCAGGCTAAACTAAAGAGAATTGATACTGCCCATTAGGCTTAATACTTAAGCAGTTCCTCTTTTAGTAATTTAGACTTACAATATTTTGAAAGAAGAAGTGCATAAAAATGTATAGATTCAAATTAGAGCAATTACTAAGAAAATCTACTCAGAATTATTACAAATAGTAGCACAATACAATATAATAGTAATGATCTTTGTATTAATTTTTAAATAGTATCTGGTTGAAAAAAATGCAGTTTTATAATATAGAAGAGTAACAATGTCTGTGATCCACTGAACAGTCTCTTTACTACTTAAGTGTAACACTCTTCAAAATACTGCTTTTAAAAAAAGATTCATTCTTTCTTTCAATACATATTTCTTGACTGTCCACTGTGAACCAATAACCATATGAGTTTGCAGGAATACAATAAGGAAATCTCTAAAGAGATATGGTTTTTGGTCTGGTAAGAGAGCTAGATCTTAATCAAACACTCACAAATATTTTGATATTGGCATTATGATAATGTTATTAAAAAGACACATGTAGTTTTAAGAGATCATATATCAGAAAAAAGTCTCAAGGAGCAAGTGTCAATTTGCTAGTATTTAATATAGAGAAGCAAGGAGAGTAAAAGCATTTCACACAGAGGAAATTGGATGTGCAAAGTCCCAGAAGTATAAAGGAACTTAAAAGTGTGAAAGAAGGATATCTAGTTTGACATTTAACGCAAAAGAAAAGGTAGTATGAAATATAACTAGAGATATAGATAATAACTGGACAAAACAGTACAGCATAGATCATGTTTCCATTTTTACATTTTGCAACAGTATAACACTTCAGATATTTAACATTGATTTTAGGGTAAATATTTTGTTTCAAAAGATAAGTTCAATGAAGATGAACTAAAAATATTGAAGACTTCTTGGAGTAATCTGGAAGTGAAAAAAAGGAACTAGGGCAGTAGCTGGAAAGTACTGTCAGTGAGATGAGAAGTATTCCAGTTGGCAGAGATAGCAGCATTCTTCCAAGCTAATGGACTTGTGGTTAAAGATACTGGAATAAAGACATTTTACTTTATTCACCATTTTACATCGACCAAAAACAATAAGAACAATAAAACTATGAATTGTGAAAATATTTTGAACATTTATTTTGTTTGGTGATACTCTCTTAGAGCACAATCAACTTAGAAATCAGCAGTAAGAAATTAGCTCAAAATCATACAATTACATGGAAATTGAATAACCTGCTCCTGAATGGCTTCTGGGAAAATAATTAATTTAAGGCAGAAACCAGATTCTTTGAAGCTATTGAGAACAAAGATACAACATACCAGAATTTCTGGGACCACAGCTAAGGTAGTGTAAGAGGGAAATTTGTAAAACCAAATACCCACACCATGTAATACTATGCAATCACAAAGAAGAACAAGATCATGTCCGTGGCAGAAATGTGGATGGAGCTGTATGCCATTTTCCTTAGCAAACTCACACAGAAACAGAAAATCAAATACTGTATGTGCTCACTCCTAAGTAGGAGCTAAATGATGAGAATACATAGATACATAGGGGGAATGGCAGACCCTGTGGCCTACTGGAGGGTGAAGGTGGGGACAAGGCAGAGGATCAGGAAACCCAGCTTGTGAGTACTAAGCTTAATACCTGGGTGGCAAAATAATCTGTACAGAAACCCTTATTTGTTACCTACTTAATAAATCTTCTCTGAACTTAAAATAAAAGTAAAACAAAACAAAAAAAAAAGATGTAGAACATTTTCATCATTTCCCTGAAAAAATGCTCTTTTGCAGCAAATTGCCTTCCCCCCACTAGCCCCTGGCAACCACTGATCCGTTCCCTCTTCCAGTAATTTTACCTGTTCCAGAGGTCATATAAGTGGAGTCACACAGAATATAACCATTTGAGTATGATTTCTTTCATGTAGTATAACAAATTTGAGATTAATCCACGTCCAAAAAATTTATTGTGTTCTTGCTCATTTTTCTATTGAAATAGTATTTTCTTATTAATTCTCAGGTCCCATAAAAATCTTAAGAATATTCATTCCAAACATACCACATTCATTGCAAATATTTTTTATTTATCCCGTATTCCTCCTGGATATTTACACTATGCTTTCCACTCCTTTGGGATCCCCCTGTCTCCCATCTATCTATAGGAAACTTCATGACACTTAACAGTGACATATCAAGTTTATGCTCTTCAAATGGTCAGCTCTACATTGTTATATTAGTCTGTTCCCACGCTGTTGATAAAGACATACCTGAGACTGGGAAGAAAAAGAGAGTTAATGGACTTACAGTTCCACATGGCTGGGGAGGCCTCACAATCATGGCAAAGGCAAGGAGGAGCAAGTCACATATCACATAGATGACAGCAGGCAAAGAGAGAGCTTGTGCAGAAAAACTCCCATTTTTAAAGCCATCAGATCACATGAGACTCATTCACTATCACAAGAACAGCTCAGGAAAAAAAGACCTGCCCCCGTAATTGAATCACCTCCCACCAGGTTCCTCCCATGACACATGGGAATTGTGGAATTACAATTTAAGATGAGATTTGGGGATATAGCCAAACCATATCAGTTGCCAAAATAAGTGGGTAAAGTTCAACCTGTTTTTGAGAGCTCTCAAAATGACAACTCCATTAATAGCAATGACAATGGGAATTACAATTTTTATTGAGCACTATGCTATGTGTTTTATATTCTTTTTCTAATGTGAGCCTCAGAACAACCGTGTGAGATAGCCCTATTTTTTAAATTATACTTCAAGTTCTAGGGTATATGTGCACAACGTACACGTTTGTTACATATGTATGCATGTGCCATGTTGGTTTGCTGCACCCATTGACTCGTCATTTACATTAGGTATATCTCCTAATGCTATACCTCCACCTCCCCCTACCCCACGACTATGACTATAATTACTTTTAAAATGAGAAAAAAGTTAAGCTTGGGGAAATAGATAATATTTCCAGGGTATGGTATGTTGAATAACGGTCCTTCAAATACTTCCACATCCCAATCCCCAGAAAATGCAAATATGTTAAAATACATGGCAAAAGTGGCTTTTCAGATATGGTTAAAATTTTTACGATAGGAAGATAATGCTGAATTATCAGGGCAACCCTGATAATTCACATATTGGGTCTTACAAAGACCCAATATAATCACATGGCTCTTTGTAAGATGGAGTCAAAAGGGCTAGTGTCAGAGAAGTTGTGACAACAGAAGAAGTCAGAGAGGAGGAAGATTTGAAGATGTTGTACTGCTGGCTTTGAAGACAGAGGAACAGGCTATGAGCTAAAGAATGTAGATGGCCTCCGAAAGCTGGAAATGGCAAAGAAATAGATTCTCCCCTACAACGTCCAGATGAAATACAGCCCTAATAAATCTACTTTGGACTTCAGACCTCTGGAACTGTCAGATAATAAATTTGAGTTGTTTTAGGTTGCTGATTGAGGCAAGTTGTTACCACAGCAGTAGGAAACTAATACACAGGGTCACTATAATATGATAATGATAAAGGTCACTGAATAATGATAAGTAGTGAAGCAGTGATTTCAACTCTTCTGTATTTGATTTTCAAATCTCTGACCTTCCTTCTCATACAGACAACTTACATTTCTAATTACAAATGAATAAATAAAGATGACATGACCATATTGATTTCAAATAGTTTGTATCATTTTTAAATTTGTGTCAAATAATTTACTCGGATATTTTCTTCTAAACATATAAGTATGCTAGAATAGCCAAAATTTTGCTTCTTGGAATGCTAACTTCAGTTCCTCCAATGTATTTTGTGTCTACTAATTTCTTAGCTGGAGTCCTGTCCTTCTTCTCCCTGCAACACACATTAATCATGAGCCATTTTACCAGCACCTAATGCAAATTTCACTTCCCTCATTAATGCAGTACTGATCTTTTCCATATCTATGACTCTTTGTTGCACTGGGTATCTCTTTTACAATCATGTATTATACTATGCCATGTTTTATAGTTATTTATATGTGCCTTCTTTCTCTTTTCGATTGTGAGTTACCTGAATCTGTGCCTCTGTTTTGTAATCATGAGTTCTAGCCTAGGATATGGCTCCAGGTCGGTGATCAGTAGAAATATGTCGAATTGAACTACGACTGCTTAGAGCTGTGTCTTTATAAGCCAGCTCTCACCCATTTAATAACTTCTAGTTCTGCCACAAGGCTTTAATAAATATGGTGCAAGCCCCAAAAATGCACTTTTGGGTCAAATATATTGAGTTCAATCCTCCTCTCCACAAATATTGCTGAAATGAGCCTGGATTCCATCCCAGTTTCTGTCAAAAGGAACTTTATAGGCAACTCCTGGCTTTGGCTAAGGCCTTTATCCCAGAGACTCAAAGGCCATTATAGCTGCAAATGCTTCAAATCATAACAGAAAAGAAGGTTATATTACTAAATTATGTGAACTTTTTCAAATTCAACACATCAATCATTCTTCTTAAAACTGTAAATTCTCTCTACAGTATAACACATTTATGAAGTAAAGAAAAGTTATTTTATATTTTGCTGGTTAGCATTAAAAGCTTATAACTTATTTTTTAAATTTTCTATCTAGTATTCTTACATTCTTAGCTTCCAATTGGCAATGGCCCATTAGCAAATAATATTCTTCTTAATTGTTGCAGGTGATGCTTTTCCTTAATGTAAACATCGACATTAGGCTATTCAGACATTTATTTGAATTATTCTCACAGGTATTATTATGAAATCCTGGATCAATTATATTACCTATATTATTTGTCCTATTCCTTAGCTTGTAGGTTCCTGATACTGGCCTTAATGATTGCCAAAAATGTCTTAAACATATATGTTTCTCATAGGCTCTTCTAAAAGTTTGGCAGATAGAATAGAAACCACTCTCTCTCTCTCTCTCTCTCTGTCTCCCCCACTCTCTCTCCATATATATATAATCAATGTCTGTGCCAGCCTATAATTTATTTCTGCATCCTGCACATCTGAAGAGCCTCAAGTGGGTAAACATATCAGCATAAAAATGTTGTAATCACCCAAGGGTCCTGATGTTAACATTTCATGTTTCTGTACTTCAGGCATTTTTTTAAAAACTTACCATTAGTCATTTTGGTATGGTTCAAATATCCTATGCACCAATACTTGCCCTACTTCTAGCTGCTGACAGACTCATTCCTACAGGTGTATGCTTTGAATATCCGTGGTAGATCATTCACGGAGTAACATTTTTATAAATCAAATGTTCAAAGCCCGTTTTCCCCTAAAAGTTCACTTTAGGAAAGATGACTCCTTCTTCACAACCACAGGTTTTCAAGGTTAAAGCAATGGGTACTGTCTTAGAGACTACAGCATTCAGCAACTGGGAAATAGTCCCGAATTCATTATTGTTGGCATATAGATGAACATACCTATTTTGGGGTGGTTAGGGGAAGGGAATATGAGGTCAAATATCTTTGGACCTCAAGAATATTTTTGTTGATGTTGTTCTTGGCCAATATATTTTCAAGTACCTGTGCTCACATATTCAAAATATACTGCTGTTACCGCTTTGTGTAAAACCATTATAGTGGAAAAGTGATGATGCTAGAATCACAGAAGCTTGGTTTAAGTTCTTGTCTAAGTCCTTGGTGTTTCCACATCTGTTAAAATAAGAAAAATCTATTCCAGCATTGTTGTGAGAATCAGAAATGATATTTTACCTGAAGTTCCTTATATATAATGAGTATTTCACTAATAAAGCTATTACTATTACCCGATGACATTTATAAAAGAAAACTAGTCTGTTTTCATTGTCATTGAGAATTATAGATAAGAGTTAAGTCTCTCCACCTTAGGCTAGGCTCAACTGATAAAGCCCAAGTTTTAATGAAGGACAAGGTTTTAATATTGTTCTCTTAGTCCATTTGTGTGCTATAGAATAATATCTCATACAAAGTAATTTATAACGAACAGAAATTTATTTCTCACAGTTATGGAGGCTAAGTACCAGATGAAAGTGTCAGCACCCAGTGAGGGCTTCCTCACATGATGGAAGGCAGAGGGCAAAAAGGCACATGAGAGTGAACCCATGCCCAGGAACCCTGCTTATAATGACGTTAATCTAATAGCACTAATTAGTTATTAGTACTATTAATAAAGTACTGAGGTAGGATTTAGTTTAGGTTACACTTATTAAACCACACTGAAATTTATGCATCACGTGACCTAAATACCTCCCATTAGGTCCACCTTCCAACTCCGGGCATTAAGTTTCAGATACACGGATTCTGGGGACACATTCAAAAAGAAATTGTCATTCCTTGATTAATTTTTAAATTGTGACTTTAGACTTACTGCAGGATTACAGATAGAAATTGTGTAATACAATGACAAGAGAAATATTAAAGATATAAGGATAAAAGACAAGATGTGGTAGCTGGGAAATACTAAGAGTAGAGAGAAAATTTAGAGGAGAGTTTTGAAAATATTTACAATGTATCCATTACATTTATTTCTCATCCCTCAAATAAAACTTCTACATCATAGAATAAAGAAATCTACATCACTTTTCAGTGTTTCCAAATTGAATTTGTATGTATGTATGTGTGTGTGCACCGACATGCAAGTGTGTTTATTTTCTTGACTGCAGTAAAGTATTGAGGTAGCATGTGATGTAGTTTAAAGACACCTGACTTAATTTAGGTTACAATTTTTGGGCCTCATCCAAAGTTCTGTATACATTCCCGCTTAATTAATCATTTCCATTGTGTAATGTTATTAAAGAAGGAAATAAAGAAGGAAAAACAATTAATTCAGTGATCTGCTTCTTACGAAACTTAACTGAACCAATTTGGGCTAACTAAACTCATGAAAAGCAAACTACCTGTTTAAGTTGAAATGTCACCTCATGCCGAAACATTTCAGTGAGCAAAACCAGGCAGAAGCAATGCTCTCTCTTATCTGCCTTTAAACTATCAGGAAGGACAGCAGCAAGCATCATAAAGCTTTGTGCCTTTCTTTTCATCCTTTCATATTGTACATTTCTTCAATGTAGAGAATGTGTTCTTACTTATTTTTCTGTGCTTAGTTCAATGAATACTTGTTATTTGTTTTAAGAAATTTTAGTTTATGAAATGGAATATCTTTTTTTACATAGAATGCAATTTTCCAACATACTTCTTTAGTGCCTGGAGTAATTATATTTGCAAACTGTGGCGTCTTATTCTACTATAAAAATATATGCTGACCACGCAATGCAGGCAAAGGGATTTGTGTGGTCTTGAGGGATATATCATTCAGGCTGTGGTAGAGCCTGGAAAATTATCTTTGCTTTCTATAGAGCACAAATTTCTAATGACTCAAGTGCTGATGCCTCTCAGATATGGTCTTGATACCATTTCAATCATTCTATAAAAATACTGATGTATTGTTTTGCTTTATTTATTCTCCCCAGATTGCAGAAAAAAATGCCATGCCCCTGAGAGACTACATTTTTTAAATAAAGTAAAATTAATTAAATCACAAATGTCTTGCTTTACAACAAAGTTACAGACTATCTCTTCGGGTGAATTACTTTCACAATGTATTAATCTCTTCGCTATGAATTTATTATTTTACTTTAAAAGAGTGACATTTATGATCTGGCCCTGAGATTCTTCGAGCACATGTTATTTAGAGCTGACAGCTGCTGTCCTAATAATGAAGACAGCAATAAATGAAATGTAAGGGTTTAGAGTTTTTCTGCCTTCTAGGTTTAGAAAATAAATGTTTAAGAAATTATTCTGTCTCTCCCACTGTGCGTGTGTATGTGTGTGTGTGCATGTGTCTGTTTCTTCTGACTCCTTTTCTTAAAAATCAGGCAATGAAACAATTATTTTTCATGCATTAAATAAAACTAAATTGAATACATTTGCTAGTTATTTTAGTTCCATGTATGTTTAACATGAAGGTAAAGGGAAATAGAATTTGGGATACCTACTGAGTTAATTTCCATATTTCTGTTAGATTTTGGTCTTATGCCTTCTAGCACTTTTTAAGAAACATCTGTAACTAGTGAATTGGGACAAAATAGTGAAATGCAGCATCCAAATGGAATACGGAGGTTTTGGATTTCCTAATGGAAAACTGAAATATATACTTTTTTCATACCTTGTGAATGCTCTTTCAGTAGGCAGAATATTATACTTTAGGCCATAAATGAAAGAAATTAAATACTGTATCAGCAAATGGCAAAAGGGAAAAAAACATACAGATATAAACATATTCTTACAAAGAAGCTTTTGGGTGGCCTGAAGGGGGAAAAAAGCCCTCAATTAAAACCAAATGTTTAATGTGTATCCAAACTATGAAACTTACCTGTCAAAATTAACCCCATGCTTAGCCATCTTAAAAAAAAAAGCTTATCTAACAAACAAGAGAACAATTAATTTCAATTTCAAATCATGTGAAAGCGGACTATCAAGCTGCTCCAACTTTTTACTCAACTTGGTGATTCTGTAATATCTCTGAACCGAAAAAATATTTGTTTTTTATTACAATGGACATTTATTGTGCATCTGTTGTATGCCATTACTATGAGAAGCACCAGAGAAGCAAAGATTCTTAAATCTCAGGCCTTTCATGTAAGGGACTCAAAATCTAGCAAAGGAGAAAGGAGGTGGTGATGCAATTTACTTTTTAAATCAATGAGATTGATTGTAGTGTCTAATAGCAGTGTTTTTCTTTTTTCATTTTCTTATGCTTATTGGGTTTTAATAAGATGTGGAAGAGATTATTTAATGAATAAATTATTTGAAAATGGAATTGCCCTCACAGCTAGTCTTAGATTGTGCTTACATGCATGAGAGAACTGAGTGGATTTGTCACCTGAGCGAAGTCTCATTTACCTCTTTTCCCGAAACGCATTGTTAGCAGGAATATACTATGTACACTTGTAGTGACCTATTTTATTGTTTATTCAGATTTTCAAGCTCTGTCCTTAACTCACATCAAAACCACTACTCTCTAAATTAAAGCTGCAAATGAAACTGTGTGAACCAAGTCTGCATCTGAGATTAGTACTCAGATATTTTGTATTCAAAGAATTTGTTACTGAGAGATGCATTCTATTCCTCTTTTTTTCCCTTTGAAATCACCTTAACAGCAGCTCCATTCCAACTGATTTGGTGAGATGAATGCCATTTACACTTCAGTTTTCACCTTTTAAAAAATGCTCATAAGGGAATAAATCTACACTTTCCAAAATGATTGTGCATAAGGAAGTCTGGGGCTGCTATGAGGAGGTGTTAGACACGTACGGGAATGTATTAGGTACAATCACACCTAAATCTCAATGACTTCCTAAGTGATAGAGCTAAGGCATAGAGGGGAACTGAGAGAGTTTGCAAAGATTAATTATACTTGACTTTCCTCTCACTAATTAGAAACATCTAAAACTTTATAACTTCTATTGGTGGGGCATTTGGTTATAAAGCTTTGTAGAAATAAATATAAGAGATATGCAATTAGTTATTAAACACATTTAATTTGCTAGTTTGCATACAATAACATATGGGTTACCATGTCTTAACATTAAAATATGAACACTAGTTTATATGCAAGTAGGTTAGCTTGCTTTTTCAGTAACATGATAAGACTTTTCAACCTTTGTAATAATCACATGGTTGTGCCATATGCTTTCTTATAGTGATTTACAGTAAAGTCCTCAAAGTACAAGAAAAAAGAAATTGGTGAGCTTCAAAGACTATGTGCTATTCCAAACCAGGAATATAGGAGGATAAAAATAAATTGAATGAGTGGAATTCAGATTCCTCACGGGTCGAAGCAGCCCTAATGAAAAAAGGAAAGCTAGCAGATGCCTACAGCAGGAAAAGACAGACAAAAACTGCCACCACCCTTATTATGGCCCAGGAAGTCAAAGTATGTATTAAAAAAAAACCAGAGGTTTTGGAGATAGATAGATTTGGGTCAAAATTCTATCTCTACCATTCATTATTTGTGTAATCATGAAATACCTTCAGATTCATCATTTCTTTTTTTATTATTATACTTTAAGTTCTAGGGTACCTGTGCACAGTGTGCAGGTTTGTTACATAGGTATACATGTGCCATGGTGGTTTGCTGCAACCATCAACCCATCATCTACATTAGGTATTTCTCCTAATGTTATCCCTCCCCCAGCCCCCCACTCCCAACAGGCTCTGGTGTGTGACGTTCCCCGCCCTGTGTCCAAGTGTTCTCATTGTTCAATTCCCACCTATGAGTGAGAACATGCGGTGTTTCGTTTTCTGTCCTTGTAATTGTTTACTCAGAATGATGGTTTCCAGCTTCATTCATGTCCCTGCAAAGTACATGAACTCATCCTTTTTTATGACTGTATAGTATTCCATGGGGTATAAGTGCCACATTTTCTTAATCCAGTATATCATTGATGGACATTTGGGTTGGTTCCAAGTCTTTGACATTGTGAATAGTGCCACAATAAACGTAGGTGTGCATGTGTCTTTATAGTAGTGTAATCTTTGGGTATATACCCAGTAATGGGATTGCTGACCCAAATGATAATTCTAGTTCAAGATCCTTGAGGAATTGCCACACTGTCTTCCACAATGGTTAAACTAGTTTACAGTCCCACCAACAGTGTAAAACTGCTCCTATTTCTCCACATCCTCTTCAGCATCTGTTGTTTCCTGACTTTTTAATGATTACCATTCTAACTGATGTGAGATGGTATCTCATTGTGGTTTTTATTTGCATTTCTCTGATGACGAGTGATGATGAACATTTTTTCATATGTCTCTTGGCTGCATAGATGTCTTCTTTCTAGACGTCTCTGTTCTATACTTTGCCCACTTTTTGATGGGGTTGCTTGTTTTTTTCTTATAAATTTGTTTAAGTTCTTTGTAGATTCTAGATATTAGCCCTTTGTCAGATGAGTAGATTGCAAAAATTTTCTCTCTTTCTGTAGGTTACCTGTTCACTCTGATGGGAGTTTCTTTTGCCGTGCATAAACTCTTTAGTTTAATTAGATCCCATTTGTGAATTCTGGCTTTTGTTGCGGTTGCTTTTGGTGTTTTAGGCATGAAGTCCTTGCCCATGCCTATGTCCTGAATGGTATGGCCTAGGTTTTCTTCTAGGGTTTTTATGGTTTCAGGTCTAACATTTAAGTCTCTAATCCATCTTGAATTAATTTTTGTGTAAGGTGTAAGGAAGGGATCCAGTTTCGGCTTTCTACATATGGCTAGCCAGTTTTCCTAGCACCATTTATTAAGTAGGGAATCCTTTCCCCATTTCTTGTTTTTGTCAGGTTTGTCAAAGATCACATGGTTGTAGATGTGTGGTGTTATTTCTGAGGCCTCTGTTCTGTTCCATTGGTCTATATCTCTGTTTTGGTACCAGTACTATGCTGTTTTGGTTACTGTAGCCTTGTAGTATAGTTTGAAGTCAGGTAGCATGATGCCTCCAGCTTTGTTCTTTTGGCTTAGGATTGTCTTGGCAACGTGGGCTCTCTTCTGGTTCCATATGAAGTTTAAAGTAGTTTTTTCCAATTCTGTAAAGAAAATCATTGGTAACTTGATGGGGATGGCATTGAATCTATAAATTACCTTAAGCAGTATGGGCATTTTCACGATATTGATTATTCCTATTCATGAACAAGGGATATTCTTCCATTTGTTTGTGTCCTCTTTTATTTCATTGAGCAGTGGTTTGGAGTTCTCCTTGAAGAAGTCCTTCACATCCCTTGTAAGTTGTACTGTTAGGTATTTTATTCTCTTTGTAAGAATTGTGAATGGGAATTCATTCATAATTTGTCTTTCTGCTTGGCTGTTAATGGTGTATAGTAATGTTTGTGATTTTTGCACATTTTTTTTTTATCC
>NW_016803732.1:990440-1019111 GCF_001698545.2 Rhinopithecus bieti | reverse complement strand
TTTTTTTTTTTTTTTTTTTTTTTTTTTTTTGGTTGGTAGGCTATTAATTATTGCCTCAATTTCAGAGCTTGTTATTGGTGTACTCAGATATTCAACTTCTTCCTGGTTTAGTCTTCGGAGGGTATATGTGTCCAGGGATTTATCCATTTCTTCTCGATTTTCTAGTTTATTTGCATAGAGGTGTTTCTAGTATTCTCTGATGGTAGTTTGTATTTCTGTGGGATCAGTGGTGATGTTCTCTTTATAATTTTTTATTGCATCTATTTCATTCTTCTCTCTTTTCTTCTTTATTAGTCTTGCTAATGGCCTATCAATTGTGTTGATCTTTTCTAAAAACCAGCTCCTGGATTTATTGATTTTTTGAAGGGCTTTTTATGCCTCTCTCTCTTTCAGTTGTGCTCTGATCTTAGTTATTTCTTGCCTTCTGCTAACTTCTGAATTTGTTTGTTCTTGCTTCTCTAGTTCTTTCAATTGTGATGTTAGGGTGTTGATTTTAGATCTTTCCTGCTTTCTCTTGTGGACATTTAGTGCTTTAAATTTCCCTCTATACACTGCTTTAAATGTGTCCCAGAGATTCTGGTAGGTTGTGTCTCTGTTCTCATCAGTTTCAAAGAATAACTTTCTTTCTGCTTTCATTTCCTTGTTTACCCAGTAGTCATTCAGAAGCAAGTTGTTCAGTTTCCACGTAGTTGTGCAGTTTTGAGTGAGTTTCTTAATCCTGAGTAATAATTTGAATGCACTGCTGTCTGAGAGACAGTTTGCTGTGATTTTTGTTCTTTTACATTTGCCGAGGAGTGCTTTACTTCCAAGTATGTGGTCATTTTTAGAATAAGAGCAATGAGGTGCTGAGAAGCATGTATATTCTGTTGATTTGGGGTGGAGAGTTCTGTAGATATATATTAGGTCTGCTTGTTGCAGAATTGAGTTCAGATCCTGGATATCTTTGTTAATTTTCTGTCTCATTGATCTGTCTAATATTGACTTTGGGGTGTTAAAGTCTCCCATTATTATTGTATGGGAGTCTAAGTCTCTTTGTAGGTCTCTAAGGACTTGCTTTATGAATCTGGGTGCTCCTGTATTGGGTACCTATATATTTAGGATAGTTACCTCTTGTGAATGGATCCCTTTGCCATTATGTAATGGCCTTCTTTGTCTGTTTTGATCTTTGTTGGTTTAAAATCTGTTTTATCAGAGACTAGGATTGCAAACCCTGCTTTTTTTGCTTTCCATTTGCTTGGTAGATCGTCCTCCATCCCTTTATTTTGAGCCTATGTGCATCTTTGCACGTGAGATGGGTCTCCTGAATTCAGCACACTGATGGGTCTTGGCTATTTATCCAATTTGCCAGTCTATGTCTTTTAATTGGAGCATTTAGCCCATTTACATTTAAGGTTAATATTGTTATGTGTGAATTTGATCCCGCTATTATGATGTTCGCTGGTTGTTTTGCCCATTAATTGGTGCGATTTCTTTATAGCATCAATGATCTTTTCAATTTGGCATGTTTTTGCAGTGACTTGCACTGGTTGTTTCTTTCCATGCTCAGTGCTTCCTTCAGGAGCTCTTGTAAGCTAGGCCTGGTGGTGTCAAAATCTCTTAGTGTTTGCTTGTTGGCAAAAGAGTTTATTTCTCCTTCACTTACAAAGCTTAGTTTGGCTGGATATGAAATTCTATGTTGAAAATTCTTTTCTTTAAGAATGTTGACTATTAGTCCCCACTCTCTTCTGGCTTGTGGGGTTTATGCTGAGAGATCAGCTGTTAATCTGATGGGCTTCCATTTGTGGGTAACTCGACCTTTCTCTTTGGCTGCCCTTAACACATTTTCCTTCATTTCAACCTTGGTGAATCTGACAATTATGTGTCTTGGGGTTGCTCTTCTTGAGGAGTATCTTTGTGGTGTTCTCTGTATTTCCTGAATTTAAATGTTGGCCTGCCATGCTAGGTTGGGGAAGTTCTCCGGGATAATGTCCTGAAGAGTGTTTTCTAAGTTTGTTCCATTGTCCCCATCACTTTCATGTACACCACTCAAATGTAGCTTTGGTCTTTTCACATAGTCCCATATTTCTTGTAGACCTTGTTCATTTTTTTTTTTTTTTTTACTCTTTTTTCTCTAACCTTGTCTTCTCACTTTATTTCATTAATTTGATATTCAATCACTAATACCCTTTCTTTCACTTGATCGAATGGGCTATTGAAGCTTGTGCATGCATCACAAAGTTCTCGTGCTGTGGTTTTCAGCTCCATCAGGTCATTCAAGATCTTCTCTACACTATTTATTCTAGTTCGCCATTTGTCTAATCTTTTTTCAAGGTTTTTAGCTTCCTTGAAATGGGTTCGAATATCTTCCTTTAGCTCAGAGAAGTTTGTTATTACCGACCTTCTGAAGTCTACTTCTGTCAACTCATCAAAGTCATTCTCCATCCAGCTTTATTCTATTGCTGGCGGGGAGCTGCAATCCTTTGGAGGATAAGAAGTGCTCTCATTTTTAGAATTTTCAGCTTTTCTGGTCTGGTTTTTCCCCATCTTTGTGGTTTTATCTACCTTTGGTCTTTGATGTTGGTGACCTACAGATGGGGTTTTGGTGTGGATATCTTTTTGTTGATGTTGATGCTATTCCTTTCTGTTTGTTAGTTTTCCTTCCAACAGTTAAGTCCCTCAGCTGCAGGTCTGCTCAAGTTTGCTGGAGGTCCACTCCAGACCCTTTTTGCCTGTGTATCACCAGTGGAGGCTGCAGAACAGCAAATATTGCAGAACAGCAAATATTACTGACTGATCCTCCCTCTGAAACTTTGTCCCAGAGGGGCAGTCGCCTATATGAGGTGTCTGTCTGCCCCTACTGGGAGATGTCTCCCAGTTAGGCTACATGGGTGTCAGGGACCCACTTGAGGAAGCAGTTTGTCCATTCTCAGAGCTCAAACACCATGCTGGTAGAACCACTGCACTCTTCAGGGCTGTCAGACAGGGACGTTTAAGTCTGCAGAAGTTGTGTGCTGAATTTTGTTCAGCTATGCCCTGTCCACAGAGATGGAGTCTAGAGGCAGTAGGCCTTGTTGAGTTGCAGTGGACTCCAACAAATTCGAGCTTCCAGGTGGCTGTGTTTACCTACTCAAGCCTCAGCAATGGCAGACGCCCCTCCTCTAACTGGACTGCCATCTTGCAGGTTGATCTCAGACTGCTGCGCTAGCAGTGAGCAAGGCTCCATGGGCATGGGAGCCACTGAGCCAGGCACAGGAGAGAATCACCTTGTCTGCCAGTTGCTAAAACCTTGGGAAAAGCACAGTGTTTGTGTGGGAGTGTCCCGTTTTTCCAGGTAGTCTCTCACGGCTTCCCTTGGCTAAGAAAGGGAAATCCTCTTGTTCTTCCCAGGTGAGGCGATGCCCCACCCTGCTTCAGCTCACCCTCCATGTGCTGCACCCACTGTCCAACCAATCCCAATGAGATGAACCAGGTACCTCAGCTGGAAATGCAGAAATCACCCATCTTCTGCATCAATCACACGGGAGTTGCAGACTGGAGCTGTTCCTATTTGGTTGTCTTGGAATGTCCACTCAGATTCATCATTTCTAGAAATGGTACCTGCTGGATTAGATTGTCATAAAGGATTTAAATAATGAAACTCAGTTGTAGAAGGAAAACTAATGTAAGAGGCTGAAAAATGATACATAGAGATATAGAGGGACAACCAGAATGTAGTGTTATTACAGAAAGAAAGACAGCGTTTTACTATGGTTGTGGAATCAACAGGGATGAGTTTTGCTCAAAGTTTTAGTAGAAAGAAAACTGAGAATAATCTTTAGTATTTGGTATAAGATGAGTGAAAAATGCCACAACATAAATGTTTTCTTAAAAATAAAGGCTGACAGAGGAGGAGCAATGGACCCATTGGCCGTGGGGGAATGGAGTAGCTGCAGCTGAAAAGGAGAGATGCAGATCAGAGTAACAGAGTGGGTAAGGAACTAGATGAAGATATGGTAGCATGATCAGTGATAATATCGTCTGACCTCAAATGTTATTTTACATAATCACTTTAGTCTAAATGTTCCATTAAGATATACCAACTTTTCATGAGTCACAGACTCTTTTAAATAATTTAAAACACAGTGTCAGTAATTTTCCTGTGAAAACTTACGGAATTTCTTTGAATATACATTAATGATATGAAATCTACAAAGACACAATACACTTGGACGGTGACATGTTTAGCATGGTAAATTAATGATTTTTGTCATACTCACCTTAGTATTTACCATAGAACTTAAAATTATTTCTGAAAATTAAAGGCACAAATTTTTAGTGAAAAAATGGAGTTGGAAATAGACAGTAATGCAATTTTTATATGATGTTGATAAAATAATTAATCTTCTCAAACCAGGCGTGGTGACACATGCTGGTAATCCTAGCTACCTGGGAGGCTAAGTTGGGAAAACTGCTTGAGGCCAGGAGTTTGAGGCTGCAGTAAACTATGAGGGTGCCACTGCACTTTAGCCTTGCCTGGGTGACAGAGCAAGATGCTGTCTCTAAAAAATAAGTAAATAAATAAATAAATAAATAAATAAAATATTTCCTTTTAATTTTGAATACTTGTAAGTTAAGAAATCATATAATCTCAAATAAAATAACATAGTTATGATGAATGTAAGGTTTACAAGGTAATTGAACAAGCATCATTAATTTCTCTGTGTTGCTATAATAAAAATATATAAAACACTCAGAAAGGGTCATCTTGATGTAGGATTGATTATGATAGCAAACAATGCACAAGAAAAATTATGATGAAATTTTGAATTCCTGTGGCAGGAAGTAATTTTGAACACAGTCTTGCCTGAAGAAGAACCTAAGATTATATTGGATAGAAAATTGGAAATAACTGTCCCAAGCTTTTTCTCATGAAGCCATCATGACATTCCACCTGTGCAGTTTCCTTTGAATTCAAGAGAGACTCCCAATGGAGGAAGAATTGTGGCTTGGTGGAAAGGAAGGAACTCAGTCCTACATGAACAAGCTCCAAGAATGTTCTGAAAACATGTTTAAAAGCAAACTTTCAAAGCACCTACTATATGCCTTAGGGATAAGAGAATAGAGACTGCCAACTTTTAACATCAGTTTCTAAGAGTTTCTAGCTTTGCAACAAACTTGAAGTTTAACACTCGAGACATCCTCATTTAATGGAAGGAAGAATGAAGAAACTCTCTCACAATGATTTTGGATGGCTTTTTCAAAACTATATTTTGATGATCTAACTTTCAATGGATTAGAAACATGCAGATTCAATTTTCTTTAGCAAGAAGCTACTTAAAAATGAAGGGTAAGTTGCTGGGCCAAAGTTAGCTTGGCACTAGACAGCCTAGAGTCTTTGAAAATAACCCTCAAATATTTGATGAACCCAACTGGCAGCCAAATTCCCAGAAAAATTTTGAGTAGATGATGGTTATCATGTAAACTAAATCTCTTAGTGGATTTACAATGACTAGGACATTAACTATGGGATACGTAAGGGAAGTAAGTGGTCAGAAGAAAGATAAATAGGACTAAATATTCCTTTTCTTTATGCTCAATTCCTAATTGAGTTTGTTCCCCATGCAATAAAGCACATGCATAGTGTGTATATGTCTGTGTGTGTATGTCTGTGGGTGTGTGTATTTAAATTCACAACTTTGAGTCTTCAGCATGGTGAATCCTTACTTCAACATGCAGAGTACAGTACCTCGTATGTACGTTTTGACTCTCATTTATTACTTTGCAATATAAATAATAAAGGATTAAAAAGTAATTTAGAGTTTTCTAAGAAATATATAAAACTTTTGACTTTCGTTTTATTCTTTGCATTGTAAAATATTCAAAATAGGACAGAAATCACATGTAGAAAGAACAAGCAATCATATAGGAGGTAAACTATCAAACTCCTGTAATTACTGCAGAATTTACCATGCCCATGTCCTCCTATTTAAATTTTTTTATTTATTAACTGGCTTCAGAGTCTTTAATATCTTCAAATGGCTTACACCCTGTCTTCAGAGTCATTTTTCTACAAATTAATTTGTGTCCCCTATAAAATATTGTTCAACTGAATATACTGTTCCTCTCCCAACCAGTTCTCTACACATATGCTCCAGCCTTGTGGAGTTACTTTGCCTCAGTACCCTTGCAAACCATAGTCCCTTTTAAAAACATGGCATCTTTTCTGTTGTATTGTTGATCTGTACTAATTTAGGAGGTGGCTATGGTCTCTACATTCTCCCTAAAGCATTACTTGACCTTCCAGGCATAATAGGGAATCCCATCTCTGGGTTTCCAGCTTGTGGCCCTGCTCTTTCAATGATAAATGAGTGCAGGTCTTATATTTATCTCTGTATCCCAGCAGAGAAGAGATGAGTAATCACATAGCAGAATTTGTTCCCCCTCAAGCCAGGCATGGTGGCTCATACCTGTAATCCCAGCACTTTGGGAGGCCAATGTGGGTGGATCACCTGAGGTCAGGAGTTCAAGACTAGCCTGGTCGACACGGTGAAACTCCGTCTCTACTAAAAACACAAAAATTAGCCGGGTGTGGTGGCACATGCCTGTAGTCACAGCTCCTCGGGAGGCTGAGATAGGAAAATCGCTTGAACACAAGAACTGGAAGTTGTGTTGACTTGAGATCACGCTACGGCACTCCAGCCTGGGTGGCGACAGAGTGAGACAAAAAATAATTTGTTCTCCCTCTTCTATAGATAGATTTGGTTTTTATAAGCAGCTACCCAAGCAGTATCTATATTTTCCCTGTTCCCTTGCATTTGAATGGGGTCTTGTAATGAAAAACTAGAATTTGTTACTTCCACCAGAACAAAGCAATTAATAAGCAACCTTACCTTGTCTATCCTTTTCTATTCCAACTTCTGGTAGGAAGCATAATAGTTTGAGGCCCTGGGTGATGACGCATCCACAAGATGGGAGGATCCTGGGTCCCTGAACCACCACGCAGAGGAAAGCTGTGTTCCAACCAGGAGCATCCACGTTGGGGTGTTGCATGAGCCAGCATTAAAGCAGTATTTTGTTAAAGCACTAACATTTAGAAATTTGTTTGTTACAGCATCTAGAATTACCCTACCCAACATGCACAGAAACAGTAGGTAACTTCAAAATTACTGAATAAGTCAATGAATAATTGAATAGGTTAGTGAGTAAATGTGTCCAGCTCTCCAAGAGCTCTCTTCTACTGAGTGCAAGGAATGTCAGCCTTAGAGCTTATTTATTTTAGTTTTCATGTCAAACATAAATGACCCTGAAGAGAAAGGCAGATCTATTACCAAGTGTTGTCAATTAAAAGTGTTTACCATGTTTTTAAAGGCTACTCAAAGCTTCCCATTGTCTTCATATTCCAGTACCTGATACTGGGCCCTACCACTGCTACTAGCCACAAATATTTATTGAGCACTTGTGGTGCACCAGGCACTGTTGTAAGCATTTCATATGCGTACACTCATTTAACCTTACAACAATACTATGAAGAATAAAGGAGATAATGAAACTGAGGCGCCGAAAGGTTAAGTAACTCCAGCAATCAGGCTCCAGAGATTACATTGCTTAATAAGTCTTAGTTAAATTGAATTTGCACTGCAGCGTAATCAGTGTTGGGACTGGAGAAGGGCACTAAAATGTTAGAATGCTGGAGACAAGAAAGACAAATGTCGTGTATGACACAGCCCTGACTAGGGTGGTAAATTGAGCCAGAGAGTTAAAAATAAACGTTTACTGAATAATACACTAGAGGTTTACCAGGGAATAAAAAAGGAAATATAAAATACATTAACTCTGTTTTCAAGCAGTATACAGTCTATTATTCTGGCTAGTGGGGACCAGCATATTCCATTTCTGAAGAGGTATGTATCACTGTGCCCTCCAGAATTCCTGGAAACAGAAGCACACTGTGACTGTGTGCATGTCTGCAGAGACTCCTTTGACAATAAATAAATAGACCAACAGGAATAATAGGAACCAAAATGTTTCCACTTCCTTAGTATTCAATACTTGTATGCCTTTATTTCAAGTTGAGCGAGAACCATTAGCTAGGAGGCTTAGTTCTCAAGAGCTCTAACCATATACAAATGAAACTCAGGTGGTTTCTTCTCCAGGGACTCAAAATCAAGTAAAGGAAAGAGGAGCAAGGCCAGCAGGTCTTGTGGTTTTCATTGTTTCATTTGGCTACACTTACAGCTCTTGGCTTGTTCCCTACACTTATGGAAAGGCAAACCTCAAAGGTTTGGCTAGAACTTCATAACTTGTTTGTGACATTCCCAAAGACAGAAAAGTAAACCACAGAGCTTTGGGTGAAAAACCTAGCACTTTGTTTTTAATGGAAATTCTTATAATAACTATCCTCCTTTAAGTGTACAATTTCCACCCTCAAAATTCTTTGCTTTCCAGTATGCATTTTAATATATTCTATTTTTTTCTTTGAAAGAAGCTCTCAACAATAGCAGAATAAGAATTAAAACATGAAAACAAGTATGAAATAGGAGCAAGCATCATTAAAACAGCTTTCAAGTCAAGAGATGAGGATTTTAATCCTAATTTAGCCACTAAGAACACATTTTTAACTTTAATAGGTCACATGATCTTAGTTTCATGTATATTTGTTTTCTGTTTAATATAATTAGAGTTAATTCCATTCTTTCAACTATAGTGAACTCCAGTTTCCATTTTTATATTGTTTTATAGCTGCCTCTTCTACCTTAATACTCTCTGTAGTCTTTATCTCTATGTAGCAACTCACTATAATTTGTATGGAGTATGTCTTTGCATATGTATTATATAGACATCAGTGGCTATTCAAGAACATAGAAGTCCCTCTAGTGTTTCAAGCAGAGGAAATTTTATATAATGAAATTACTTTATCAATGATAAGCCCAACAAACAACAGATGCCAAAGCAAGCAGAGTTAGGTAACAGCAGGAAGACTTCACTTATTCAGTAAATTCCTTGGATCAGCACACCAAGCATGTCCTATTTTACCTCCACAATTGAAAGTGATGTATCATTCTGGAGAGTGTATCTCAACATGCCCCAGCTTCCTAGACGTTCAGACACATTACTTTAAGTGGCAGGGAGCTAGAAGTTCGTGGTGTTTTTCTCTTTACCTCTCATGCCATGTGTCTTCTTAAGACTTCTGGGGAGCTTGCTCCTTGATGCTCCTCAGGAACAAACTGTATATTATCAATATAATTGACCAGTGTAACATTCCATGGAATGTGCTGATAATTAAAGTCATTGAATGCTATATTATGACAGAGAGCAGGCAAGATAACATAGCCCACACTTTTCCTTTTTTTCATAAACATTGATCACAATCAGAAACAGCTACAGTCTGTTGCAGGCATCACAGTTACCATGATGAATATGTGTAGGCTTCACAGTTACCATGATGAATATGTGCAGCCATTACTTAACCTTCCAAACATTTGCTTTCCACCAGTGTTTCACCTCAAGCACCTATGCTCATAATGCTTCTGCTTGTCACAGATTACTACGATTTCAGTTTCCATCTGCAAAGAAGTTATCATTGTATTAAAGGTTAAGCAGATCAGCTTCCCAATCTCAGTATCCCATTTTAGGGTCTATTGTCTGGGATGCTGCCAATATCTGATACTATATCAGTTAGATTCCAATCACAAGAGAGAAACAGCTCCAGTATTTCAAGTAAGAAATTAAACATACAGTTAGTTAAACCAGTAGTTAAAAAAAGAGTTAAGAAAACAAACAAGATGGTGAAGCTAACCAGAGATTAGCAGAAGGAAACAAGGAAAGAACACAGCAAGAGATCTCAAAAACCCAATGGGCTGGAAGGACACCGGAGAAGAGTGATATTCACCAAACATCAGGGAAACCTTGCAGGTTCTAGAACCATGTCAGGAACTGCTCTGTAAGAGTTAGAGTCCCAGAAATAGGACATGTCTGGTAAAAACCTGAAACAATGGAGAATATATGGCAACTGTTAAAAAAAGAAATCCACAAAAAGAAGAGAGGAGAGGAGAGGAGAAGAGAGAAAGAGGAGGAAGGTGGAGGGAAAGAGAAAGTAGTAGGCGGAGGGGAGGGAGAAGAGGAAAAGGGAGGAGAGGAGAGACATAATACTTTGATTCTCTTTGCTTCCTCACCAACTCTAACCATATCTTTCATTAGTCACACCTAATCAGAAAATAGCTAGCAAGAGAACCATAGAAATGCAGGCTAAAGGTGAAGACTGGAGAATGGATCTGAAAGGAAACAAGAAACACAATACGTATGTCTGTAAAATACACAACACTGTTAGAAATTTGTAAATTTAAATAAATGTTATTGTGTTATTGTGCTATAGACTATATTCTCTTAACCACGTCTATTGGCCTTGAAGATAAAGAGTGTCCCTGTTCCTGTATGTACACTGCTATAATATATACCACGGTATGGATCCACTACAGTTTACATATTCATATTTTCAGTGATGGCTACCTAAGTTGTCTTCAGATCCCTGATGCCACAATCAACGCTGAAAAAAAATGTCCTTAAAAAACTTATTTTATGTACTCTATGACAATTTATGAAGAGTAGAATTTTCAAAGTTTGGTCTATATGAATTTTAAACTCATCAATGATTACAGGTTTCTCCAGAATGATCATTCTAATTTAAATGGTATCAAAATCAAGTATTTTTTGCTACATTTTCACCAACAATAAGAGTTTTTCTAAATTGAACTTAAAGCACACACTCATTGTTGTCTCAATTGCATTGCTTTCCTTACTTATCAGAATTTCTCCAAATATCTATCATCCATTTAGAGTTTTTCTTCTGTATGTTACTTAGTCAAACCTTTAACTATTTTTCTAATGTGTTTCCTGCTTTTGAATTCTGTCATCGTCTATGTTACAAATTCTTTTAGTATGATAGATATTAATACCTAGTGTGCTCAATTCATACGAAAGTATTTTACAGTGATATTTATGAAAGGTTGATATTTGGTGATTCAAAATAAACTATTTTGATGCCACAAAATCCAGTGGTTTTTAAATATGGTTTGTGTTCTTGGATACTGTTACAGAAACGTTTCTCTAACACAAATGCACCCAAATATTCTTCTCTATGCCCTTCTTAAAAGTGATAGCTTTATTTTACTTAATCCATCATAGTTCACCTTGTTTTATTTAAGAAATTAGCTCTCTTTTGCTCCAATCACTGTATTAGTAATGCCCCACGCCACATGCAAAACACTCCACCTATTCCCAAATGAGAAGCAATTGCACCCCGTGTTCCTACTTACACAGCACTCGAATTCTGAACTCTTCATTTTGCTTCATGTGTACATTTATCTATCACTAGAACAGTATTACATTGTTTTAAAATGATGTATATATAGTGTGTTTTATAAATATCTGATAAGATGTATACTAACTCTTTGGCTTTTTTTTTTTTTTTTTTTTTGACAGAGTCTTGCTCTGTCACCAGGCTGGAGTGCAGTGGCGCAATCTCAGCTCACTGCAACCCCCGCCTCCCAGCTTCAAGCGATATCCCTTTCTCAGCCTCCCAAGTAACTGGGACTACAGGCACGTACCACCATGCCCACCTAATTTTTTGTATTTTAGTAGAGGCGGGGTTTCTCCATATTGGCCAGGATGGTCTCCGTCTCCTGACCTTGTGGCTACTTATGACTCTTTGTTCTTACACATAAATTTTATAATAAGTTTTTTTAATTCTTCTTAAAATCAAGTTGGAATATTTGTAAATACTTTCTCTCTATATTTCTCTACCAGTTTGTCTTTAGTCCAAGTACTTATATGGTTGTTTTGGGTTTCAGACATGATCTTATCTATGTCAGAAAAGGTAGTTTTATTGTCACAATTTTAAAAATGTTTTTTAATCAGTTTTTGTTAATATTCTATGCAGATTCTGCCCTGCTCCTGGGCAGAAGGAGACACATGTCCCAACTCTGTCCTTTCTGCTTCAGATATCTTGATGGGGTTCCTCTCTGGCTGTTTCCTGCCCACATCTGTTCTCTTGTCACACCTTTCCCTACTGAGTCAACAAACTCTAGAGCCACAAGACCTTTTCTTCAGGGTGCCATGGGGCTGAAAGGCTAGGCCTACCTCCTCATAAACTAGGGGGATAGGGATGCTCTCGGCCTTGGAGTCTGTGCACAGTGTCAGGCAGCTTTGATCTTCTTTAGCCCTTGTAGGATTTACCAGCATCAGTGGGACATTTACTGTATGCCAAGAATCCTGTTCATTGTTTCATATATATCAGTTCACTAAGCCTCACAACACTCCTATAAGAGGGGTGCCATTACCATTCCTATTTTATTGATGAATTAACAGAGGCACAGAGAGGTTAAGCAAATTGTCTAGGGAGCTCCGAGGCCAAGGAACATCCATCTTTGCTGACCTCCCATTCAGCCCTTGCCACTGGGCACTTCCCACCTGCTCCCTGCCATCACCTTGAGTTTGCTGAGCCATTTGGCACAAGTAGGTATTTCCCTGTTGTCAGCAGATTGCAGCTCCAGGAATGATCAGGGTCCCGCCTACGAGGGGTAAACAGGGCCACAGGACAGGACTAGCAGGCTTCAAACTCTATCTTGGCCCTGTCCCAGGTTTCCTCCCTAGCCCAGAGTGAAGGATTCTTGAACTCCTTAGAGTCCATTTATGGGGATGGGGGCAAGAGAGATAGGCCTATGAGAGCAAAATCTGGCTGCGGGGACCATAACTGCAAGGACTGAGAACAGAGAGCTCCAGAACAAGAGAGAGAGAAGCTATTTCATCTCGCTTCCAGACCCCACACTCTTACCTGCCCCACTTCCTTATTCATGACACATATATTGACTACATGCTCTGAGTCAAGTTATCCTAAGTGATAGGGATGCAGGGGGAAGCAGAAAGATAAAGAAGAAAACTTTACTCGCTGGAGTGGACTCACTTGCTATAACTCTAGATACTGCCAAGACCAGGCCTAGGAAATGTACACAGTGGGATGCCTTCCCACTCAGGGAAATCCCTGGTGCTCAGGGATGAAGCATGTGGAAAGGAACCATCGGGCTGCTGGGGGCTGTGAGACTAGAGACTGAAGCTTTGACCACAAGGTCAGCTGCTGCCACTACTCCAGTTGTTGCCATGGGGTATTGGAGGTCCAGTGTGGCCCAACGCTTTGGATTTTGCAAAAAACTTGGAATCCGGAGTTTTACATAAAAGTATCAATTTGTTGTTGTTGTTATTTTTTTAATTCCCATAGGTTTTTGGGGAACAGGTGGTATTTGGTTACATGAGTAACTTCTTTACTTATGATTTGTGAGATTTCGGCGCACACTTCATCCGAGCAGTATACCCTGAACCCAGTTTTTAGTTCTTCATCCCTCACCCCTTTGCTGCCCTTTCCCCCTGAATCCTCAAAGTCCATTATAACATTATTATGCCTTTGCATCCTCATAGCTTAGCTTCCAGTTATGAATGAGAACATACGATGTTTGGTTTTCCATTTCTGAGTTACTTCACTTAGAATAATAATCTCCAATCCCATTTATTTGGCATTGCTGCAAATGCCATTAATTCATTCCTCTTTATGGCTGAGTAGTATATTATATCATATATATTATATATATGCAAAATATATGATATATGTAACTTGAGATACACACACACACACACACACATATATATATATCTTACAGTTCCTTTATCCATTAGTTGATTGATGGGCATTTGGGCTGGTTCCACATTTTTGCAATTGCAAGTTATGCTGCTATGAAAATACGTGTATAAGCATCTTTTTGTATAATGACTTCTTTTCCTCTGGGTAGACACCCAGTAGGGAGATTGCTGGATCAAATGGTAGTTCTACTTTTAATTCTTTAAGGCATTTTTGCACTGTTTTCCACTGTGTTATACTAGTTTACATTTCTACCAGCAGTGTAGAAGGGTTCCCTTTTCATCACATACACGCCAACATCTATTATTTTTTGATTTTTTGATTATGGTCATTCCTGTGGGAATAAGGTGGTATTACAATTGTAGTTTTGATTTGCATTTCCCTGATCATTAGTGATGTTGAGCATTTTTTAATGTTTGTTGGCTCAATTCAAAAGTGTTGGTCATTAATTCAAATACTTTAACACACCAAATACTCCAACAACAAAAATTCATATCCTCACTTTATAGATGCTATGTGACTGTCAGATTGTAGCAGGTTTAGAATTCAGTGCTTTATCTAATAAATGTTTTCATTTGGGTGTTATTCTGCTGAATAATTTCCTGGAATACAAAATACATGTCTAAAACACAGCAACTTTTTGTGTAAGCATTGAATTAGCACTTCTTGTATTATACAACCATAGAAACTGGTTAAAGGGCCAACTGCATACTCAGATCATCAATGGATTGGAAAACAAGCTTATAGGCTTAAGAGATGAAAGGAGGTCTTACTTTATCATCTTCTCTCCATTCTCAAATACACAATTACCTTGCAAATTGAAAAAATGCTACATATTAATACTCAATCTCAAAACAATAAAAAAAACACACTGTTATACTAGAGTGATAACTTGAAGGAATTCAGTGAAGAAACTGGAAGATATTACATAAAAAACTTTTATGGTTGATAAAAAACGTTAAATGAAATAATAGAAAGAGAGCACCACATGCACTCTGAGGAGCATACAAGGAAGGTTCTCTAACAGTTAAGTTAGTGTTCCGATGAAGGCAGTTCTCTGCTCTTGTTTCAGTGGTGCACTAAGTGAAAATAATGTGCCTGTGTGTGTGTGTGTGTGTGTGTGTGTGTGTGTGTGTGTATGCATGCATATGCAGAATTTTCAACACTTTTATTATTTTTCTTAAAATAATGCTTTTAGGTTATACTTTTCATCCTTTTATTTCAAAAAATGTCTTATTTTCTGAAATAAATTATGGTTGTAACTATTTTGGTGGTTCTTTTTTTCTTTTCTTAAAAAAAATGATTTTCCTACTTCGGCAAAGATAAATGTGTTGGTCTCAAAAATTCTTTAGAATGTTATTGGTTCAAGAAATACAAAATTGTCAGAACTGTTGCTATTGAGCTTATTTGCTCTTCTTGTGTGTATAACAGACTGCCTCCTTCTTCTGGATTAAACTAACTGAACTTTCAGCAATGCTAACCCCAGGTTGGGTGGAGATGTAAGAGAAACTCATCTAGGGTGATTGGTCTGATTTGATCAATCCCAATGATCACTTTACTTAATACCTATTGTCTATTGGGAAAAATGAACTTTTGACCTCTCTCTGAGCTACTTCATTTCTCTGTGGCTTATGACTCCCTGAATTTCTTTTTAAGTTATTTTCTGGATTTATATTTAGTTCACATTCTCTCAAAGAAAATAAATAATATAATAATTAAATTGTTCAATTTTTGAATGGAATTCTGAGAACAATCTGTTTATTTTACACATTTCTTGACTGGAGCAAATGGGTCTGACAAACCTATTATCTAATCTCTTTCAAGGCAATGAGTTTCTCATTGATCTGCTAGGCTGCTAGCCCTGGAAAAGTGGAGTGATAAGTAATCACCTACCATGAAAATGAATCCACAGCACTAATTAAGGAAACTCACAGTGAAAAATGGTGAACAAAGAGAGGAGTATCAATTACTATAGATTTCTACCTTTGCAAAGAATTTATAGGATGGTAAATAAAATGATGAATTCATTAAAGAAATGGGTGTAAAATTATCTTCACATTGATGTGAATGACAAACGCATTTACAATATTTTTTAATACTTGGCAAGGAACACTACAAATGGATTTAAAATATACTTCTATTTTCACAAAATCTAGCTTACATCACTTCACCCATTTTATACAGACTTTAGCACATCCACATGCAATCAGTGCATATTATTTCTCTTTACCATGTGTTGAATATCTTACTAAAGTAAAATAGGTCATTTTGCTATGTATTCTCTAATTTACTTATTTGGTTTTGTTAAACATTAAATTATATTAAGTTCATCATAATAAAAATTTATGAAAAAATTAATATTTAGAAAGGTACCTGATATGTGATAAAATGCATTTCTTGCACTATATTCAAGCATGTTGTACTTTCTGCATGTTTATTTCTTCTCTATTATCATCCAAACCTTATTACATGTATCATGGAAATTTCACTGATCTGATAAATATGGATCAATGAACAGTTAAAAATATGACCTTTGAATAAAACAAGAAAAGGCAGAAAAACCAATATTTCCTGCTTGATTATTATATGCTAGGCGTGCTGCTAGGGGATACATACACACACACACACACACACACACACAGAGTCATGCATTATTTAAAAATCAGAATATGTTATGAGAAATGCATCATTAGGTGATTTTATCATTGTGAGAACATTATAGAGTGTAGTTACACTAACGTAGATAATATAGCCTACTATATACCTAGGCTATACTGTTTTTTGTTTTTGTTGTTGTTCGTGTGTGTGTGTGTGTGTGTGTGTGTGTGTGTGTGTGTTTGAGATGGAGTTTTGCTCTTTTTGCCTAGGCTGGAGTGGAATGGCACAATCTCAGTTCACTGCAACCTCCTCCTCCTGGGTTCAAGGGATTCTCCTGCCTCAGACTCCCAAGTAGCTGGGATTACAGGCATGTGCCACCACGCCCAGTTAATTTTGTGTTTTTGTAGAGTTGGGGTTTCACCGTGGTGGTCAGGCTGGTCTCGAACTCCTGACATCAGGTGATCCACCTGCCTATACAGTCTATAGCTCCTAGACTGCAAACCTGTGCAGCATGTTACATTACTAAATACTATAGGCAATTATAAAACAATTGTAAGTATTTATCTATCTAAATATTGCTTCTAGGCTACAAACCTGTATGGTATGCTACTTTACTAAATACTGTAGCCAATTATAAAACTATTGTAAGTATTGGTCTAAATATATTTAAAGATAGGCAAGGCAATGCATTGCATTTACATTATGATGACTACAGCATCACTAATTGATAGGAATTTTTCAGCTCCATTATAATCTTATGGGACTACCATCACTAAGTGGCCTGTCCTTGACTAAAATGTCATTATGTGGCACATGATTCTGTGTCTGTGTGTGTGTCTGTGTGTGTGTGTGTGTGTGTGTGTGTGTGTGTGTCTGTGTGTGTGTGTGTCTGTGTGTGTGTGTGTGTGTGTGTGTGTGTGTGTGTGTGTGTGTCTGTGTGTGTGTGTGTGTGTGTCTGTGTGTGTGTGTGTGTGTGTGTGTGTCTGTGTGTGTGTGTGTGTCTGTGTGTGTGTGTGTCTGTGTGTGTGTCTGTGTGTGTGTGTCTGTGTGTGTGTGTCTGTGTGTGTGTGTGTCTGTGTGTGTGTGTGTGTGTGTGTCTGTGTGTGTGTGTGTGTGTGTGTGTGTGTGTGTGTGTGTGTGTGTGTGTGTGTCTGTGTGTGTGTGTGTGTGTGTGTGTGTGTCTGTCTGTGTGTGTGTCTGTGTGTGTGTCTGTGTGTGTGTCTGTGTGTGTGTGTGTCTGTGTGTGTGTGTATATATAAATGTGTATAATCATAATCTCTTAAACTATCTTCGTCATCTTCATTCATAGCCAAGAAAACCTATAGGGAGAAATTTTTTAAATGCCTATGAAAACATATTTATTAGTCTAGACAGGGAACTCAAACCCAGAGTCACTTTCCTGTCTTCTGCCTCCATCTATGACAAACTTGTGTTAGAGAGACTTCTGCCAAAAAACTGTTAAAGCTGGTTAAAATTAAAGCAAACAAGGAAACAGCAGTTTGGGGGAATGTTGGAGCAGATAAAGAAGCCAGGATTTGAGAAGTGAAGATCTTGAGAAGAAAAATGCATTAAAGAAAATCCTACATTTTCCACTGTGTTTTTTTTTTTTCTTTTTTTCCATCTTTGCACATTTGCAAATTCCTAGGGCAGGACAGGGAGAGTGAACAGAAAGCAGCATCATGGATATTTGGAGGAATTCATTAGAATTGAAAAGAAAAAATATAGAAGTTCGGGGTTACATATGGTGACAGGAAATTGAGCAGCTGATTTAGGAGTAAAGGGAATCCCAGGAAAATGAAGAAACATTTGTTGTGCCTTTCCCCTCAATTCTTTGCTGATTCCTAATCTTTGCGTGAAGGACTAAATACAAGAAATTAGGAGGAAAAAAATGGTTGATGAAGGCTAAAAAACTAAACAGAGCTCTTAACAATTTTATAGTGTTAGGGTAACAAGAAATGGACTCTTCTGTCCAACTTAGAAGAGGAGACCTGAAAAATACTAGCCTTTTAGGTGAGATCACTGGAAATCTATCCTATAGATTTGTAAAAACCAAGTAGAAGTAGGCTGTCCTGCCAAAACCTGAAACTAGCTTAGATAAAATCTGTCTTAAAATTGAATCAAGGTGATCTATCCATATGCCACATGCCTAACAAATGAATATTAAGTTTCCTCTGAACCAAGGTAATGAAATTCAGTCGCTACGATTTTTTACATACCATGATTACCACTCAATTAAAAATCACCAGGCATGACAAGATATAGGAACAGATGGTCAAAAGCCTAGGGAGAAAAATAGACAATAGAATGAAACCACTAGTCACTAAGATTTTGAAGTTATCAGAAAGAAACGTTACTATAACTTTAAGATGTTCGAAAGCATGACAAAGACAGAGGAAATGCTGAGAAATTTTATCAGTGATTTAACATCTAAAAAGGGAGTAGATGAGTAATTTTGAACCACAAAAGAAAATATCTGAAATGAAACACTTAATAGATGTGTTTAACAGAAGAATCATGACTAGAATATTGCTAAATAAAATTTAAAACACCATTTATTCCTCTTTTAAGACCATTACACTTGCTATTACTTCTATTGTGAAAGAAAAAGAGTTTCTCATGATTGATTCATTTTGGTGCCAGCATCACTACCACCTTTTCAGAGAGGCTTCTCTAATCACCCTATTTACTAGGTCTCCTCCCTCTCTACCTATCTAATACATCACACTTGCTTTGTTTCCTGCAAAATACTTATTAGTGCAAAAAACCAAAACTATAGCTCATCAAAATAACAAATCTAAGAACTCATATGTTCTGTGCAAGTTTAGGCACATTACTTAGCTGCTTTGAATTCTTTTTTCACCAGCATAATGATGATACTAATGAACAAGTTAAACATTGTTGAGGAGTAAATTAGATACGCCACATAAAACATCTAGCTCAATGCTAAGAGAGTTTTCATTTTCTCAAAGGGCAAAACAGCAACATGAAGTGTTGAGGCTATTTGGGAAAATAACTAAAAATCCGTGGGCTAGATAATCTGAAAAGAGCTGCAGCTAGTGAAAACTGTTAATGGATATGATGTCAGATGTCGTGGTCCCAGCTCTCACATAACAGCTTACCTGTGCGGTGACATTGATCTGTCAGTTTTCAGGATTATAAATTGAGGATACTATGTACACATCATAATACTGAGATTGAGGAAAAATCAATGTAAACTTGGCATTATTAAATCTTCCTATAATACAACCCCTTGATTCACTGGCTATTCCATGATATATCAAACATTCCAGATATGTCATTGTCCAAATATGCAGCATCACTTCTTTTGGAGGTATAGCAATGTATTTTGAAAATATTCCTCTGTTTTACTGCATCTTGATCAAGTGGAAAAGGTATAGAAAGGAATTTCATGCCTGGGAGTTTGAAAAAATCACATTGATTTTCTAATTAAATGTTATTTCCTACATGAAGCCTTTAATTCTCCAATGCTCAGTATTGAAAATGATGCTGTCGAGTTAAAAAGAAGGCAAATAATCATTCACTTCTTTGAAGAAAATATTATTGAGGTTGGCTTGAGATCAATAAGAAGATCATGTATGGAAAAAATAGCATTTTTTTCATTCGCTGTTTTAAGCAAATGTATGCGAAGCTAATTTTAGATTTTATAAGTCAGGAGTCAACAAGCTTTTTTAAAAGTAAGGTTTCTATTGGAACTAATCAGCACTGCCTTTGTAGTGTGACAGAAGCCATAGACAATGTGTAAATAAATGAGAAAAGCTGTACTCCAATAAAACTTTATTTACAAACATAATCAGCCAACCCATGAGGTATACTTTGTCAATATCTGTTTTATGTGATCAAGAAATTGTCATGATGGAACATTGGAAGTATAGACAAGGGAACACTTTGCCTTTTTAAGAAAAGCAACTTATCACAAATCTATGACTTATAAGAGAGAAATATTCAAATAATCTAAGTTCTAATTAAGAGAAAGTTTAGGCAGGGTGCAGTGGCTCACGCTTATAATTCCAGCAGTTTGGAAGGCAGAGGCAGAAGGAAGGCATGAAGCCAGGAGTTCGAGATCAGCCTGGGCAAGAAAGCAAGGCTCCATCTCTACAAAAACATTTAAAAATAAAGCAAGCATGGCAGAATGCACCTGAGGTCCCAACTTCTCCGGGGGCTGAAGCAGGAGTATTGTTTGAGCCTGCAAGTTCAAAGCTGCAGGGAGCTATCATTGTGCCACTGTACTCCAGCTGGGATGTCAGAGGGAGACCTTGTCTCAGACAGAGACAGAGACAGAGAGAGAGAGAGAGAAGGAGAGAAAGAAAGATACGGAGACTTAACAACTGTACCTGCAAAATCCATCCCTTTTTCCCCAGACATATAAAACTCCTGGTAGTGAGGTAGAGCCATATGCCCGCATTTTAGCCAACAGAAATGGGCAAAAGTTTTAAAATGTGTGTAATTCCCACTCCTAGGCCATAAAAATTTCCCATGTATTATCCTTACTTACTTCCCCATCTGTCAGCCAGATGCACAGAATCGAGTAAAAGACTGAGTCTCTGAGGGATGGAAGGAGCCTGAGCAAAACAGCTATGAGAAACAAAACCCTTAGCCCCCTTCCTGCCACCAACCAAACCTCTACGCGTGACTATTAACTTCCATTTTGTTGATTCACTGAAATATAGAAACTGACATTTTACCAACTAGCATTAACTATCATAAAACATAAATTGGTATGAGAATACCTAAATGTGAAGCATTGATTTATTGCTTGTCAGATGGTGGTGAGGACATAGCTATAGTAGGCCTTATGACTGGAGCCCCCTGCTCCACCATGAAAAAGACTTATAAAATGGATGCCTGAGATACATTAGATAGAAGTAAGACCATGTGAGAAGTAAGGACCTGTTATTTTAGAGGAAGTGACTGGAAAGAATCAGAATGTATATTGGTTACTATTGGCTGCATCTAGCAAAGCATTACAAGAGAAAGACAAACTCAGATAATTATTACTGGCTTTTATGGTTAGGTCAAGAGTTTATGGTTTGGAAAAGACGACGGTTGGAGGTCAAGCTGTAGATAAAACTGAAAAACATTTCCTTAGTGCCAAAGGCTCAGTAAGATTTCCCAACTGATCCGAGTACTGAGTCTTACAGCAAAGATCAGATTATCAGGTTTGACCTTCCCAATCAAAAAGACATTTTCTAATAGCTTTAAAGGTGTCTGCCATTAAAAGGGGAGAAATGAAGGAAGGGAGAAAGGAGCAAAGAAAAAGAGAGAAAGAAATGAAAGATGACAATGAAAGAAAGAATGTTTAAGAATTATGTCTAGGCTGGGCATGGTGGCTTACACCTGTAATCCCAGCACTTTGGGAGGCCTAGGCGGCAGATTACTTCAAGTCAGGAATTTGAAATCAGCCTGGCAAACATCGTGAAACTATGTCTCTACTACTCGGGAGGCTGAGGCGGGAGAATCATTTCAGTCCGGGAGGTGGCGGAGGTTGTAGCGAGCTGAGATCGCGCCACTGAACTTCAGCCTGGGCAACAGAGTGAGAGTCTGTCTCAAAAAAAAAAAAAGGATTTTTTCTAGAAAACTTTGGATATGGTTACTGACACATAAAACTGGCAGGCAGGAAATAAAAGTCGCCTAAGTTTTGAGGAAGTTTTATTTCCAAAGAAACCACAACCTGGACTAAAAAATATTTTAGTGTCCAAGCCCTTTAAAAACAACCTTTGTCCCCAAAAGTAATAAGGAGAAAGATCTACAGTTACCAAAGGTGACAGAGATGAATAAAAAAGAACCACCCAATAAGTAGAGCCAGCCTTTGGAAAACATCTCCCAGAGAGCAGAATCCAGATTTGGATTTGTTTCTCATTTCTCTCGTTTGCATTTCATACCACAAAAGGATGAAAGGGACTCAATTAGAAAAAATAATTGTGATTATTACTAAATATACAAAAATACAATATTTATACAACAAAATTGCAAAATGCACAGATATGTGCATACATGCATACATCTACATATATGAATAGATTTTTAAAAATCAATATATGCCTGTACTTTCTGTAGTTCATAGTTCATTATCCTAATTTCAATATATGTAGCAAAAGCACCGGGTGTATATCCCAGTCACTGGCACATGTCAGGTGAAATCTCTTGGCCCCGCACATTCTCTGGCAGTCTTCTCCACAGGGCATTATGCAAGTCTTCCATTTCTGTCAGTGTTTCGTAGGGTAAGGAGAGTAAGCCTGCAAAGTGTATTCATCAAAATCAGGTAGGCATTGGCATCAGATCTGCTTTTTCACTCCTAATACATAATTACCTTCTCAGTGACAGATGAGTTTTGCAAAAAAGCTTTTTTATGAAGACCAGATTGTAATATTTGAAATATGAAGACTAGATTGTAATATTTTAAATCTATTCTTCACAAAAGTATATTGAATTAAAATGTTTACAAATAGAAGCAAAATAATATGTCAATATTTTATTTCCTTATGAATAATAGGAAAATGAAATCTGACCTAATGTAGAAAATGAATGTATTTAATCTCACGTACTGAATTTTAACGCAGTACATTTATATTATCGATTACTCAGATATAAAATATATTTTAATTCCTTTATAGTGACTGAACATTTTGGATAATTAAAAGTTAATGACCTGAAAAAGTAGAAGAAACCTCAGTAAGTACGCTATTTATTATTATACCTGTTTCGATTGTATAATCGAAATGACTTAGCTTTACTGCAAAAATCATGAATTTTATTCTTCAGAATTCTTGTATTTAAACCCTAGAATATTGGAAAGCCATAGGTGTCATACAGCATATATTTTAGTGCTGTGGATACAGAAAATAATTGCAAAAGGCTGATGTATTTCTCTAAAATTTTACTATAAAATATATCTATACTTTCATGCCATTTGCAAATATAAATGCGAAGGAAAATCTTCAAATCTGTCCCTAAAAAAGAAAGCCACAACTGATCCTGAGGGTTTTATCTTTGCATACAGAGTTGTGTTTTATTTATTTAGATATTTTACCAAACAAGCCAATCCAAATGCTTAAGTAGTGTTGGAATGGAAACTAAGATTTAATCCACAAAAGCATATACTTACTATTTACCAGTTGCATTGAGTCAGGATACTCTACAATGTGATTCACAGCAGTGATCAACATTGTCTCTTAGAGATTTGGGCAGAAAACTCTCTGGAGCTCTTCCAGAATTTACTTTCTCTCTTCTTTATTTATTCCTTTAGTTATGGTTTGATGAACTTGAAAGCAAAAGATGGCTAAGTGGCCGTGAACATAAGTAGACTTAATTTTTTAGTCTCAAAATTTTAGGTGGCCTTAAAATGTCACCACATGTGAAAAGGCAAATGAGAAAAAATGAAAATATCACCATGTGAAGACTTCGAGTTTATTTCATACAACGGATGACAAAGGCTAATGAAAGAAAGGAAAGCTTTCTGAATACAGTGCAACAAGAAAGGCAGAGGCAAGAGTAAATGCATACTTACCTTAGATGCCACATGACAGGGCACCAAGATCTTTGACAGGTGATAAAGACACAACTTGGCACAATCAGCACTTATTTTTGGCACCTACAAAAGAGGTAGTGAAGCAGAAAAATGCATCCAAGAATTAATCTGCAGCTGCATAACAGCAATGCTTTGTCATCTCCAGGCTGTGACACACAACACATTCAGGTATATGCAAGTTCCTTAAATATCAGACCATCAGTGTAAATGTTTAACAATTGAACTACAAAGAGGTATTAATCAATAAAAAATGTATGTAAAAATAGGTACAGATTTCCCTTTATATTTTAGTTTCACCTTTAATAGATTTAAGAATAAAAAAATGAATTTGCTAGAAGAATATGTTCAAGAAATTTTATTTCATGCAACCCAAAATAATTTCATAATTTTCAGTAGCCCAACTTGTGTTCCAACAGGATTTACTGCCATTTGAAGAGTCTGTGTCCCCAATTCAAGTCACTGGTAAAGCCACTGTTTGAAACACAGACATGGATCCCGAGCCATGTGTATCCTCCACTCTTGTCATGACTAATTAGATATTGTCTCTATTTTCCAATTTAGTTGAATACACATATGGGATAGCCTACCTACAGTGCTGTCCTGCATACATGAAAGCTTGTCATTATTTCAGGAGAAATAATCAAATTATTTTCTGTTGACAATAACACTTGGCCTAGTTTTAACCAAGCAGTTTGATGTTTCAACTTGATATCGAGTAACAGTTTTAAGAATATGAGAAATACAATAATTACATTTAGTAGGAATTTATAGAATAACAAATATATAGTACAAGAAAGAGTGATTTGGTCATGAATTTTTTTATTTTTTTTTTTTTTTTTTTTTGATGTGAATCTCCTACATATGTCCCGCACGGCTAAGTGCAGAGGCCGCGATCCTGGACTCCTGCAAGGCTCCGCCTCCCGGTTCACGCCATTCTCCTGCCCTCAGCCGATCCCGACTAGCTGGGACTACACGCGCCCGCCGCACAAGCGCCTGGCTAATTTTTTTTGTATTTTTAGTAGAGAGGGTTTCACCGTGGTCGCGTCTCTACCCTTGTGATATCCGCACCGACCGCGCTCGGCGGCCTCCCAAAGTGCTGGGATTACAGGCGTGAGCCACTGCGCCCGGCCTGTATGATTTTTTATATTATATTTAATCATGTTTCACTAAAATAATTTCCTTCAGCAAAATCTAATCAAGTGTTTTATCCTTCCTTTTTCTTTCCTTTTATTTAGTGATTCATTATCTTAGGTGACATGACAATATCTATCTCTCAGGATAAAATCCAATAACGAATTCATATACAGTTGTCCACTCATGTATTTTAAATGTAGTGATAAATCCTTGGGGTACTGCTACACTGGATCTTTCTTAAAATCATGTAAAAGATCAAATTACTTAACAACTGATATTCAAGAGATTAAATGTGTGAAGATGCATCTTCATCTACAATATATTTTAAGTTACCCCATTTCTATTATATTCCCAAATTACTTCGTTTCTTTTTTTCTCAGCAAACCACAACAACTCAAAAAGTATCTCATGCAAAGCTGTCTAATTCCTCAGACTTGCATTGTCGTGTTTGTGTGAGGACTATGAACTGAGCCAAAAATGCAGGATAAAAATCTCACATTTCCTCATATGTGAGTCTTACCCAAATCAATTGAAGCCACTCAAGGGTAATCAAGTGTACAACTGGATTTAATAATTTTCATTTAGTTGTAATATCATTGCTTTCTGAATGTTGGCTTCTTGCCTTGTGCATTATGTGTTTCTGTTATGGCTAGCTTGCTTAAAATCATAAATTTGAGTCATTTGTAACTGAATATCATAATTAGAGAATATTCACTTCTCATCCTCATCTTGACCTGGTCTCTGAATTCTAATATTCATCCTTCATTTGTCTTCCCAACTAACTAGAACCATATTTTAAATAAAATTCACAACCACTCTAAGATTCCTCATCTCTGATCTCTGTCTCCTCACCAAACCTTTAAGAGGCACCAACAGCCTCTTTCTCTCCAGTAGCCAGCCTCTGAGCTTTGTTGAAACAAATTATACTTTAAACCAATTGGGGCCTTCCAGAAATTCATGCTGTATAACCAACAGTACATCTTGACAATCTTAATGATACTCTAGAAGGGCAAAATTCAAGGTTGTCTTGTTTATATTTCTTCACTATTTTAGTCCCTGTCCCTAAGATACAAAACCCTACTTGGTAGAGGCTCAGTAAATATTTAATAAACAAATAAATTGTAACTGTTCAAATCATGTCCAACTTTTTTATTCCCACTACCTTTCACTCTCAAGATTGTTCATTATATGCTGCCATTTCTTGCTCTCTTTTTTTAAAGCATTAACATTTTTTTTAACGAGAGAAGTAAGGTTTATTCCTGTGCAATAATTTTCCATTTTTCAACATATCCTCTACTTGTGCACATACATTTACATTTTCTCTCCTCTATCTCTGGACTCTTAAGAGAGGCAAAAGTCTGAGACTGTGTTCTGCTATTTTATTCCATGTTGTCTTCACTTGCATTTATTTCCTTCCTCATGCTTAAGTCCATAGAAGGAGATGACTGTAAGAAATATAATGGAATTTTAAAATCATCTGGTCCATCTTTCTTACTTCATCAGTTAAATAACCAAGGCAGAGGATAAAGCGACATTTTAGTAGTCACAGATAAAATAGTTGCAAAACCAAGATTGTAAAGTGTATTCCAGGCACTTGTTCTAGCTTCTTTTTACCTTGCAACTATGATTGTCTCTTTTTCCCTCTCCCATTCTCTCTCTCTCTCTCTCTCTCTCTCTCTCTCTCTCTCTCTCTCTCTCTCTCTGTGTGTGTGTGTGTGTGTGTGTGTGTGTGTGTGTGTGTGCTGAAGGAAGATCTTGTGAAATCTAAAACAGACAAAAGGAGGCAATATTTAAACATAGCCTCAAAGAACAGAGAAGCATTTATCTAGGTGAAGGCAGAAGCCAGTTTACATGAAAGCAAGCAGTTCTGAAAACCTGAAAACCTGGATATTTAGAAACTATAAAGACTGGATGGTAGAAGAGATAGAAAGAAATGAAGCACCTACATTTTAAAGTTCCTATGCCATGCTAAGAAATTGACATTTTTTGTTGAAGACATTAGACAACCACTAAAATCTAGTAAGGTAGTAACAGGATCATATTATTTGTTTTAGATGCCCTTTATTTAGATGTTTTATTATTGTTACAGATGCCCTTGAGAGCTGTGGAAAAGAAGAACTGGACTAGAGATTGCTTATATATATATAACTTATCTATCTAACATATATAACATATATATGACATATATATACATATATAACTTCTCTATGTTTACAGGTTCCTTGGTGCTATTTTAGGAGGTGATCACAATTACAATTATCTTCAAATAAGCTTAAGAACTTAAAAAAATTGTTTTATTTGTTAAAAACATTTAAATATTTTACATACATTTTATTTTTTAAATTATTGAACAACTTAATAAATTATAGATAATGATGCTGAGACAATTAGAAAATTGTGTAAAAAATTTAACATTTTCTCCTTTGCTAACGTTAAAATAATCCAGCTTTGTACAGATATAATAATATATAAATTTATTTTTAAACAGTTGACGTAAACAGATCCATTTTCTTCTGTGTTGTGGAGCAAACATTTGCTAATATTTCTCTCTTGTTATAAGATGACTTTGCTTCTAAAGAGTCTTTATGTGACTTCATTTCTGAGGAACTCCTCTGATGCCAAATCCTAAATTAATCTCTTGCCCCTTCTTCCAATTTTCAGTCTCTTCTAAGAAGTCAAGTGTGAAGAATTTTACATTTTCTAAAAGACTGATCTAAGTTAAATTCTATTCTCAGAAAAAAACTCTTATCTATGACGCCAATTTAATATCACATGAGAACTCACAGGTATTCAAAATTTGTCTTTGTACTAGCCTCTAGTCCTCAAATTCACAAGTGTAATATCTCACTCTCAAATGTGACTGCACATCAAAATCATTTACATAGATTTCTGGGCCTCAGGAAAGCATAAGTAAACCAGAATCCACCTGAGTGTAGCAAGGAAATCTGGATCTTTAACAATGAGGGAAGCTACAGCCTAAGTTGGGGACAGGTATCCCCTCCCTCTCTCCCTACAGTCTCAGAGCGGGGAATGGAGGTGACCATCCGCATGCTGGGCTGACAGTACCATGGCTCTTTAGGCTGCTGCCTCCCATCCATACCCTAACCAAGTACCTAGGCAAGAGGTTGCTCGGCCTCTGTGGATTTGGGTGGCAGGCCATGAGAAAGAGCAAAGAATTCTCTCCCCTAATTCCCCTGCTTCAGAGCACTGAGTTCAGGAGACAGGGCCCTAGGACAGCTACAAACATTTGTACTCACCAGGTGAGTGTCACTGGGGTAGAGGATGCAGGCATTAAATTGCAAGAAAAAAAAAAAAATACCATGACAGATCTAGAGAGACTGAAACAAAGAAAAAAAAAATTTAGTCTTTTTTCCTTTTTTTTTAATGTTGCAAAATACATATAAAATTTACCACTTTGATGATTTTTAAGTGTTTGGTTCAGTGGTATTAAATACATGTCTGATGTTGTGCAATCATGACCATCATCCATCTTTTCATCTTCTCAAACTGAAGCTCCATACCCATTAAACAATTACTCTCTATTTCCCCCTCCCGCCAGATGCTGCAACCACTGTTTTTTCTGTCTCCACGATTTTGATTGTTCTAAGTACCTCATATAAATGGAATTATACAGTATACATCTTTTTGTTATTGCCTTATTTCATTGAAGCATAATTTCCTCAAGTTTCATCCACGTTGCAGCATATAGTAAAATGTCCTTCCTTTTAAAGTTGAATTATTTCGGCCGGGC
>NW_016803732.1:965050-988560 GCF_001698545.2 Rhinopithecus bieti | reverse complement strand
TTTTTTTTTTTTTTTTTTTTTTTTTGGTTGCCTGTGCTTGTGGGGTACTGATCAAAAAATCTTTGCCCTGACAAATGTCCTGGAGAGTTTCTCCAATGTTTTCAATCTCTGCTTAGTAGTTTATGTTTGAGGTCATAGATTTGAGTCTGTATTCCATGCTATTTTGATTTTTGTATATGATAAGAGATGGGGTCCAGCTTCATTCTTCTGCATATGGATATCCAGTTTTCCCAGTACTGTTTATTGAAGAGATTGTCTTTTCCCCAGTGTATGTTATTGGCACCTTTGTTGAAAGTGAGTAAATTGTAGGTGTTTAGACTTGGTTCTGGGTTCTCTATTCTGTTCTATTGGTCTATGGGTCTGTTCTTATGCTGGTACCAAGCTGCATTAGTTATTAAAGCTCTGTAGTATAATTTAAAGTCAGATAATGTGATTTCTTCAGTTTCATTCATTTTGTTTAGGATAGTTTTGACTACTCTGGGTCTTCCCTGGTTCCACATAAATTTTAGGATTGTGTTTTCTATTTCTGTAAAGAATGTCATTGATGTTTCAATAGGGATTGCATTCAATCTGTAGATTGCTTTGGATAGCATGAACACTTTAACTGTAGTGATTCTTCCAACCCACAAATATGGAATAGTTTTCCATTTGTTGGTGTCCTTTTCAATTTCTTTCATCAGTGTTTTATAGTTTTATTATAGACATCTTTCACTTTGGTTAATTCCTAGGTATTTTATTTTATGTGTGGTCATTGTAAATGGAATTTTAAATTTCTTTTTCATATTGTTCGTTTATGACATATAGCTATGCTACTGCTTTTTATATGTTGATTTTGTATCCTAGCACTTTACTGAAATTGTTTATCAGTTCTATTAGTTTTCTTGTGGAGTCTTTAGGTTTTTCCAAATATAAGATCATAGCATATAAAAAGAATAATTTGACCTCCTCCATTTCCAATTTGGATGCCCTTTGTTTATTATTTCTCTAGTCTGATTGCTCTAGCTTGGACTGCTGGTATTATGTTGCATAACAGTGGTGACAGTGGACATGCTTGGTGTGTTCCAGATCTTTAAGAAAAGATCTTAAGCTTTTCCCCATACATTATGATACTAGTTGTGAGTCTCTGTCATATATGGTTTTTATTATTTTGAGGTATGTTCCTTCTATACCTAGTTTTGGGTTTTTATCATGAAGGGATGTTGAATTTTACCAAAAGCTTTGTCAGCATCAACTAAAATGATCATATGTTTTTTATGCTTCATTCTGTTGATATAATATCTCACACTGAGAAGTCTGCATATGATGAACCATCCTTGCATCCCAAGGATAAATCCCACTTGGTCATGATAAATGCTCTTTCTCATGTGTTGTTGAATTTGATTTGCTAGTATTTTGCTGATGATTTCTGCATCAATATTCATCAGAGATATAAGCTTATAGTTTTTTGGGGTATTTTTTGTTGTTGTTGCTTTGATGTGTTTGGTTTGGCTTTTGTATCATGGTAATACTGGTAATACTGGACTCACAGGTTGAGTTTGGAAGTATTTCCTCCTCCTCTAATCTTTGGAATAGTTTTAGTAGGGTTTGTATTAGTTCTTCTTTAAATGTTTGGTAGGATTCAGCAGTGAAGCCATCAGGTCACAGGCTTGTCTTAACTGGGAGATTTTTTTTTTTTTTTATCATGATTTCAATCTTGTTACTTGTTATTGGTCTGTTCACATTTTGGATTTCTTCATGTTTCAATCTTGGTAGGTTGTAAATATCTTAGAATTTGTCAATTTCTTCTAGATTTTCCAATTTATTAGCATATAATTGCTCATAGTAGCCAATAATAACCCTTTGAATTTCTACAGAATCAGTTGTAATGTCTCCTTTTTCACTTCTCATTTTATTTATTTGGATCATCTATTTTTCTCTTAGTCTGGTTAAAAGTTTATCAATTTTGTTTAACTTTTTAAAAACCAACTTGTGTTTCATTGATCATTTGTATTGTTGTTTCATTTCAATTTCATTTATTTTTGCTCTTATCTTTATTATTTTTTCTTCTACAAATTTTTTGGTTGCTCTTGTTTTTCTAGTTCTTTATAATGCATCATTAGATTGTTCATTTGAAGTTTTTTTTTTCTCTTTTTTTATATAGGCACTTATTGCTATAAACTTCCCTCTCAGTACTGCTTTTGCTATAGCCCATAGGTTTGGGTATGTTGTGTTCCCATTACAATTTGCTTCAATAAATTTTTCAAGTTTCTTCTCAATTTTTTCATTGACTCACTAGTCATTCAGGAGCACGTTGTTTAATTTCTCTATATTTGTATAGTTTCCAAAGTTTTTGTTGTTATTAATTTCTAGTTTTATTCCATTGTGGTCAGAGAAGATGCTTTATAGTATTTCAATTTTTTGAATACTTTAAGATTTGTTTTATGACCTAATATATGGTCTATCTTTGACAATGATTCATGTCCTGAGAAAAATAATGTATATCGTGCAGCCATTGGATAAAATGTTTTCTAAATATTTATTGGGGTAATTTAATATATAGAGCATACTAAGTCCACTGTTTCTTTGTTGATTTTCTATCTGGAAGATGTGTCCAATGCTGAAAGTATGATGTTGAAGTCTCCAGCTATGATTATACTGAGGCTTATCTCTCTCTTTAGCTCTAATCATATTTCATTTGTATATCAGGGTGCTCTGGTGTTAGGTACATATGTATTTACAATCATTATATCCTCTTGTTAGTGACCTTCTTTGTCTCTTCTTATAATTTTTGTCTTGAAATCTGTTTTGTCTGATATAAGTATAGCAACTTCTGCTCTTTTATGGTTTTCATTGGCATGAAATATCTTTTACTATTCATTTATTGTTACTCTATGTATGTCTTTATAGGTGAAGTGTGTTTCTTGTAGGCAACAGATTATTAGGTTCAGTTTTATTTTTATCCTTTCAGTCATTCTATGTCTTTTGATTGGAGTGTTTACTCTCTTTGTATTTTAGTGTACTGGCGTAACTTGAAAAGTAATTCTAGTTATTATTTTTGATTGGTTCATTGTTTATTCCTTCTTAAAAGTAGTTTAGAAACCACAGTCGCAGTGTTGTAATATTCTGTGTTTTTCTGTGTGCTTGCTATTACCAGTGAGCTTTGTACTTTCAGGTGATTGTTTATTGCTCATTAATATCCTTTTCTCTCTGATTGAAATACTCCCTTTAACATTTCTTGTAGTACAGGTCTGGTATTGATGAAATCCCTCAGCTTCTGTTTGGAAAAGTCTTTATCCCTCCTTCATGGTTGAAGGATGTTTTTACCACATATGCTAATCTAGGGTAAACATTTTTTTTTCCTTCAGCACTTCAAATATGTCATGCCACTGTCTCCTGGGGTTTTAAGTTTCCCACTGAAAAGTCTGCTGCCGGATATATTGGAGCTCCATTTTATGTTATTTCTTTATTTTCTCTTGCTGCTTTTTCCTTTCCTTATGCTTGACCTTTGGTAATTTGATTATTAAATGTCTTGAAGTAGTCTTATTTGGGTTAAATCTACTTGGTGTTCTATAACCTTCTTGTACTGGTTTAACATGTTTCCCTAGATTTCAGAAGTTCTCTGTTATTATCCCTTTGAATAAAGTTTTTACCCTTATCTTTTTCTCTATGTCTTCTTTAAGGCCAACGATTCTTAGATTTGCCCTTTTGAGGGAATTTTCTAGATCCCATAATCATGATTCATTGTTATTGTTGTTTTTATGTCTCCTCTGACTGTGTGTTTTCAAATAGTCTGTCTTCAAACTCACTAATTCTTTCTTCTGCTTGATCAATTCTGCTCTCGAAGAACTCTGATGAATTTTTCAGTATGCCGATTGCATTTTGCAGACCAGAATTTCTGCCTGATTATTTCAAATTATTTTAATCTCTTTGTTATATTTATCTGATAGAATTGTGAATTCCTTCTCTGTGTTATCTCGAATTTCTTTGAGTTTCTTCAACATAGCTGTTTTGAATTTTGTGTCTGAAAGGTCACATACCTCTGTTTCTCCGTAATTGGTCCCTGGGGCCTTATTTAGTTCATTTGGTGAGGCTGTGTTTTCCTGGATAACGTTGATGGTAGTAGATGTCCTTAGTGTCTAGGCATCGAAGAGTTATATATTTATTGGAGTATTCACTGTCTGGGCTTATTTGTAGACATCACTCTTGGGAAGGCTTGTCAGATATTTGAAAAGACTTAGGCATCGCAATCTAAGCTTTACCTGCTTTAGGGAGCATCCCAAGCCCAGGAACTCTGTGGTTCTTCCAGACTCATGGAGGTTACTACCTTTATTGTTTTGGACAAGATCCAGTAGAATTCTCTGGAGATGAGGCAGAAATTCTTGTTCTCTTCCCTTAGTTTCAGACAAGCATATAGAGTCTCTCACTCTCTCTGTTCTGAGCCATCTAAATCTGTAGTGACACAAGCACCCCTGTGGCCAACACCACTATGACTACATTGGGTCAGATATGAGGCTTGCACAGGTCTAGATCTCACCCAAGCCTTGCCATAGCCACTCCTTGTTCTCTCAAGGTCCTAGGGCTCCACAATCAGTAGTTTACAAAACAAGCCAGGCCTGTATCCTTTCCTTCAGTGAAGCAAGGTCCTTTAGGCCCCAAATGGGTCAAGAAGTGCCTTCTGGGAGTCAGGTACTAGAGTCACAAACCTTAGAAGTCTACCTGGTGTTCTATTGTACTGCAGCTGAGCTGGCACTCAAACCACAAGATGCAGTCTTTCCCACTCTTCCTTCCCCTTTCCAAAAGCAGAGGAGCCTCCCCTGTACCAACAGCGACTCCAAGCCCCCAGGAGTATTGCCAGACTACTGCTGATGTTCCCTTAAGGCTTATAGCCTCTTAAGTCAGTTTGTCGTGAATGCTGCCGGGCCTGGGACACAATCTTTAAGGCAGTGGACTCCCCTCTGGCCCAGGGCAGGTCCCAAAATGCCAGGTGGCTCAGAACAGAGAGAGTGAGAGACTCTATATATTTGGCAGAAAGTAAAGGAAGAGAACAAGAATCTCTGCCTTGTCTCCAGAGAATTTTACTGGATCTTGTCCAAAACAATAAAGGTCTCGCAGACCTCTATGAGTCTGCAAGAACCACAGAGTTCCTGGGCTTGGGATGCTCCCTAAATGCCCATTCGTTGCTTTAGTCCCTGGTGACTGTGCTGGCACCTAAGGTCCAAGACAAATTCCCCTTTACTTTTCCCTCCACTTTTCTCAAGCAGCAGGAGTTTTGCCCCATAGCCACCACAGTTGGTAATGTACTGAGTTTCATCTGAAGCTAGCAAGTCCCAGAGACTCACCCAAGGCCCTCGATGTAGTACATTGGTATCACTGCTGGTTATTCAGTGCAAAAGGGCTCTTCAGTTAACAGTTGATGAATTCTGCCAGAACTGGGTCCTTCCTTCAAGACAGTGGGTTCCACTCTGGCCCACGGAGTGTCTAGAAATGTAATCTGGGAGCTAGGGCCTGGAACAGGGGTCTCACAACTCTGACCAGTGTCCTATCCTACTGTGACTGAGCTGGTATCCTAGAGGCAAGACAAAGTCCTCCTCACTCTTCCCACTCCTCTTTTCAAGCAGAAGGAAGGAGTCTCTTTGGAGTCTCTTTTGAAGTCAACAGATGTATAGCCAGGGATTAAGGGAGGAGTGATGCCAGCACTCCCTTGACTGCCCAAGCTGGTGTCTCGGTATGTTGGCCTAGTTCAGCACTAAGACTCACTAACAGTTGACAGCTTGCAGTCCTTATGTTTTAGACTGCCTTTCAAGTTTACCTGGAGACACAGAGTGCTGTAGCCCTCCATGACGAGGTTTGTGGGTACTCAGGTTTGGACCCCTGGGATCAGTGATTTCCCTCTGGCTAGGGCTGGTTTAAATGCTCCTTCAGTGGGCAAACATCTGCTGAGTTTGGTCCAGTTTTCCTTGTGCTTTAAAAAGACAACTCTGAGTTCAATGCCTCACAATTGCAGTGTTCTCCCTCCCTCAAGCACCCAGAGATGGTCTCCACACCACATCACCACTGCCAAAGGCTGGGGAGTGGTGGTGGTGGTGGTGATTCGGGACTGTTTTTTCTATCTCTTCAGAACCTCTTTCAGCAGTATGAAGATAAACAAGGTGCTGTGAGTGTTCACTTGAATTTTGCTTTTTGTGACAGTGTTTTTCTGTGTAGACAGTTGCTGACTTGGTGTCCTTTCAGGGTGAGGGGGAGATAATTGGTGGAGCTTTCCTTTCTGCCATCTTGCTCCACCTGCTCCTCTCGCCTAATCTTGACAACACTTTTTATTTTCTTTTGTTGTTGTTGTTTAATTGTAGCTGTTCTAATGAGCATGGGATGGTCTCTCACTGTAGTTTTAATTTGCATTTTCAAATGACTAGCGATGTTGAGCATTTTTTCATGTGCTTATTGGTTATTTGATATCTTCTTCGGAGAAATGTCTATTCCAGTTATTTGGCCATTTTTTACAAGTTATTCATCCAATTCTTTTTGTTGTTGTGGTGGTGGTGGTGGTTGAGTTTTAGAAGTTTTCTATGTATCCTAGATGCTAATCCCTTATCAAATATATAATTCATAAGTATTTTCTTCCATTCTCTGGGTTGCCTTTTACACTGTTGATAGTCCTCTGATGCACTTATTGTTTACGTTTTTATGAAGTCTAATTTGTCTATTTTTTCATCTGTTGCTCATGTCTTTTTTGTTACACCCAAGAATGCACTGCCAAATCTAATGTCATGAAGAATGTTCCCTATGTTTTCTTCTAAGAGTTTTATAATTTTAGATAGTACATTTAGGTCTTTGATCCACTTTGAGTTAATTTTTGTATATGTGTTAGGTAAGAGTCCAATGTCATTACTTGCATGTAATCCAACTTCATTCTTTGAGATTCTCCCAGCACCATATATTTAAAAGACTGACCCTTCCCTATTGAATGGTATTGGCATCCTTGTCAAAAATAATTTGACCACATATGTGAGGGTTTATATATATGTGCCTCTGAGAGGAGGTGCAGCATAATGGCTGCCTACCTCTGCCTGCACCTATGATCAGAAGTAGCAATCAACAATCAGTGCATAGATTTCTGATATTTGAAGACAGGGTCCTTTTTTGACCACCTTGGCTCTGCATGTTGAATGCAGGTTGCTCCAGGAAGACATACACAGTTGCCTGTCACGAGTCTGGGGCTGAGAAATGAGTAGCTGCTACTGTGTTAAAAGCTTAAATTGTCCACAAACCTTCTAGAATTTTTAAGCCTTCAACAAATTCTGGAATTCCAATATATTGACGTCAGACATATTCCACCAGTGCGATTGTTGTCTAGGTGGAGAGACAGATTCTTGGGGTTTTCTACTCTACCATCTTCCCAGAACCCTCTATCTTTAGTACTTTTAATAACAATTTTATTTCCCTGATTTTTGGAAAAGGTTTCTCACAGTTTTATTTTTCCTTGTATTACCAAATGTACATAGCTAGCCCTTCCTAGCATTGATCATGCAGTGACTTCCAATTGGGTCTTTCATTAGTACAGCTTCCAAAGACGTGGCTCCAAGTTTTAGGGGGCTAATTTTACACAGTTATGGTAGCATTAACACTGAGAGAATAACTTTCTACTGGCCAATTATTTCAACTCAACTATCCTTTGGGGGATGAAGAGATATATTGTTTTCTTCAGTGACAATTTTGTACTTCTCTAGAATAACTTGACAAATGCTTCTTAGTCAATACATACATAGTAATGGATTCTTCAAAGTCTAGACCTTGTAAAGTCCTCTTATGTCAATGTACATTCCACAAAATAGTATTCCTTTAAGATGTATTACACATATTTAAAAAAATCTAGTTTTTCCTTATTTAGGACAGTCAGGGTCTTTAATATGCTTATGTGCTTTTGTTTCTTCAAAAGGGAAATAGTCTCATTATAACCTCGCTTCTATGTGTACCCCACATGTTGACATTTAGAAATGAAGAACTATCTAAAAATGCCATATACATTTACTGTAATATTTCCATTTTTAAAAATCTCTTAAGTCTATGATGTATTTTATAATGAATTTATTTTCATTTTCTCAGAGTACAACTTTCAACTAAAATTCACCCTTTTTTGGTGTATAGTTCTGCACACTTTGACGAATGTATGCGGTTGTAAAACCAACAATACAATCAACATATAGAATAAGATTAACCCATGTCCCTTTGTAGTTAATCTCTCTCCCATCTCCAGACCCTTGCAATCATTGGTCTGTTTTCTTTTCCTCTTGTCTTATATTTTCCAGAACATCATGTATATGTAATCATATGGTATCTCACCTTCTTTTAGTGCAAAGCACTTGAGATTCATCCATGTTGTTGTGTAGGACAGTAAGCACTGAAATGAAGAACTTTATGCCTGGAAGTGGACATGAATATTCCTCTGCTAGGCCTTTATTGTGCAGTTTGTATTAACATTGTCAGGTATAGAACTGTGTTTGGGTTGCGTTACTATTACATTTTCCTTGTTGCAACGTAGATTTCAAATTTCTCTAGTTTAACTTGTATCTTGAATGGGTTTTTTGAGACAGAGTCTTGCTCTGTCACCGAAAATGAAGTGCAATGGTGCAATGATGGTTTACTGTGGCCTCAACCTCCCAGACTCATGCTATACTCCCACTTCAGCCTCCCAAGCAGCTGGGACTACAGTCACGTGCCACGATGCCAAGCTAAATTTTATATTTTTTTGTAGAAACAGGGTCTTGCCATATTGCCCAGGCTGATTTCAAACTCCTGGGCCCAAGAGATTCTCCTGCCTTGGCCTCTCAATTGCTGGGCTTACTTTGCACTGTGCCTCCTCTCTCTCATCCATTTCTCTGAAGACAGTGTTACTTACCTTTTTGTGCTTATTGGCCTAATGATGGTATATGGGGAGTGGATATTCTCTTCTGATTTTTCTTGGCCTTGGTCTTAAGCACGCATTGTGTTTGGGTTTCAGGAGTAAAGAGTTCTCATGACTTCTTCTCTTGAGCTTTAATTGTTTTGGCTAAGGATGTATTTGTACCTCTCCCCACCTTCCCCATCTCCTGAGACAGATTTTTTTTTTTTCTGTTCTCTTTCCTTAGCTACAAATGGGCTTATAGCAATGCCACAACGATAACAGTGTTTGCTGCCATTCCTCCAATATGTTAAGGTTCCTTAGGAAAGATAGGGAAAATGGATTCCTGGAGGGCTTTGAGCCTTTCAGGCAAAAGCTACTATTTATTTCCCCATGAGGTATATTTCTATACCATGAGGGAAGTTTTCTCAGGACTCTTGTTTTGCCCAAACGTTTCTTATGAGGACCTGGTGATGTCCATGGAGAAAATCATTTGAATGATTGTATAGAGTGTGTGTAACTCCTATCTTCTCATGCCAGCCCACAATCAAGCTTTTACAATTTGTTAAAATTTTAGCCTTTTTTTTCCCAGCTTGTGTGATGTTTGGCAAAATCTGCTCCAGGTAAGCAAATGCATGCACCTTTTCTCCTTGGAGGAAGCCTGTAGTTTCATTGGTTTTGGTTATTTGGTTGTCCTGTATCCTCAGCTCTCTGTTGTTGTAATGATGGATGCAATATTCTTTTCAACTTTTTACATCTTCTGAAGTGAGAAACCTCGATTAAGTTTCATAACTGAGACATTTAGCAGCATATATTTTGTATTTTCTTATGTCTACCACTGTAATTATTTTGAGAGACTATTCTCCTAAGGAACATATTTTGGAATTTGTTTTACTGTCAGTGGTATCTTGTTGAGAATATTCCAGTAGCAGCTTATCTTAATAGTGATTAACATACATTTTATATTAACGTAAAAAATCATTTAAAAACATACCATACAATATTCAATTTCTCCAAAGTAGAGGAGGGAATTGTAGGAGAGAGTAATCTATGAAAATACCAAACACCATATGCTTGCTCCTACCTCGTGAAAAGCTATTGCCAGGCCACCTACACTGAAATCTGCAGTGGGACAAGTTTTGACATGAGGAATGTCATGTGGCTGTGTGTAACTTTGCAACAGCAAGAATTTCCTTTTGTTGTAGCGAGCTGAACTTTTGGTTTGGGATTCCTTAGTCCTAATGGATTTCTCGCAACAAGCATGCTGCTGAATCTCCGGAATTATTGGTGCATCCCAGGATGAACGAAGGAGGCATGAGTGATCCTGCTCACTGTGTTCTTAACCTTGTGTTTGCCCTCTGCACAGCTTGTTGCAGGTTTGATAGTAAACTAAACTGATAGCCACCTTAACCGAATCAAGTCATCACTTGCACTTGTTCCCAACATTGAACCCAGCTCCCATGCATACACATTTTGAAGCATTTTTCTTACTGCATGTATTTTAGTAGAATTTATGGTATAGTCCCATTAAGTAGAGTACTCAAAGTTGGTTAATAAAATATATTTTTAATTCTCAATTTTTTTTCCTCTAATTTCCTTACAATGGTTAGGCTCATACTTAAATATTTGACTCTAATAGCAATTTGATTTCCATTTTATTGATGCTCAACCTTTCTCAATGTCCCACCATAAATAAAATGCTTTCAATCTGCCTGCCACCTATTATATATACCTGAAAGGTACTGAAATAAGATTGTGCATGTATATTTCTAAGTAGTCTACATATGTATTCTACATGCATTTATACTGTGTGTGTACTACATATGGAAGGCATATTGACATATGATCTGTGTGATTATTTTACCTTTTTTTTACTTACATAAAAAAAGCTACTTGCAATGAAAACACTCTTAATTCTTTTAATCTATAACAGTAAAGTGACCCCAAATCATATTTCAGCAAGAGCTTAATGTCAGAAGTCTTTGGTAAGGGGTGGGGAGTGTATGACACGGTTTTGCTTTCTGCCAGTATCCAGTGGTAAATTTGGGTACAAATAAAGCAGAGAAATGGCTACTTTCAAGATAAGTTTATATACTATATCAAATTATTGGTCATTTTGAGATGGTTTGCAAATATCACTTTTTTGTATATTTATCTTTCTGCTTTGGGCCTTCAGATTTTTTAGGAATAATTCACCAGTACTGACTGGGGGCTTTTACTTTCAGAGGAACGCAGAGGCAGATACTAAATCACAAGATTGCATTCTAGTTTTTAAGGGTGAACTTGAGTAACATACATAATAAACTCCAAGTTCCATATAAATAACAGCTGTTTCTCCAAATTTGGTAAATGGAAGCATTCACACATATAACTGCCTGTTTAAGCATCCAGTAGTACAGAATAATTTGTTTCATCTTTCTAAATTAATATAGTAACTTCTGAGCGTAGAGATCCTGAGGCATCTGCTCCTCGTAATAAAGCCACAATGGCTTTACAGGCTAGTGCTAAGAGAGTTGTTTCAATTGATCATGCTTCATATGAGACTGAAAAGTGATCATTCATTTACTTAAAAAAACTCTCTATATACATTACAAAGGGTACTATAAAGTTGTGAATAATAACATTAGGAACGGTGTAAAGTCTATTATGTACAATTGGTTCATACAACTATTTGAGTGGCTAATATGTGCTAGGCATTGATCTAGATACAGAAATGTTCATTGTATCCTTTAGTCTTCACGACATTTTTGTTGAGTAACTATTGTTTACATTTTCTGGCTGAGCCATGTGAAGCTTGGAGAGAGACAATTGCTTAAGTACCCAAAACTAATAATTGACATTGCTAAAAGTTTATTCAGCTTCTCTAAATGTGAGCCACCATCCTAATTGAGGTCATTTGGGGAAAACCAGCACACCAGACAGAAAATTAAATGCGTCTTTAAATCAAATTAGGAACAAGGTGCTGCTCTTCTAGCTTTATTCTCACATAACCAAAAAATTTACTGTGATATCTACCTCATCCAGATATCTGCATACAACAATGTAGATAGGATTTCAATTATTTACACACACAATAAAAACTTTGTAAATCCTACCAGAACCCAAATTCTGTAATGAGAATTGCAAATAGCATATTATGCTTTTTTTTTGTATAAAATTAATTGTAGAAGATATATAAGAGATATTGTCAACCATCTTTGCATCCTCCTCACACAGCCATTAAACAAGTTTATTTGTATCCTCTTCTGACTGTTTTTCCGGGGATGTCCTGTTTTTGCTTCGGGGACTTTAGAACTTGTTATTGATAGTTCCTGTCCTTTGCCTGTTAGTCCTAGTTTTGATTCTTTGTAGCTGTAAGAAGAGCAATGAGTCTGTAACGTCTCTGGCACAATAGATCTTCACCCCTTTTTGCATTTTGGTTCTGAATCTGATTCAAAGACTCTCTATGGGATGCTGTGTAAGTTTATACTTTGGAGGAAGGAATCTCTTTCTTTTTAAAAGTTCGTTTTCAATTGCTGAGTACCACGTCATGCCCTAAGTAACCTTACGCATATCCTGAAAGAGTTACTAAGAAAGTTATCACCCATGCCCTACAGTATGTGGATTACAAATATTACACAGATTTGTTTCTTGATAAGATCACATCAAAAGAATAAGCTTGATCCCAATAATATTTTCATATTGAACAATATTTTCTTGCTATAATTTTAATAAGATGAAAGGACCTCAGGCTCCAATGACTGAAAGCATATAACATTCCTACTATTCACGTATTCTGCAAGATTGTGTCTCTTCGCAGGTGGTATCTGGCAGATCCGAATCTTGTTTTGCTTGTTTTTCATATTATCAACACTTTTGCTAATGTATAAAAGTAAACTATAGAATCTTTGGTATTAGAACTTAGGCATTTACAGTGCAGACCTAAGATGTAAAATGCATTTTTTGGAGCTCCATAAGTGGGATTAATGTATTTTAGCAAACACACAAGGAGACTGGCTTTATTGTTCTCTGTAGCTGAAATGTGAAAAATATCTTAACAGCAAAGAAGACAACAAAGGGTGGCCACACATTCTCTGTAATTAAAAACAGGTGATGCATCTGTCTTGTAGTACTCATTGCTTATAAGTAAGAGGATGACTTGATTATATAATTGCTGTAGTTCTTTACAAATGTGTATGTTGTGATTTGGTTTCCATCATAACTTCTGTGATTTTAAGCTTTTATATCTAATGTTCTATTAAATCTGCTTCTTTCCATTTGCCTTAATTTTTATATTGAGTTTACAGAAATTCCAATAGTCTAATCTTCACTAATGCACAGAGATATATGGGTAATGTATTATGTCAAATTAACACAAAGATTCTAATACTATTTATTCCTCCCAATAGTTCATTTTAATTAAAAATATATTTCTAAATACTTCCTTGATTAGGGACTAATGCTCTGTTAATTTGAAACACATCTACTGAGAGCAGAGTAAATTCAGGAATAGGAACTGACATTACATGAAACATAACTTATCACCCTGAAGAATACATTATGCCACTGTGCACAATGCACGCAGGTTTTCCATTATGCATTAAAATGCACAATGTGAGCATAATGACAGTTATGGGAAAAAGCTGTAGCAAAGGAAACACATGAAGGATCCTGTGCAGGTATTTATGCTAATGGTAGAAAAACATTTACAGTTTGCAATACCAAGAGGAAAATAAGCATGATGGATGAATAGATGTTCCACAGAAATGTTTTCTAAAATATAGTCATGGATTTCTTAAAGACTGAAAGCTTACATCAATTTATCAGTGACTCTGTTAAGATTCATTGAACACCAATTGTGTGTTAAATGCTAAACACTTCAGAAAAAGTAAAAAAGCTGGAAAACCCATTCCATAGTAAATATCCGTCAGGATATTTACAGTCAATCCGAAGAGGTAACACCCAGCAGCAACAACCAACAACCTTAAAATGTTTACAAATAAATGTTTTCAGAGCCAAAAATAAAAAATTTACTAAGAACTCAGAATAAAGAGGTAAGTTTGAAGCTAGAATATGAAATTCAGTGAGAACTTGCTATTAAGGGAGAAGAGGAACAAAGCTATTCTGGCCCAGATCATATGTATGAGTAAGTAGAGTAAAAAGACATGTTATAAAAAATACTACTTTAACCTGGAAAAATGTGTTTTAATATCAATGGAAATAGGCTAGATAATCTAGAGAATGAGTAAACTGTCGTGATGATAACTAGTGATAATTGGACTTTAATATGACTGTCACAACAAATGTAATATACTAATGTCATATAATGCTAATGAACTTGTATAATTGAAAAGTATGACTCATATAAATGCAATCAATGAAAATTTTAGAAGCACTAGCTAACAAATCTTTGATGAATGGCCTGAAAAGTGTCACTATGAAGCAGCAACACTATTTTCCTCTGGTTACTTATTAAAGAATAAGATAAGAAGAGGTGGATAAGTCTTAGCTAGAGTCCACGCATTGCAAAAAATATCTTCCTATACTCAAGGCTACACTATGCCAGGCTAAGGAATTACAGCTTCCTTGAAAACTTACATTGATCAGTAAAGAAAAAGATCATTGACAGGATAGGATGAAGGAAGTAAGTTATTTTAAGACTATAAAGTATATATACAATTATTTTCTCTTTTTTTATGATATTATTTTTATGCATTTTCCTTTTACATATTCTATAAACCCGTATTGTTACCATTTTTTCCTTTGGACACCAAATTACTTTTAAGAGTTGGCATAAGTATACATGAGTAAAACAAAAACCTGCAACGTTATGCCATGACCCTAGAACTTAAAGTATAATAAAAAAAAATAATAAAAAAAAAAAAAAAAAAAAAAAAAAAGGGTTACTTAAACTTTCTGTTTTAATTTGCTCAGAGTTTTCTATCCTCTAGTATAATCATTTCTACTTACCCTTGAACACATCACTAAAAGTTTTACCTGTATTTTTCTTAAATTTTTATGTGGCACCCAAGTTCTCTTCCTTCTAAACTTTACTGAAGGCAAGTCAGTGCTTGCTTCTCACGTATTCTTAGAGAGATTTATCCTTCCTTAGATTTCAGTCTACTTTATTATAAAAAATTATGATTTTATAGTTTCTTCATTTTGTATTGTTAGAGTGGTAGCAATGCCTTTTTTCTTTTTTTCTATATTCTATGTGATTCTTGTGAAAGCAGACCACTTACAATTGAATACTTAGCAGACAAGAGTTGTCAAGGTTAAAAGTATTAATTTTGAGACTTATTACTTTGTGCATTATGAATATACTGTAGAGAAAGTGAGTTAATTTATTACTCTGTTATAATTATATTTTATGAAACATTCCATTTTAAACTGAATGTTATATGTTTGTGTCATTTATTCTACAACTTGAAGAATGTCATCTTCAATTGATGGAGTTTACTAAAGTGCATTGTTAATATGATATAAATACATAGATGCAAGTTCATTTCAGATATTTATTCAGCAAATATTTATTCAGGTTCACTTTTGAAAGTTAGGGTGTTAAAATGATAAAGACTGTTCAAACAGCTTCTCAGGATGTACTTGGAATTTCTTCTTGAAGGTTACATTAACCGTGAAGGAATAAGAAATCAGATATTTTTTAAGATGTAGATATAAAATAAAGAAGATTTGCTGATATTTATAATGCATTATGAGGAAAGTAATTAAGACCCTTGAAAAGATTATTTATACAGAGAAAAGAAATAAACCATATATCTTAAAAATTAATGCAAAAGATAAATCAACTACGTATATAAATATACATATCACCAAAGGAATAATGATTGATATGAGTATCAAAGACCAACAAGAAAGTCTCATGGGTGTATTTTAGAGTGATAGTTTTAAAATGAAAGCAGTTTTGACCAATTCACCAGCAGGTGCATTCATGGGTTCTGGTTAGATCTATTACCTATGAGATTTTGAAACAGACTAGCAAGAATTTCCTTCCATGACATAGCTCCACATAGAAGAGAAATTAATGGGAATAAAATTTAAAATAGGTAGGATGTTGAATATAGAGGGAAAGAACAGATGATTTTGAGAGGATACTGAGGGAACAGAGCAGAGCTAGGGAATTTCAGAAATAAATTATTATAGTCTTTAAAATTACAAAACAAAACAAAACACAACAAAAAACAAAAACAGAAGATAAAGTTCTATGACATTAGAAAACCTATCCTGAGCTAGCCTTCTTTTAAAGATCCAGAAAAGACTGATTTCATATAACAATGAGCAATCGAAAAGGGCTAAGGCCCAAACTCCATAAAAAGTATAATGACAAAAAAGAGAATAAATAATATAAAATAACAAACCTACAGAAAATAAAAGCACTCCAGAAAGATATAAATACAGAACAGATCAAAACCTTGTTTACGTAACTTCATCATGATACTGTAGAAAAATAGAAGCCTAACTATTCACTTTTTTAACCCAACTTTTATATTAAATTCTGGGGTACATGTGCAGGATGTGGAGGTTTGGTACATAGGTAAATGTGTGTCATGGTGGTTTGCTGCACAGATCAACACATCACATGGGTATCAAGCCCAGCATCCATTAGCTATTATTCTTGAAACTCTCCTGCCACCCGGGACAAGAGAGGCCCCAGTGTGTGTTGTTCCTCCCCATGTGTCAATGTGTTCTCATCATTCGGCTCCCCCTTTTAAGTAAGAACATGCAGTGTTTGGTTTTGTGTTCCTGCATTAGTTTTCTAAGGATAAAAACTTCCAGGTCCATTCATGTCCCTGCAAAGGACATGATCTCATTCCTTTTTATGACTGCATAGTATTCTGTGACATATATGTACCACATTTTCTTCATTAGTCTATCATTGATGGACATTTGAGTTAATTCCATGTCTTTGCTATTGTGAATAGTGCTGCAATGAACATGCACGTATGTATCTTTATAATGGAATGAATTATATGGCTTTGGGTATATACCCAGTAATGGAATTGCTAGGTTGCATGGTATTCATGTTTCTGCCTCTAGATCTTTAAGGAAATACCATACTGTCTTCCACAATGATTGAACTAATTTACACTTTCACCAACAGCGTAAAAGTGTTCCTTTTTCTCCACGGCCTAGCTAGCATCTGTTGCTTCTTGACTTTTCAATAATTGCCATTTTGATTATCATCAGATGGTATCTCATTGTGGCTTTGATTTTTTATTTCTCTAATGATTAGTGTTGTTGAGCTTTTTTTCATATGTTTGTTGGCCACATAAATGTCTTCTTTTGAGAAGTGTTCGGACATGTCCTTTGCCCACTTTTTAATCGGGTTGTGCTTGTGAGTGTGTGTGCGTGTGTGTGTGTCTGTGTGTGTGCAAATTTGTTTAAGTTCCTTGTAGACTCTAGATATTAGACCTTTGTCCGATGGGTAGATCACAAAAATTTTTCCCATCTGTAGGTTATCTGGTCACTCTGATGATAGTTTCTTTTGCTGTGCAGAAGCTCTTTAGTTTAATTAGATCCTATTTGTCAAATTTTGCTTTTATTGCAATTGCTTTTGGTGTTTTCAGCATGAAGTCTTTGCCCATGCCTATGACATCAATGACACTGCCTAGATTGTTTTTTAGGGTTTTTATAGTTTTTGGTTTTGCATTTAAACGTGTAATCCATCTTGAGTTATTTTTTGTATAAGCTGTAAGGAAGGGGTCCAGTTTCAATTTTCTGCATATGGCTAGCCAGTTCTCCAATTACCATTTATTAAATAAGGAATCATTTCCCCATTGCTTGTTTTTGTCAGGTTTGTTGAAGATCAGATGGTTTTAGGTGTAGAGGCTTATTTCTGAGTTCTTTATTCTGTTCTATTGGTCTATGTGTCTGTTTCTGTATCAGTAGCATTCTGTTTTGGTTACTGTAGGCTTGGAGTACAGTTTGAAGTTGGGAAGCGTGATGCCTCTAGTTTTGTTCTTTTTGCTTAGGATTGTCTTGGCTATCTGGACTCTTTTTTGGTTCCATATGAATTTTTAAATGTTTTTTCTAATTATGTGAAGAATGACAATGTTAGTTTAATGGGAATAATATTGTATCTATAAATTACTTTGAGCAGTATGACTATTTTCATGATATTGATTCTATCCATGCGCATGGAATGTGTTTCCATTTGTTCGTGTCCTCTCTGATTTCCTTGAGCAGTGGTTTGTAGCTCTCCTTGAATAAGTCCTTCACTACCCTTGTTAGCCATATTCCTAGGTATTTTATTCTCTTTGTAGTAATTGTGAATGGGACTTCATTCATGATTTGTCTCTCTACTTGCCTGTGGCTAGTGTTTAAGAATGCTAACACTTTTTGCACATTGATTTTGTAATCTGAGACTTTGCTGAAGTTGCTTATCAGGTTAAGATCATGTCAGCTGCAAAGATAATTTGACTTCCTCTCTTCCTATTTGAATACGGTTTATTTCTTTCTCTTGCCTGTTTGCCCTGGCCAGAACTTCCAATACTATGCTGAATAGGACTGGTGGGAGGGGGCGTCCTTGTCTTGTACCACTTATCAAAGGGAATGCTTCCAGCTTTTGCCCATTCAGTATGATATTGGTTGTAGGTTTGTCATATATGGTTCTTATTATTTTGAGGTATGTTCCTTGATTTTATTGGGAGTTTTTTAAATGAAGGGATGTCGAATTTTATTGAAGGCTTTTTTCTGCATCTATTGTGATAACCATGTGGATTTTGTCTCTGGTTCTGTTTTTGTGATGAATTGCATTTACTGATTTGTATATGTTGAACCAGCCTTGCATCCCAGGATGAAGTCAACTTGATCATGGTGGATAAGATTTTTAATGTGCTGCTGGATTTGCTTTGCCAGTATTTTATTGAGGATTTTTGCATCAGCGTTCCTCAGGAATATTGGCCTGAATTTTATATATATATATATATCTGCCAGGTTTTGATATCGGGATGATGCTTGTCTCATAGAATGAGTTAGGGAGGAGTCACTTCTCTTCAATTTTTTGGAATAGTTTCAGTAGAAATAGTACCAGGTCTTCTTTGTACCTCTGGTATAATTAGCTATAAATCCATCTTGTTCTGGGCTTTTTTTGGTTGGTAGGCTGTTTATTACTGCCTCCATTTCAGAACTCATTATTGGTCTATTCAGGGATTCAATTTCTTTTCAGTTCAGAACTGAGAATGTGTATATATACAGGAATTTATCTACTTCTTCTAGATTTTCCAGTTTATGTGCATAGAAGTGTTTATAGTATTATCTGATTGTTGCTTGTATTTCTGTCCACATAATGGGTATCAACAGCATTCCACAGAATGGGAGCATCAATGCAAAAATCTTCAATAAAATACCAGCAAATCAAATCAATAAATGCAGTTCATCACAGAAAGAGAACCAAAGACAAACGACATGGTTATCTCAATAGATGCTGAAAAAGCCTGCAAAAAAATTCAACATCCTTTCATATTAAAAACTCTCAATAAACTAGGTACCTCAAAAGAAACATACCTCAAAATAATAAGAGCCCTATATGACAAACTCACAGCCAATATCATATTGAATGGGAACAAGCTGGAAGCAGTGGTCAGTAGTGATATCCCCCTTAACATTTCTGATTGTGTCTATTTGATTATTCTCTCTTTTTTCTTTATTAGTATAGCTAGCAGTCTATTTTATTAATTTAAAAAATAATCAGCTCCTGGATTCATTGATTTTTTTAATGGTATTTTGTGTCTCTATGTCCTTCAGTTCTGCTCTGATCTTGCTTATTTCTTGTCTTCTGCTAGCTTAGGGGTTTGCTTGCTGTTAATTCTCTAGTTCTTTTAGTTGTAATGTTAGGTCGTTGATTTGAGATCTTTCTAGCTTTTTGATATGGGCATTTCATGCTATAAATTTCCCTCTGTTTCAGCTGCATCCTAGTGATTCTGGTACATTGTCTCTTTGTTCTCCTTAGTTTCAAACTTCTTGAGTTCTGCCTTAATTTCATTATTTACCCAGGAGTCATTCAGGAGCTGGTTGTTAGATTTTCATGTAGTTGTGTGGTTTTTCAGGGGTTTCTTAATCTTGAGTTCAAATTTGATTGCATGGTGGTTTGAGAAACCGTTTGCTATTATTTCAGTTCTTTTGCATTTGCTGAGGAGTGTTTTGCTTCCAATTATGAGATCAATTTTAGAGTAAATGTTATGTGGTGATAAGAAGAATGTATCTTCTGTGCTTTGGAGTGGAGAGGTCTGTAGATATCAATCAGATCCACTTGACCCATAGCTGAGTTCAGGTCCTGAATACTTTTGTTAATTTTCTGTCTCAATAATCTGTCTGACATTCTCAGTGGGGTGCCAAACTCTCCACTATTATTGTGTGGGAGTCTAAGTCTCTTTGTAGGTCTCTAAGAACTTGCTTTGTGAATCTGGGTGCTCCTGTATTGGGTGCATATATCTTTACAATATTTAGCTCTTGTCAAATTGAAGTTGAACTCTACCATTTTGTAATGCCCTTCTTTGTCTTTTTTGATTTTTGTTGGGTTAAAGTCTGTTTTGTCAGGAAGATTGTGATTCCGTTTTTTGTTGTTGTTGTTTCCGTTTGCTTGGTAAATTTTCCTCCATCCCTTTATTTTTAGCCTATGTGTATCTTTGCACATGAGATGGGTCTCTTAAAGACAGCACACCAATGAGTCTTGACTCTTTATCCAGCTTCCCATTCTATATCTTTTCCTTAGATAATTTAGCCCACTTACATTTAAGGCTAATATTGTTACATGTAAATTTCATCCTGCCATCATGATGCTAGCTGGTTATTTTGCAGACTATTTATGTGGTTGCTTCATTGTGTCACTGGTTTGTGTACTTCAGTGTTTTTTTGCTACAGTTTTTCCTTTCCATATTTAATGCTTCCTTCAGGAGCTCTTGTAAGAAAGGCCTAGTGGTGACGAATTCACTTGGCATTTGCTTAACAGGGAAGGATCTTATTTCTCCTTCACTTACAAGGCTTAGTTTGGACAAATATGAAATTCTGAGCTCAAAATTCTTTTCTTTAAGAATGTTGACTATTGGCCCTCAATCTCTTCTTGCTCATAGAGTTTCCACTGAGAGGTCCACTGTTAGTCTGATGGATTTCTCTTTGTAGGTGACCTGGCCTTTCTGACTGCACTTAACATTTTTTCGTTCATTTTGACCTTGGAGAATCTGATGATTATATTTCTTGTGGTGGATCTCCTCATGGAGTATCTTACTGAGGTTCTCTGTATTCATGAATTTGAATATTGGTCTGTCTTGCTAGTTGGAGAAGTTTCTCCTGGATGATATCCTTAAGTATATTTTCCAACTTGGTTTCATTTTCCCCTTTTGTTTCATTTACCCATGTCAGTTGCAAGGCTGGTCCTTTTACATAATTCCAAAATTCCTGGAGGCTTTCTTTGTTCCTTTTCATTCTTTTTTCTCTAACTGCCCGTCCTATGTCAGCAAGATAGTCTCCAAGCTCTGACATCCTTTCCTCCATTTAGTATATTCAGCTACTGATGCTTGTGTTTGCATTGTGAAGTGCTCATGTTGTGTTTTTCAGCAGCATCAGGTCAGTTATGTTCTTCTCTAAGAAGAACAGAATAGCTGGCTATTCTGGTTATCAACTCCTGTATTACTTTATCATGATTCTTAGATTCTTTGCATTTTGTTAGAACATTCTCCTTTTGCTCAGCAAAGTTTGTTATTACCCATTAATGTGGTTTGCCCATATCTCACCTTGAATTGTAATAATCATCACATGTCATGGGAGGGACCCAGGGGGAGGTAATTGAATAATTGGGGTGGGTTTTTCCCATGCTTTTCTTGTGCTAATGAATAAGTCTTATGAGATCTAATGGTTTTATAAAGGGGAGTTCCTCTGCACATGCCCTCTTGCATGCTACCATGTAAGACATGCCTTTCCTTCTCCTTTGCCTTCTATCATGAAGGTGAGACCTCCTCAGCCATGCTGAACCGTAAGTCCATTAAACCTCTTTCCTTCATAAATTACCCAGTCTTGGGTATGTCTTTATCAGAAGCATGAGAAGAGATTAATACACCCACCTTCTGAAGTCTACTTCTGTCAATTCAGTAATCTCAGCCTCAGTCCAGTCCTGTGCCCTTGCCAGGGAGGTGTTACGGTCATTTGGAGGAGAAGTGGGACCTGGTTTTTTGAATTTTCGGCATTTTCCCATTGTTTTGTTTCTCATCTTTGTGAGCCTTCAATCTTTGAGGATGCTGAACTTTGAATGGGGTTTTTGTGAGGTCTTTTTTGTTGATGTTGTTGTTGTTGCTTTCTGTTTGTTCGTTTTAACAGTCAGGCCACTCTTCTGTAGGGCTGTTGTGATTTGCTGGGGATCCACTTCAGATCCTTGTTGTATCAGTCCCTCCTGCATCTGGAAGTATCACCAGGGAAGGCTGCTCCTTCCTCTGGGATCTCCCTCCCAGGGTGAACCGACCTGATACTGGCCCAAATGCTCCTATAGGAGGTGTGTGGAGACCCCTGTTTTGAGGTCTCACCCAGTCAGGAGGAATGGCATCAGGGACCTACTTAAAGAGACAGTCTAGCTGCCCCTTGGCAGAGCAAGTGTGCTGTGTTGGGAGTAACCCACTTTGTCCATACCACCTGGACTCTCCAGCGCCAGCAGGCTGGAAAGTTCAACCACATAGATGTCAGTTGAACCACATAGATGGCAGCTGCCCTGCCCCTGGGGGACTCCATGCCAGGGAAAGATCAGAGCTCTGTCCATAAAACCCTGGCTGGAGTTGCTGACATTCCCACAGGGAGGCCCTATCCAGTGAGGAGGGATGTACCAGGGTCCCACTTAAAGAAGTAGACTGGCTATGATCTGGCAGGCTGGTATTCCAATACAGTGGGTCTTAGCTTGTGAGGTGCTGTGTGAATAGGGCCCACAGAACAATGCTGCTTGGCTCCCTGGATACAGCTTCCTTCCCAGGGGAGGCATGGACCCCACTCCCACCTTGCTGGAATTCCCAGGGCCAGAGTATGCAAAACTCCTCGGTCTCCCTGCATGTCTGAGCAAGCTGTCACTCTGCCGAGACTGCAGAGCTCTGTGCCTTGGACTCAAGGCCTTGGTGGCATAGTCTCAGTGGATTGCAAAGATCCGTGATAAAAGGGTTGTTTCCTAGGCAGTGTCTCGCACTCACTCACTGCCCCCCTTAACTGGGTTTGGGGGCTCCCCTGGCTCCTTGCCGCTCCTGGTTGGCTGTTGCCCTACTCTGCTTTTCCTCATTCTCCTTGGGCCGAGCCATCCACCTAGTCAGTCCCGCTTTGAGAACGTGGATACCTCAGCTGAAGGTGCAGAATTCACTCGCTGTTTTCATTCCTCTGCATGACCACCACGACCACAGCTGATGCTAATCAGTCATCTTGGCCTCTTCACTCTGACTATTCACTTTTTTCTTTTTTTTTTTTATACTTTAAGTTCTAGGGTACATGTGCATAATGTGCAGGTTTGTTACATATGTATACTTGTGCCATGTTGGTGTGCTGCACCCATCAACTCGTCAGCACCCATCAATTCATCATTTATATCAGGTATAACTCCCAATGCAATCCCTCCCCCCTCCCCTCCCCCCATGATAGGCCCCGGTGTGTGATGTTCCCTTTCTCGAGTCCAAGTGATCTCATTGTTCAGTTCCCA
>NW_016803732.1:948834-962189 GCF_001698545.2 Rhinopithecus bieti | reverse complement strand
TGACTCTGTCTGATTCTTACTTTGGAAGCTTCCTCTCAGGGGTGTACTCCACCCTGTGAGGTGTGGGGTGTCAGACTGCCCCTAGTGGGGGATGTCTCCCAGTTAGGCTACTCAGGGGTCAGGGACCCACTTGAGCAGGCAGTCTGTCCGTTCTCAGATCTCAACCTCCATGTTGGGAGATCCACTGCTCTCTTCAAAGCTGTCAGACAGAGTCGTTTGCGTCTGCACAGGTTTCTGCTGCTTTTTTGTTGTTGTTGTTTAGCTGTGCCCTGTCCCCAGAGGTGGAGTCTACAGAGACAGGCAGGTTTCCTTGAGCTGCTGTGAGCTCCACCCAGTTCGAGCTTCCCAGCGGCTTTGTTTACCTACTTAAGCCTCAGCAATGGCAGGCGCCCCTCCCCCAGCCTTGCTGCTGCCTTGCGGTTAGATCGCAGACTGCTGTGCTAGCAATGAGGGAGGCTCCGTGGGCGTGGGACCCTCCCGGCCATGTGTGGGTTATAATCTCCTGGTGTGCCCGTTTGCTTAAAGCGCAGTATTCGGGTGGGAGTTACCCGATTTTCCAGGTGTTGCGTGTCTCAGTTCCCCTGGCTAGGAAAAGGGATTCCCTTCCCCCTTGCACTTCCCAGGTGAGGCGATGCCTCGCCCTGCTTCAGCTCCCGCTGGCCGGGCTGCAGCAGCTGACCAGCACCGATTGTCCAGCACTCCCTAGTGAGATGACCCCAGTACCTCAGTTGAAAATGCAGAAATCACTGGTCTTCTGTGATGCTGGCGCTGGGAGTTGGAGACTGAAGCTGTTCCTATTCGGCCATCTTGCTCCGCCCCGACTATTCACTTTTAAGGTGAACAAATTTATTATTTGTTCTTGGTAACTCATAAGTAGAGGGAAAACATTTATATTGTCTTCATTAGATGTACTGTACCACTGGGTAATCAAATATCAGAAAGAAAATAAAATCTCTTTTAAAATTATCCCATCTAATAATTTAAAAGAAATGATAAAATTAAAATATCACAATATTTGAACTCACCCTAAATGTATAAATCTAGTTATTAAGCAAGAATAGATACTAACATTATAGCAAATGAGACAACCAGATATTACGTAGCTCCTGATGAAAGAGCACATTATCAACATTATCTATTTTATCTAAATATTATCTATTTCATCTAAATGAAATGTTCAGATCCAAGTGACTTTAAATCTGGACCAATCTTCTCATTTGCAGGAAATATAGAGGAAATAAAAATATGAAACCATTAAAATCCAAACTTGGAAAACTCTGCAAGTCAAATGCCTGTGTTCTTCAACAAATTATGCATCAAAGAATGATATTCCAGTCATGTATAGCATGTACAGCTGCGTTCTCATAAGATTATAATGTTGTACTTTTACTGTACTTTTTCTGTGTTGACATGTTTATATGCAAAGTAAACACGTATAAAACAATGATATTTTTGCCTACGGTATTCAGTGCAATGATATGCCACACAGGTTTGTAGTCTAAGAGCAAAAGGCTCTACTATATACTTAGGTGTGTAGTAGGATATTCCATCTAGTTTTGGGTAAGTAAACTTTATGATGCTCCACACAATGATGAAATCACCTAACAACACATGTTTCAGAACACATCACTGTCATTTAGCAACATATGACTGTAATTGTAAGGAAAAGGGGACACTTACACACTGTTGGTAGGAATGTAAGTTAGTCCAGCCACTGAGGAGGGCAACTTGGAGATTCCTCAGAGAATAAGAGTTGAACTACCATTCGACCCAGGAATCCCATTTCTGGGTATATACCCAAAGGATAATAAATCTTTCTATAAAAAAGGCACTTGCACCCATGTATTCATCACAGCACTATTCACAATAGCAATCAACCAAGGTGCCCATGAATGGTGGACTGGATAAAGAAAATTTAGTACATATACACCACGGAATACTAGGCAGCCATATAAAGAATGAAATCATGTCCTTTGCAGCAAAGTGAATGCTGTTGGAGGCCATTATCCAAAGTGAATTAAGAGAAGAACTGAAAGAAAAATATACATGTATTCACTTATAAGTGGGAGCTAAACATTGAGTACACGTGGACATAAAGACGGGAAAAATAGAAACTGGAGACTACTAGAGAGAAGAGAGAGGGAGTGGGGCAAGGGCTGAAAAACTACCTATTGGATACTGTGCTTACTACCTGGATGATGGATTCATTCACACTCCAAACCTCAGCATCATACAATATACCTTCGTAAGAAACCTGCACAATTCTAAAAAGAAAGCTGACAAAATAAAATAAAAATAGGAAAAGAAAAGAATAAATGGGGGGTCATAGTGACTCAACAAAAATAAATGATGAAACATGTTAGAGTAAAGGGTCATGTCTAGGGATGCATAGTTAGACCATTAAACTGAAAAGAAACATAAGAAATGATTATTACAAATTTCAGGAGATTGAATCATTTAGTGGGGAAAGAGGTAGATATGATTAGGAAGGTACTAATGGAAGACTCTGGGATCTATACTAGGCAAATAACCATATTACAGACATATCATTACTGAAATTTTGGGGGACCAAGAAGAAAGGGTGCTAGCATATTACAAATAACTCAGATATATACCAGCTTTATAATGTGGTAGTTTAGTGATTAGACTGTCAAGTCAGATTGCTGCTTAGGTTCAAATTGCAACTATATTCCAGCAACAGGACTTTGAAATAGTTTCTTCATCTGTAAAATGGTGATATTTTTCTCATATGTTGTTCATGAGGATTAAAAGAAACATTGTGAAGGAATTTAGTTTTATGTTTTGTAAATGAGATATAACAGAATCTTTGCTATATTATTCAGAAGTGAGCATATACATTTTTATTGTCATTACAGCAATTTCTCAAAAACTTTTCACATACTAAGTCATATATCTCACCTAGATGAAATCCTGAAAGTAAGATTTAAGTCTTATTAGGTAAAATTTGAAATATAAAATGTAAATCTTCAACTAAAGTGCAAATATTTATTGATTAAACCAAAATGAGTAAAACATACTGTGTTTTTCAACTGAAGTAGAAAATACTTTTCTAATGCAATTGAATTCTTAAGGTTCAATCAATATCATTAGTAATTTTTGTTCAATATATTTATTTCCAGACTCCTTTCTTCCCTCTCCCATATATGATATTTACTTGAACATTTTCTGAGAAACTTTAGGAAAAGCAATCTTTTGTACTTCCTGCAATGATTTGTTGGGTCAAATAAGTATGCATTAATTTGGAACTTCATGGAACATTATTGTAAAGGCCATGTTGAATAAACAAAGAGTCAAGACTGATTATATTGATTCTCTTATAGATGAAATTGAACTTTGAACAATTTTTTTCAGATTAAAGTTGGGGATCATTTTTTGTGTCAAGTTTGTAAAAATTGACACATTTTTGGCTATAGTTTCATTTAATGTTTCATTATTTTCATAGTAGTTTCAAAACAGTTTCCATATTTATGGTCACTATTCTTTGAGATTTAAAAACTTAGAGTTAACAACATATTTCACTTTACTATCTTTGAAAATTTTAATAACACCCTGATTTTCAGAAAAGTAATGATTAACTACTATTTTCGTAATTTTTAAATTTTCTTTTTGAAGGTCGATTTTTAAAGGCAAAACCTTTGGAGATTTTTGTTTTTTGGCATAATTCCTTTGCTCTGCCTCAAATGTTTAAAATATGCATTATCATAAGAAGACTATTGCTTCAAAATTTTATCTTCTTTGAATATATTTTTTCAGATTTTCAAAGTCATACCCAAAGTTCTTAAAATTCATACATTACAGAAATCTATAATGTTCAAATAACAGTATTAAATAAATTCAATTCCCAGAGGTGATTACTGTCAACATACTGTTCAAAAATTTTTTTGTAGACCAAGTTATATGTATGTGTGTATATACAGATTAAGTGTAAGTATCCTATTTATAGTTCATCTATTTTTGAAGACTAACCTATGCTAAAGCTTTTTTATTTAAATGATGTTGCTTTTAACACTTTTTAAAAAGTTTGAAACAAAAGTTAAATAAAAATTTTGAGAGGCCAATACTGTATAGAATTTATTCACTGGTAAATATATTTAAAGAAACATTTGATGAAATGTCTAATGTTTGATCTTTTTAAAGTTTATCAATTGCAGCTATCATAAGACTAAGTCTCTGAATGACATTGAAAGAATTGCAAACCCTGTCATCCCAGAACATTTGCATAAAAAACAAAAAAAGTTTATCTTACTAAGTCACCATTTTCAGACTTCTTTTTAATAGCAACTTAGCATATATGTTAACCAATTCTAGAACCATCAAATGCTAAAATCTGCCCTGTAGCAGACTGAGACATCTTAATAACATTTCTTTATTGACAGAGTTATGAATAAAGGAAATATGGGGATATATTCATTCAATTTACTCATTAAATATTTAGCTAAGAGCTACTATGTGCTAAGCACTGTGGTAGGCACTGGAGACACATACAGACCAAAGATGCTAAATTCTGTGCTCTCAGATATATGGTTGTAGAGAGAAACAGACATTCATTGAAAAATAAAAAATAAAAATCTGAAATTCACTGATGTGAAAATTGTTTCAATTTTTGTCTACCAAGTTATATACCTGGTAATACAAAGAAAATAAGAAAGATTTTGTCTCAATCACCAATGTTTCTTATATAATACCTTTATAAAAATAAGAATAATTCAAAGACATACTGTCCTCTGTTACTTAGAATCTATTAGAGGAAATAAAAAGTAAAAATGTAATCATTAAGCAAGTGACTATGTTGGTATGACATGAGCAATAAGAGATGATTGCATTTATTGTGAGCATGTCTAAACCTGCCAAATGATTTTCTAATGTAATGACAGATGTAACACAAAACAATACAATCACTGCTTTACAAAGTCTGTAGCTTCTAATGTAAAATATCTACATCTGAACTATGAGAAAAATACATTGAAATTGAATCAAGCTACACATATTCATTTTGTTCACATAGCATTGATTACAAGTCTTCCTGACTAGTGGTTTCAATCATGATGTGCAATGATTTGATTTAAATTATATCTTTCCTACAGAAGATTTGTCCAAACACATAGAGCAAATCTTCCACTGAAGTCTCCAGGTTTGAAATCAATCAGTAACTGGAATTTTAACGGAGGTAACCACATAACTTACATTTGCATGTTCCAACTTGTTATTGTGAAGAAATTGCTGAATACTCAGAATTAGTTCAACCAAAGCTTGCCTGAGTTCACTCCCAGGTTTGTTACCCTTAGGAGAAAACCTTACTGTGAATATAGAATGCACTTGAAAACAAAGACAGACTTGTTCCAAGCTTCCCTGGGAGTGATGGTGTAGAGAACTAACCTGATTTTTGGTCTGGTTAGGGTCTGATCTTTAGGATGTGGTAAATTTATATTAATGACATTTCAAAACACTGTCCTAACCTCCAGAGACATGGATTACAACAAAATTCTGAAAAAAAATTATCTATATACACATAGATGTGTTTACATAAATTTAGTATATATACACATAAAATTTAGTGGTTACAAGAGTAGTTTTGCAGATGTTTGGTGTTGAAACTAGTGCTGAAAAGTTGGCTAAATTAAGACCTTAATTTTCAAGACTTATGACATTAAACTATAAGACAGGGAAAGGCTGTTTTTCTCCCAATCAGCCTCTGAATCTCAAAGCCGTATTTGTGGCATACCTACTTATGCAAATTTTCATTCAGCCACATAAAGTATCATTGGGGAATGCACATTTTTCAAGCATTCCATAGAATTTCTCAAATATAGCAGACCTACCACAAAATTACCTTGATAGGGTTAATGTAGGTTTAATGTAAGAAAGAAAATACTATATATACATATAACATATGCCAAAATGGTGCCTAAATTATAGATATTGTGAAATCTTAGGCAGCTTTAGGTTGGATTTTATTCCCCTTTCTAAGTGGACCTATGAGATCTTGGAGTGCGTATTTTCTATATGCCCTCATATTTGGAGATGATCAAGAATTCCCTACTAGGTCTGATTTGGTCAAATTGTCACATGCCACCAGGACTGATCTCCCCCTGAGTCACACATATTACTAAGCCCTCATTTTTATACAAAAAAAAAAAAAAACAAGAAAAGAGTCAGTTAATTTTGTTGGTGGTTGCTATATTTCTTCTCTTCTTGTTTCCTCATTTTTTTCAGTTTTTGGAGGGTAACTTTCTCATGAGCTCCTACAGCCACTAAACTACTCCCCCTTTATTACTGTCTAGCTATGTATTATTGGTTTGCTTAATTCTATTATTAGCTTAACTCATTGTGTTGGATGAAACTTAATTCCTTGTTCATTTATTTATCTTTGAAAATACTAAATCCCTATATTATTAAAAAGATTAAAATCGGTTATCTAATTTCTAATTTGAAACAGATAAACAATTCTTTTGGACTGCCTGTGTGAAATAAGCCAAAACACCACCACAGATGTTTCTATCTGTATGTCGTGGTTTATTGCACAAAGACATGAGAACCAATGTTATGTATAGTCAATTAAAATTTAGTGGTTGAATGTGCCACAAATTATTCTTTATTCTTGATGGAGTAACTTAAGACATGTCAAAAGTAGCTGCCAAGTTTAGGGAGGAAACCTAGATAAAATTAATCCATACCAATAGATCGCTCACCATATCTGGTTTTTATCACTTGCATTGCCAAACAATTGTGTATTCTAGAATGGTCTCAGTGAATAAAGGAGTAAAAAAAAAAAAATACACTGTATTTCTGCCAACACTGTTATTTATCAGATTATCTGAGCTTTAAGATTTTTGACAGAACATGAATAATGACAACTACAGCTAAAATGTTAGAAACCTGGATTCTGTTCCCTAGGTGGATTACCATGGAACTCTGGAATTTTAGTGCTTGAAAGAACTTTAGAGATAGAACAACTCTTCACTTCTCAAAATTCTTCTCAAATTTATTTTAGTTCACCCAATCAATTGAAATACAACTCCTGTATAGACAGTGTTAAGTGTAAAACATTTGTGTGTCATTTCTTTAAGGTGAACAGTTGTAAGCCATCACTTCAGGAGAATGACTGAAATGCCTAAAGTATACAGTGGGTAACCTGCAGGTATTAATGCCAAATCCCTCAAATTTGACTCTGCTCCCAGAACATGCTATGTTCATGTTAGAGTACATGACTTTTAGGAAACAAGATCCTTTTGTCATGTAATGTAATGGCAAATTTCATTCTAGCGCTAAATGTTCTAATTGTACTGGAACTTAAAAAAAAGAAAAGAAAAACTTCTCAGTTTAGGTTTAAATATGAACTTAAAATATCAACTGATCATTAACCAAACAAATCCCTGGCAAGGATCTGAGCAACACGGAAATAATAGATTACAGTTGCTCTTTTTTAGATTTTCTTTAATTCAACAGATTTCCATACTATCAATACAACAATATTTTTATTTATTTGCTCTCTTGCATTTCATTAATAAGCATGCATGTTGAGAGAACACCAGTATGTACTGAATAGACTTCTTGAGCATGATCAATTAGAAAGCACGAATTATTCATTTAAATATGGTTTATTTGCACATAATTTGAATGAAAATTATTTTGTTGGTTATCCTTTATCAGTTTCATAAGAAACTTTCATCAAATCACAGCATTTACCAAAACATTTTGCCTAATAGAATTATCTGCTATAGGTATAGCTTCCTTCACTGCAAGGTGTCATAGGCACACCTACGTTTAAAAAGGAGTACAGCTTTGCAATGTTTCAGTCTCAACAGATTAAATAGATACCTTTTTCAAGGACATGGAAACTTTTATTCTAAATGACTAGTGGAAATTTAAATTCAAAAGATTTCCAAAATCTGATAAATATTTCCGTTTTAAAATATATTTTATTTATACTATATTTCCAAAAAAAGAAATTAATGTTAATCTAACGTGCCTGTATAACCATTTTAGTAAGATATCTTTTAATTTTAAAAATGAAAAAATTTTTCTAATTATACTTTTTCTAATTTAGAAAATATTATTTTATGTACATAAAATTTGGCAGAATATTTGACTATTGTTATCATGACATTGAGAATAATCATAAATACGACTACACTGGCAGAAAACCTTGATTAGGTAGCTCATTTATTTAATAGAATTTAAATTTGAAAAATAACAAATAAAATCAAATAATGTTTCTATATTCACTTCCAGCTCTAACAATTTCCATGATTTAGTACCTAATGATTTTTTTAAAACAATGATAGTTTCAAATGTGCAATAACTAGGGTTCTCTTTGTTCTGGCAAAATGAATAAATTAATGTGTTGTGAACATACACTCTGAATGCAGTTTTCAGCCACCTCCACCATTATATGGATGGAAGAAAATGTAGAAAATAAATTACAGTAAAAATGAAGCAAACGGAGTCAAATGTACCTTTCATTTATTATACTTTAAGTTCTGGGTTACATGTGCAGAACTTATTTTAATTGATGCACATACTCGCAGCTCAAAGAGCTGAGTTTTGTTGGATTCAAGTATCTACCATGGTATAGGTAAAACCCAATTCCATTCTGACTTTCAAACTATGTATACTCAGTCTGATTCCCAGCTCTCGTCTTTATATAAGAGCCACTGTTGTATCGATGAATAAATTCATCCTCCTCCTGACTGTTTCAGGCTCCACATAAATCAAAGGTTTCAGTTAATTAGTTGTAAAAAGGGATGTTACCAATTTCCATATCAGCCAGCCTAAGTAGATACCATATTTTGTCTAGCCAGGATCCCTGCTTACAAGATAAAAGTAAAGATGCTTGTATTTCCTGACCAGCCATTATGGAAAACAGTATGGCAATTCCTCAAGGANTTTTGGCATAATTCCTTTGCTCTGCCTCAAATGTTTAAAATATGCATTATCATAAGAAGACTATTGCTTCAAAATTTTATCTTCTTTGAATATATTTTTTCAGATTTTCAAAGTCATACCCAAAGTTCTTAAAATTCATACATTACAGAAATCTATAATGTTCAAATAACAGTATTAAATAAATTCAATTCCCAGAGGTGATTACTGTCAACATACTGTTCAAAAATTTTTTTGTAGACCAAGTTATATGTATGTGTGTATATACAGATTAAGTGTAAGTATCCTATTTATAGTTCATCTATTTTTGAAGACTAACCTATGCTAAAGCTTTTTTATTTAAATGATGTTGCTTTTAACACTTTTAAAAGTTTGAAACAAAAGTTAAATAAAATTTTGAGAGGCCAATACTGTATAGAATTTATTCACTGGTAAATATATTTAAAGAAACATTTGATGAAATGTCTAATGTTTGATCTTTTAAAGTTTATCAATTGCAGCTATCATAAGACTAAGTCTCTGAATGACATTGAAAGAATTGCAAACCCTGTCATCCCAGAACATTTGCATAAAAAACAAAAAAAGTTTATCTTACTAAGTCACCATTTTCAGACTTCTTTTAATAGCAACTTAGCATATATGTTAACCAATTCTAGAACCATCAAATGCTAAAATCTGCCCTGTAGCAGACTGAGACATCTTAATAACATTTCTTTATTGACAGAGTTATGAATAAAGGAAATATGGGGATATATTCATTCAATTTACTCATTAAATATTTAGCTAAGAGCTACTATGTGCTAAGCACTGTGGTAGGCACTGGAGACACATACAGACCAAAGATGCTAAATTCTGTGCTCTCAGATATATGGTTGTAGAGAGAAACAGACATTCATTGAAAATAAAAAATAAAATCTGAAATTCACTGATGTGAAAATTGTTTCAATTTTGTCTACCAAGTTATATACCTGGTAATACAAAGAAAATAAGAAAGATTTTGTCTCAATCACCAATGTTTCTTATATAATACCTTTATAAAATAAGAATAATTCAAAGACATACTGTCCTCTGTTACTTAGAATCTATTAGAGGAAATAAAAGTAAAATGTAATCATTAAGCAAGTGACTATGTTGGTATGACATGAGCAATAAGAGATGATTGCATTTATTGTGAGCATGTCTAAACCTGCCAAATGATTTTCTAATGTAATGACAGATGTAACACAAAACAATACAATCACTGCTTTACAAAGTCTGTAGCTTCTAATGTAAAATATCTACATCTGAACTATGAGAAAATACATTGAAATTGAATCAAGCTACACATATTCATTTTGTTCACATAGCATTGATTACAAGTCTTCCTGACTAGTGGTTTCAATCATGATGTGCAATGATTTGATTTAAATTATATCTTTCCTACAGAAGATTTGTCCAAACACATAGAGCAAATCTTCCACTGAAGTCTCCAGGTTTGAAATCAATCAGTAACTGGAATTTTAACGGAGGTAACCACATAACTTACATTTGCATGTTCCAACTTGTTATTGTGAAGAAATTGCTGAATACTCAGAATTAGTTCAACCAAAGCTTGCCTGAGTTCACTCCCAGGTTTGTTACCCTTAGGAGAAAACCTTACTGTGAATATAGAATGCACTTGAAAACAAAGACAGACTTGTTCCAAGCTTCCCTGGGAGTGATGGTGTAGAGAACTAACCTGATTTTGGTCTGGTTAGGGTCTGATCTTTAGGATGTGGTAAATTTATATTAATGACATTTCAAAACACTGTCCTAACCTCCAGAGACATGGATTACAACAAAATTCTGAAAAAAAATTATCTATATACACATAGATGTGTTTACATAAATTTAGTATATATACACATAAAATTTAGTGGTTACAAGAGTAGTTTTGCAGATGTTTGGTGTTGAAACTAGTGCTGAAAAGTTGGCTAAATTAAGACCTTAATTTTCAAGACTTATGACATTAAACTATAAGACAGGGAAAGGCTGTTTTCTCCCAATCAGCCTCTGAATCTCAAAGCCGTATTTGTGGCATACCTACTTATGCAAATTTTCATTCAGCCACATAAAGTATCATTGGGGAATGCACATTTTCAAGCATTCCATAGAATTTCTCAAATATAGCAGACCTACCACAAAATTACCTTGATAGGGTTAATGTAGGTTTAATGTAAGAAAGAAAATACTATATATACATATAACATATGCCAAAATGGTGCCTAAATTATAGATATTGTGAAATCTTAGGCAGCTTTAGGTTGGATTTTATTCCCCTTTCTAAGTGGACCTATGAGATCTTGGAGTGCGTATTTTCTATATGCCCTCATATTTGGAGATGATCAAGAATTCCCTACTAGGTCTGATTTGGTCAAATTGTCACATGCCACCAGGACTGATCTCCCCTGAGTCACACATATTACTAAGCCCTCATTTTATAAAAAAAAAAAAAAAAACAAGAAAAGAGTCAGTTAATTTTGTTGGTGGTTGCTATATTTCTTCTCTTCTTGTTTCCTCATTTTTTTCAGTTTTGGAGGGTAACTTTCTCATGAGCTCCTACAGCCACTAAACTACTCCCCTTTATTACTGTCTAGCTATGTATTATTGGTTTGCTTAATTCTATTATTAGCTTAACTCATTGTGTTGGATGAAACTTAATTCCTTGTTCATTTATTTATCTTTGAAAATACTAAATCCCTATATTATTAAAAGATTAAAATCGGTTATCTAATTTCTAATTTGAAACAGATAAACAATTCTTTTGGACTGCCTGTGTGAAATAAGCCAAAACACCACCACAGATGTTTCTATCTGTATGTCGTGGTTTATTGCACAAAGACATGAGAACCAATGTTATGTATAGTCAATTAAAATTTAGTGGTTGAATGTGCCACAAATTATTCTTTATTCTTGATGGAGTAACTTAAGACATGTCAAAAGTAGCTGCCAAGTTTAGGGAGGAAACCTAGATAAAATTAATCCATACCAATAGATCGCTCACCATATCTGGTTTTATCACTTGCATTGCCAAACAATTGTGTATTCTAGAATGGTCTCAGTGAATAAAGGAGTAAAAAAAAAAAAATACACTGTATTTCTGCCAACACTGTTATTTATCAGATTATCTGAGCTTTAAGATTTTGACAGAACATGAATAATGACAACTACAGCTAAAATGTTAGAAACCTGGATTCTGTTCCCTAGGTGGATTACCATGGAACTCTGGAATTTTAGTGCTTGAAAGAACTTTAGAGATAGAACAACTCTTCACTTCTCAAAATTCTTCTCAAATTTATTTTAGTTCACCCAATCAATTGAAATACAACTCCTGTATAGACAGTGTTAAGTGTAAAACATTTGTGTGTCATTTCTTTAAGGTGAACAGTTGTAAGCCATCACTTCAGGAGAATGACTGAAATGCCTAAAGTATACAGTGGGTAACCTGCAGGTATTAATGCCAAATCCCTCAAATTTGACTCTGCTCCCAGAACATGCTATGTTCATGTTAGAGTACATGACTTTTAGGAAACAAGATCCTTTTGTCATGTAATGTAATGGCAAATTTCATTCTAGCGCTAAATGTTCTAATTGTACTGGAACTTAAAAAAAAGAAAAGAAAACTTCTCAGTTTAGGTTTAAATATGAACTTAAAATATCAACTGATCATTAACCAAACAAATCCCTGGCAAGGATCTGAGCAACACGGAAATAATAGATTACAGTTGCTCTTTTTTAGATTTTCTTTAATTCAACAGATTTCCATACTATCAATACAACAATATTTTATTTATTTGCTCTCTTGCATTTCATTAATAAGCATGCATGTTGAGAGAACACCAGTATGTACTGAATAGACTTCTTGAGCATGATCAATTAGAAAGCACGAATTATTCATTTAAATATGGTTTATTTGCACATAATTTGAATGAAAATTATTTTGTTGGTTATCCTTTATCAGTTTCATAAGAAACTTTCATCAAATCACAGCATTTACCAAAACATTTTGCCTAATAGAATTATCTGCTATAGGTATAGCTTCCTTCACTGCAAGGTGTCATAGGCACACCTACGTTTAAAAGGAGTACAGCTTTGCAATGTTTCAGTCTCAACAGATTAAATAGATACCTTTTCAAGGACATGGAAACTTTTATTCTAAATGACTAGTGGAAATTTAAATTCAAAAGATTTCCAAAATCTGATAAATATTTCCGTTTTAAAATATATTTTATTTATACTATATTTCCAAAAAAAGAAATTAATGTTAATCTAACGTGCCTGTATAACCATTTTAGTAAGATATCTTTTAATTTTAAAAATGAAAAAATTTTTCTAATTATACTTTTTCTAATTTAGAAAATATTATTTTATGTACATAAAATTTGGCAGAATATTTGACTATTGTTATCATGACATTGAGAATAATCATAAAT
>NW_016803732.1:919862-946652 GCF_001698545.2 Rhinopithecus bieti | reverse complement strand
GGTGAAACCCCGTCTCGACTAAAAAATACAAAAAAAAAAAAAAAAAAAAGCCGGGCGAGGTGGTGGGCGCCTGTAGTCCCAGCGACTCCGGAGGCTGAGGAAGGAGAATGGCGGGAACCCGGGAGGCGGAGCTTGCAGTGAGCTGAGATCCGGCCACTGCACTCCAGCCTGGGCGACAGAGCGAGACTCCGTCTCAAAAAAAAAAAAAAAGGCAAAGCAATAATTCCTTTCAAGAAAGACAATGAAGTGGAGAAATTTTTTAAAATAAAAACAAAAAAAACAGATTTGGAATCTCACAGGCCACAAGCGTTGTTTAAACTCTGGGCTTGGCAGGGCGCGGTGGCTCACGTCTGTAATCTCAGCACTTTGGGAGGCAGAGAAGGGTGGATCAACTGGACCAGGAGTTTGAGACCAGCCTGGACAATATGGCGAAACGCAGTTTCTACTAAAAATATGCATCTGTAATCCCAGCACTCAGGAGGCTAAGGCACAAGAATCGCTTGAACCCGGGAGGCGAAAGTCGCAGTGAGCTGAGATGGCGCCACTGCACTCCAGCCTGGGCGACAAAGTGAAACTCTCTCAAAAAAAGGAAAAAGAAAAGAAAATCTAGGCTCTATTAAGGTATGTGACATTGGTCAAATTCCTTATTCTCTGAATCATTATAGTATAATCTTGAAAATAGCTCTGTAGAGGAAAAAAAAAAAAAAAGAGTCCTAAACTATAGATAGTGCTTTGTCTATATGTAATTCTCAGGCACACATTCAAAATTCATTTCCACAGAAAATGAAACTTTAGTTTGGAAATCTGCATTTCTAAAGGAAGTTTTGAAAAGAAGAGGAAACACTTAAAGTATGATGAAGGTAACAAGGAATGATTTGTACTTCCATTTTCCGCCAAAATGGAGTAGACCCATTACTTCTAGGTTACTCCTGTTCCAACCGAAACTCTCTGGACATAACACACCAAACAAGTATAGAAAGACTCTGAAAGGTGGAGCCCGAGAATGTAAACCATCTAGGGACCCTGGTACTCAAGGAATGACACAGTGGATCCTTTGCTTTTTCTATTGCCACTCATATATTCCAGACAGGGTACTGCAGAAGATTCCAACCCGGAACCTCCAATAGGCAAAGCCAAGAAAATAAATTTCAAGGTAAGTTTGTTCCCTGAAGTGACCTAACCGAACAGAAAATCATTTCGCAAATACCCAGCCGCCTACAGCCAAACCCCAAGGGAACCCAACTGCCCCATGGTTTCAGTGAGAAAGAGCAGAGAGCTGGTATTCCACCGCATCCCTTCCCCAGCAAAATAGGTGGGGCTTGAACTCAGACAAGTGGTTTTCAGAAAATGAACAAAGAGCGAACCCTTCCACCCCCACCTGGGAGGAGCGCGTAGTCCTTCAGTTCTCCCGCTGCCTGGTGTTGGCGCTCCAAGTAGGGACCTGACCTTCCTTTCCCCTGCCATTCATTTTTTCCCTTTAAAGCTAAAACAATAGATTCGAGGTTGCTACTTCTTCCGTATGTACTTTTACACTGCCTGCCACTAGTTTATTTGACTGTTTTAAAAATCAATTTCTTTTAGTTTTGTCACTTAGAACTCGAATTTTTATACTATGCCTGGGAATTAGCAACGATCTTTATATACATTCTAAAATGATATTCATTTCCTTCTGCCAGATACCTTCTTCAGTCTGTTGCCCACCAAAAAAACCCCTTGAGTGAAAATTGAGTGTTGTGATAATTTTACTGAAACATCCTTCCAAAATACTACTGGTTACTAATTATTTACATTTTATAATTCTGCCTCATTTACCATGTTATAAAATGGGTATATATTTGCATTTGCTTTTATATCTACAAATGTTATTAATTTCAGAGGTAGGCTTCTAAGCATAATTATATGTTGGGGAAACAGTGGAGAATATAGAAATTAAATTTAGTTCCATCAAGAATAAATAAGAAGAGTACACTAAAAAAATAGGCTTAAATTATATTTCTAGGCTAGTGGCTGGGCCTTTTGGCAATATTATTTTACCTCAAACTCAGAAGTGCTTGAGAAATGCTACTTAACAATTTTATCTTTTATATTTCTCATCTCACTTTTCAGTTTCATGGTGTATTTAATAAATACAATGAGAAATTGCTAGGTACCTATATACTGATAATTTCACCTTTTCTCTTTATGTTTTAAAAAATTGTATTATTTTAAAAACATTTTTTCTAAGCCATATGTTTCTGTACAAACTATGTTATATCTATGTTTTCTGAAATTGTTCTGAGAATTGACAAAGATTCTGCTCAGCTTATAACATTTTTTATGTAAATCAATTACAGTACAATCTAAACGTGTAAATAATTTATAATGTGACGAGTTGTTTGCAAACTGATTTTTGCAAGTGCCCACGATTGAATTTCTTTGGCTTCCCTCAGTTGACTTCACTGTATCTCATATGAAGGCACATTGCTTTTTAGCTCACCCCTATTTCACAGGGTCAAGAATTGATATTAACCCTTTTCCAAATGAACAACTGTAACTAAAAAATCACATAGCAAAAATATGTCCACAGGATATAAAGTAAGGTAGAAGAGTAAAAGGGTAGAAGGGTGTCTTTTTTGAGGAATAACCAAGTGAAAAAAAATGATATTTTAGATTTCTAACAATCTTGAAAGAGAAAATAAAATAAAAGAACAAGTGATAGACTCTTGCCTGGAACTGACACTTGTACCACAGGAAAATGCAAAGAGGAAAATGAAAAGTTGCTCAATGACCTTTCCTTTAATGCACTGAAGATAAGGTTTGCTTGTTCTTTCTAATCAGATGTCTGGTGAAATCAAAAGAATCCTTGGACTTTCTACTCTTTAGTTTCTTCTTTTGTACAGAGAATTTCATATTGCCCTTTAGTGTTTCAAACATAGAACACACAGTTGACCCTTGATCAACCCTTGGGTTAGGGGTTACAACCCCCCACACAGTCAAAAATTCATGTATAACGTTTGATTCCCCCAAAACTTAACTAGTAGTAGCCTACTACTGACAAGAAGCTTCACTGATAACATAAACAGTCAATTTTCACATATTTTTGAATGCTATATGTATTATACATTGTATTCTTACAATAAAGTAAGCTAGAGAAAAAATATTATTAAGAAAAATCATAAGATAAAATATATTTAGTATTTATTAAGGGGAAGTGGATCATCATAAAGGTCTCTATCCCCATCTGTTATCTTCACATTGCATAGGATGAGGAGGAGCAGAAAAAGGAAGTGTTGGTTTTGCTATATCAGAGGTGGCAGAGGCAGAAGTGATGAAGTAAGTGGAAAGGGAGGCAGGAGAGATTTCTAGAAAATAATGGTGTATAAATGAATTGTGCAGTTCAAACCTGTGTTGTTCAAAGGTCAACTGTATAAAATTACTTTGGTACTCATGAATTTAGCTACTTAAACTCTATTCACTTATAAATCTTTATGACTTACAACATTTTTTCATAGTAAAGTGAACCGAAGGTCTTAGAGATTTATATCTATATGTAGGCATACCTCAGAGATTTTGCAGGTTCTGTTCCAGACCACTTCAATAAAGTAAGTCGCACAAATATTTTGGTTTCCCAATGCACACAAAAGTAATGTTTACAATACTGTTATTTACTGAGTGCACAAAGTGTATTTTATTAAGTGTGCAAAGCCTAAAAACAATGTACATTCTGTAATTTAAAAAATAATTTGTTGTAAAAAATGCTAACAATCATCGGAGGCTTCAGCAAGTAATAACCATTTTGCTCATGGAGGGTCTTGCCTCGATGTTGATGGCTGCTGACTGATCAGAATGGTGGGTGCTGAAGGTTGGGGTGATGGTGGCAGTTTCTTAAAACAATGCAGCAATGAAGCTTGTGGCATTGTTTGACTTTTTCTTTCATGAAATGCTTCTCTGTAGCGTGAGATCCTGTTTGGTAGCATTTTATCCACAGTAGAACCTCTTTCAAAATTGAAATCAATCCTCTCAATCCCTGAGACTATTTTATCAATTCAGTGTATGCAATATTCTACATTTTTTTTGTTTTCTTTTGTTTTGTCATTTCAACAATGTTCACAGTCTCTTCTCCAGGAACTTAATCCATCTCAAAAAAAAAAAAACTACTTTTTTGCTCATCTATAAGAAGCAACTCCTCATTCATTCAAGTTTGATCATGAGGTTGCAGCAATTCAGCGGCATCTTCAGGATCCACTTCGGATTCTGGTTCTCTTGCTATGTTCACCACATCTGACATTACTTTTGACACTGAAGTCTGAACCCCTCAAAGGCATTCATTAGGGTTGAAATAAACTTCTTGTAAACTCCTGTTAATGTTGACATTTTCAGCTCACATAAATTAAGAGTGTTCTTAATGGCATCTAGAATCATAAATTATTTCCAATGGTTTAAAATTTACTTTACCCAGATCCATCAGAGGAATAAGCGCTATCTATGATAGCTTTGGCCTTATAAAATATTATCTCTTAAATCATAAGACTTGAATATCTAAATTACTCCATGATCCCGGGTTAAAGAATGGATGTTGTGTTAGTAGGCATGAAAACTTGAATCTTCTTGTATACGTTCATCAGAGCTCTTGGGTGACCAGGTATTTTGCCAGTGAGCAGTAATATTTTGAAAGGAATCTCTTTTTCTGAGCAGTAGGTCTCAACAGTAGGTTTTAAATATTCAAAAAAATATGTTGTAAAGAGCTGTACTGATTTCTGGGCTTTGTTGATCCATTTATACAACACAGGCAGAGTAGAATTAATGTAATTCTTAAGGAACCTAGACTTTTCAGAATAGTAAATGAGCATTGATTTTAACTTAAAGACACCAGCTGCATTAGCCCCTAATAAGAGGATCACTTGGTCTTTTGAAGCTTTGAAGCCTTGAAGCCAGGCATTGACTTCCCTTCTCTAACTATGGAAGCTCTACATGGCATCTACTGCCACTATAAGACCGTTCTGTCTGCAAAATCCATTGTTTAGTGATTTTCATCAATAATCTTAGCTAGATAATCTGAATAACTTACTGCAACTTCTACATTAGTACAAGCTTCTTCTCCTTGCACTTTTATATTATGGAGACAGCATATTTTCTTTTTTTCTTTTCTTTTTTTTTTTTTTTTTGAGATGGAGTCTCGCTCTGTCACCCAGGCTGGAGTGCAGTGGCCAGATCTCAGCTCACTGCAAGCTCCACCTCCCGGGTTTACACCATTCTCCTGCCTCAGCCTCCCGAGTAGCTGGGACTACAGGCGCCCGCCACCTCGCCCGGCTAGTTTTCTGTATTTTTTTTTTAGTACAGACGGGGTTTCACTGTGTTAGCCAGGATGGTCTCGATCTCCTGACCTCGTGATCTGCCCGTCTCGGCCTCCCAAAGTGCTGAGATTACAGGTTTGAGCCACCACGCCCAGCCAGCATATTTTCTTAAACTTCATGAACCAGCCTCCACTGTCTTGAGAATTTTTTTTCTGCAGCTTCCTCACCTCTTTCAGCCTTTATAGAATTACAGAGAGTTAAGGCATTGCTCTGAATTAGGCTTTGGCTGAAAAAAATGTTGTGGCTGGTTTGATCTTTTATCCAGACCACTAAAACTTTCTCTATATCAGCAATAAGGCTATTTTACTTTCTTATAATTTGTGCATTTACTGGAGTAGCACTTCTAATTCCTTCAAGAACTTTTACTTTGCATTTGCAGTTTAGCTAACAGTTTGGCACAAGAGGCCTGGCTTTCTCACTGTCTTGGCTTTCAGCATGCCTTCTTCATTAACCTTAATGATTGCTGGCTTTTCATTTTAAGTGAGAGACATGCAACTCTTTGCTTCACTTTGAACACATAGAGGCCTTTGTAGGTTTATTAATTGTTATAATTTTAATATTGTTGTATCTTAGGGAAAAAAGGGCCTGAAAAGACGGAGAGAGATGGAGTAATGCTTGGTTGGTTGAACAGTCAGAACATACATAATATTCATCAATTAAGTTTGCATTCTTACATGGGCTTGGTTCATTAAGCCCTAGGCAATTGCAATAGTAATATCAAAGATCATAATCACAGATCACCATAACAGGTAGAACAATAATTTAATAGTTTGAAATATTGTGAGAATTACCAAAATCTGACACAGAGACACAAAGTGAGCACAAGCTGTTGGAAAAATGGTGCCAATAGACTTACTACTTGCAGTATTGCTACAAACCTTCCATTTATAAACAACACGCTATCTAAGGCATAATAAAACAAGTTGTGCCTGTATTGTTAAATCAAACTACATTTGACCTGAGAAAGCCTCCATAGTCCCATGCTTGAGTTCTTACAAATAATAACCCAAATTGGTATGGAAATAAGTTGAAAACCTAACTTAGGAGTATGCTTGTGTAGCAACTAGCTGAGCGTTATCTAATCATAGCAACTGTGCTTCAACCAATCACAGGTGGTCAACTGTTCAGTCTGTGTTCGAATTAGGTGAATGCCATGCTGTAACCAAGCCTGCTGTTTTTGTACCCCACGTTCATTTTCTGTACATCACTTTCCTATACACACACACACACACACACACACACATATATACTCTGTTCCACCAACCAGGCATTATCCCATCTCTCTCCATCTATATATATACACACACACACACACACATATATATACACACACACTCCCTACAGTATAGAATGCATACAGATACTTCCTATAGTATAGAATACAAAGATAGATATTCCCTATAGTATAGAATAGAAAGAGAGATATTGCCCATAATGTTTTATTAATGTTTCCTTCATTCATCACGTAGGAAAGAGAAATGATTGCATATTATCTGAAGTTCTTTTTTGTTTATAATACTTATTGAAAGTTTACTTACATACTGTGCAACTAAATAAAATACTGTTTATCAGAAAAGCCACTTTAAAATAATTAGTTCTATTCACAGAAAAAAAAATCTGAAATTTTTAGAATTTAGCTTCTTCATATTCATTTTGTCCCTATTGAAAGATGCATTTAAAATACAAAAATTAGCTGGGTGTGGTGGCACATGTCTGTAATCCCAGCTGCTCGGGAGGCTGAGGCAGAGAATTGCTTTAAACCAGGAGGCGGAGGTTGCGGTGAGCAGAGATAACACTACTGCACTGCAGGCTGGGTGACAGAGCAAGACTCCATCTGAAAAAACAAAAAATTCAAGGACTTACTAACAAAGCAGGACTCAGATTCTGCAGCCTCACATATTTCATTTGCACTATGATATTGATATTTTTCCTATTTAATCACATATAATACATTTTTATTCCTAGCTATTAATTGTAGATTAAAATTATCAATACCACCCCATTCCATATTTTTTAGACTTAGGCCTGAAAACAGTAACACAAATTTGTATGACATTTTACATTTTGCAGAACATTTTTAAAACCTATTCACAACATTTCTGGAAGGATCAGGTGTGGTTTCCTGGCATTCGTAATCACATTCTCATTTACATTTGCCATCCAGACTTCTTCTTTTTCTCCAGTTAAATTACTTACAAAAACATTCTTTTTATAAAATTACATACTTGTTTCTGTGTATACCATTTCTGTAACTATTTTCTTTACTTCCATGTAACCAAATATCCCCTGTTACTTAAGATCCAGTTCAAATATTTCCTCCTCTCTAAGAATTTTTACATTCCCTCCATCTTGACTGTTATATATTTTATTCTAGACCCTTGGAAGCACATTTTTATCTCTTATGATGTATTTTCTTCTCTCCTATTTAAAATTAATTTGATACACATATTAGCTCTGCCACAACTTGGTAAGCTTATTGGGTGCAGCTATTTTCTTTCTTTCTTTTTGTCTCCTAGCACCATACACTGTAGGAATTTCAGACGTTTTGTATGGAAATAATGAATACAATTTCAGAAGAGAACTTGTGTATAACTAAGGTGGCCTGTGTTAGAACTCAGCCCAGGAATTGTGACTCTTATGCCATTATAGATTTCAAAGAAGGGGATATTGGATTGTCCCTAAAAGCCACTCAAAGTATTGCCATATTCTAAACTCCAGTAACTTTGACCTTAAGCACAGTTCATTTATTTTAACTGGAACTTGTCTGGTTCTTATGATTTATAGCTACTAATTCATGTTCTGATTTCCTTTCTTATTCAAGCTTTTATTATTTGTCATGTGTTTTCTCAGATTTCTGTGAGTAGAGATTTTTAAAAACACTTTTTACCTTAAGTTCCGCATATCATTTCAAAACTCTCTTTGAACAGCTGAATCAAAACAAGCAAACAAATGAAAACAAAACAATACAAAAAACTATTTCAAAACGTAATTACTGGAAATATTTTAACAGAAATAGAGGAATGAATCTGATCTTTAACGTTGGTTTTCAACTAATTACATACGAGTATAAAATACATTTCTTTTAAAGTTTTATGAAAATTTGAAATACTATAAAATCTTTAGACCACGACAAAACTATAAAGGGATGACAATATTATACTTCAAAAATATTTTGAACTGAAACCTTTCTGCTTGAGTTGGAAGTCCATATTTTTCTGTTTCATATAATTGTTAGGAGCACACTTTACTGTTAGTTTTCTACTAGTCTGCCTTCTTTCTAGTTATCACTGGCACTTTTAAATCATTCTTTCCAAAGAATTCTGCATGCTGTTGCAACATTTTATAGGCAATAACTGTAATTCCAAAATGTGTAAAAATCTGTCACAGATCTGCTTCAATATTTAAACTTGAAAAAACAAGATTTTTTTTCTCTATCCAAAGGCATTTTTATAGAAGAAATTATATACAAACCCACAACACAAAAGAAACTGAATGAGAAAAGAAAATTGACATTTTGATTTGTGGACTCTCCAGTAGGTCTATCATTCATACAGAAAAATATCACTATTGTCACTTTTCTCAGGCAGGGAGACTAATTGGTGCAGCTGTGGCAGAACACAGTCTTTCTGCCGGGAAAGCCGCCTTGCAATGAAATAGAACATGCTAAAGGACTTGCAGGTGTTATGAATTGAGTCTAAAAGATGAGACTATGTCTGATTAGGGAGAGCTAACGATGTATAGACATGTCTTTCTAAACACCGAGTTACTAATATGTTTTTTTGTGTGTGGATAACAGTTCATTCGTTGAACAAATATTTTTGAATTTGTAATCTGCACAAAGCAGTGCACTAGGCACTGCCCACAGCCTAAGAAACAAACAAAACTGGACGTGATGGAAAAGACAGCGACCAATCAACATAGAAATGAACTCAGTCCCTAAGATAATGCAGTACCGTATTTTGGTTTTCTTTTTCGTAATGAAATTCCCATCCCAGTCATTCTAGAGATCACAACGGTATTAGTAACTGCTCACATTTAGCATGGGCAGAGAGGTGAAATTATCTTCCCAAGATCTTATTCAGGTTTCGTAATTCCCGGTTTAGTAAGATGTTGACTTCACCATAATCTTCTGTGAACCAATCAGATAAGAATTCATGACCATATCATCCACTTACACTTCCCTGGTTTTTCAAACAGAATTATTATTTATGATTTAGCAATAATGAGATCTTGCTCATCGTTCGGGGGACCAGGTGCAAGAAGAAGGAAGGGCATTAGTCCTTTACTGCAACGCAAGGAGAAGCTGGACATTTTCCTCGAAGCAAACGGAGTCTCAGACTCCATACCTCCCATCTCACAAGGTGAATTTATCAACCATTCTTCCAGATGTTTTGGGTGAGAACATTGGACATGGAGTGATAAGGCTTACTATCTGGGCAATCTTGGACAGGTTTTTTAACCTCTGTGCATTTCAGTTTTCCAATATCTTTAGGCTACTTTTATCAAAGCATCTATTTCACTATATATGTTTTTCTCGTCTGGATGTTCTTGAGGACATGAATTGTCTTATTTACCTTTATAGGCCTAAAACGTAGACCAGACATGTCCAAAATTCAATGATAAATAGCTACCAAATCAAAAAATAACATATTATCCTTATCTAACTCATGGAATTGCTACCCATTAATGAAAACATTGTGAAAACACTTTAAAACATTAAAATGTTATGTCTTGTAAGTGAGCATCATATTTGTGCTTATCAATATTGTAAGTGTTGTTTACTTGTGATAATTTACTTCATTCTTCTAAAAAACTGACAAGGGAGATATTATTATTACCCCTTTACAGATGTAAAAACTGAGCCACAGAGAGATGGACAAAAATGCCAGTGTGATTTAACCTGTACTTCTTGAAGCCAGAATGTGTACCTGTGCAATCAAATACCAGCATCTGTGCTCTTAACCAGTATGTATTATGACAATCAAATGGATTCATTTATTGTTTATAGATATGCCTATGTATCTCTTGATTGAAATAGCAAATGACTAAAAAAGAATGTGTTACCCCTGGAATTTGGTTCATAAAGGAATGTTGAGATATAGAAAGACCATTGAGACTTAAGTCAGACAGGCGTGGTTTAAATTATCGTGTTATTCTCTTTCTCTTTGATCTTAAAGTTATAACTGAATTTCCAGAGGTTTAGTTTCCTATGAAATCATGAAATGAAATCATTTACCTACAGGATTCAAAGTGTTTAATTATCGAACAGCCAGTAGCCCTTCAGCAACACATAGCTGCTAGTCCTGCAATTATTGTTATTGCCATTTGTTTCCCTTTTTTCTTTCTTTCTTCCTTTCTTTGATTCTTTGTGTATTAATTCACTCAACACTTACAAATTGAGCACTTACTGTGTGTCAGATATTGCTCTAAGTGCCAAGGATATATAAGGGAGTAAAACAGATATAGCTGCATATGTAAAGCTTACCTTCTTATAGAAAGAAAACTATGACACAGAATAAATATATAAAGTAAATTAAATATATGAAATGATTATATAGCAGAAGATGATAAGGGCTTTGGAGAAAAATAAGGCAGGCAGTTTAATAGCGTGTTCTAGAGGAGAGAGAGAATTTGCAATTTTAATAAGGTGGTCAGAGATAAATGCACTAAGAAGGTGATTTTTTTTTTTTTTTTTTCTTTGAGACGGAGTCTCATTCTGTCGCCCAGGCTGGAGTGCAGTGGCGCCATCTCGGCTCACTGCCAGCTCTGCCATCTGGGTTCATGACATTCTCCTGCCTCAGCCTCCCGAGTAGCTGGGACTACAGGCACCACCACCACACCTGGCTAATTTTTTGTATTTTTAGTAGAGATGGGGTTTCACTGTGTTAGCCAGGATGGTCTCCATCTCCTGAACTCGTGATCCGCCCATCTAGGCCTCCCAAAGTGCTGGGATTAAAGGCGTGAGCCACCGCACCCGGCCAGAAGGTGATATTTCAAAGAAGAGTTGAAAGAGATAAAGGAGGCAAATAATGTGAATATCCTGAAGCACTGCACTTTGGGCAAAGGATACACTATTATAAATGTCCCAGAGTGGGCTCATGCTTGCCTTGTTTGAGGAATAGCTAGAAAGCCATAGTGGATAGAATGGATTGAGGAAGGAAAGAGAAATAAGATTGAAATCAGAGAAGTATGGGGATGGGGTCATCAAAGGAAGAGCACTTTCTCGATTTTGAGAATTTTGAGTTTGTTTGTTTGTTTGTTTTTCTGAGGTAAGACACCACTGAACTATTTTGAGAAGAAAATAGCCTTAAGCTGACAGCTCTGGCTGGTGTGTGTGTTAAGTAAAGAAGGTAAAAAGTGATGGATGATAACAAGAAGCCAGTTAGGTGTTCGTAATAATCCTGCTGAGAGGTAATGATGTCTTGAGCCAGAGTATGTGGCAACAGTGGGTGAAGGACAACCATTTGTGCCAAATGCTGACAGCTGACCCTATATGTTGGCCCAAGAGCAATAAGAAGAGGTGGATGTAGATTTCGAGGAGAGCAGGTCATCTTGTGAGGCAGTCTCTGTACCATTTACAGCCAAGAACAGATTGTTAACCTTTTCAGTTAAGAAGAATGGGTCATTTTTGCTGCTCAGAAGAGTCAGAGACATTTTGGGATGCTGAGTTCTCCAGCACATTGGACTACATGCTCCCCAGCCAGGTCTCAGTGTCACACTCTTTCTCAGGAGCCTGAATTTAGCATAGGAGACTTGCCAAGATGATCAGTTCATCGTTCCTTGAGATTCTAGCATTCTCAAACATTGGTCCTGGCCCTCATTTTTAGCACAACCTGCTCTCTGGTTGCATGATAAGCGGGTCCTTTGCATATCACCATCAAGGTCTTCTGGCTTTCACATTGTGCCCTGAGTTGATAGTCGGCTGATTTGATGCTATTAGTTTCTTCCATCAGTGCATCACAGGCACTTTAAATCACCCAATCACTTCCACAGCTCCTGCAATTGCTACTGCTCCTGTGAAAGTATCTTATTTAGAAACAATTGTATTTATAAAGACAGGGATCTTAGTAGGAGACTAGTAAGTGAGGAAGTAAAGCAGAAAGAGAGGCATTATCAAGCCAGTTGTCATTGCAGGTAACTAAAGCTTAATCCCGAAGGGGCTAGCTGGAAGGTAATGTAGAACTCCTGCCTCATAGTTAACTCAAAGGAGAAACAACAAGTTGATGTGTTCATGCATACAATGCCAATACTCTTTGGTTCAGGTCTGCTCCCAGAGAGCACTAATTCTCTGACACTTACTGGCTGCTGTGCCTGTGGTAAACTGAAATCCAACCACTAGAGAAAGACCTCATGCAATGAGATACAGATGCTGGCAGCTGGAAATTAGTCTGATATGCAGTACAATGGAAAGGCCCATGTTATATGGTCAGGGCACTGACCGTGTTTAGCATGTCATTCTACTATTGATGAACATCTGGGTGGTTTCTGGGTTTGGACTTTTATGGTTAGTTGCAAGGAACATTCTTGCGTGTGTTTTTTTGGTGAACACATGTGTGTCCTTATTTGGGGTGTATACCTAGACCACGAATTATTAGGTCATGGGATATACATATGTTCAACTTACTAGGTTCTGTTAAACATTTCTTTAAAATCATTATACTAATTCACAATCCAGGAATCATTAACAAGAACTGTGGTTGTTCCATATCTTTGGTAATAATTAGTGTTATGTCTTTTCTTACTTGACTCATCTGTTGCATGTGTTATTATACACGTGTGGTTCTAATTTTCTTTTCTCTGCTTATTAATAAAATTGTATATTGTTTGTATTTGAAAATCACACATCCTTTATTGTAAAGTATCGGTTAAAATATGTACTTTTAAATTTAATTAAACAGCATTGCTTGATAAACTTCATTTTTTCCTTCTTTTTTCCTTAACCATATTTTGATGTTTTGAAATTTTCCAATGTTTCACATATATGCTTCATTCATGTATTTTATTCAGTCACTATTATAGCACGTAATATTTATCTATTCCCCTAGAGACAGGCATTAATTTATGTGTCAACTTTTTTCCACCATGACAATGCTGTGAAAATCATCCTCATTCACATTTTCATCTGTATTGTTGGCTATATACCAACAAAAACTCAAAATCTATTTCAAGAGTAGGAGTAAAAATGTACACTTCCTGTGAACTACCTCAGGTCTGGCCAGGTCATAGCCTGGCCATGTCTTACTATTTTCCTTTTATTTTCTTTTTTCTTTCAATCGCTTTTGTTGCGATTACTAGTAAACCTGAGCACCTCTATATTTATTATATAGTTAAGGCTCATAGGAGAGATAATAGACATATAATACCTGCACAAAGCAAATTTATTGTGAAAACTTACAGAAAGAATGTCAGCTGATTATATGCAGTTTCTAGAGTGCTCACAATTCCGCTGGCCTAGTATAACTGGACCTGATGTGGAAACATTCAAGTTTATGCTCCCGGTACTCCAGTGATCTTCTTTATAGGATCACTGAAAAATTGGGAGGAGACACAGGGCAACTGATCCACTGTGTAACACTGGGAGTCAAAAGATCTTGACTTTCCCATTCTTTGGTATGACCTTGCTGATAAGAGGCATAGACTGATTTCCTGAGTTGCCTAAAGGAATTTGGTTCCCAGAGCCAGTGTAAGCTGGAGACTTTGCAGACCCTTGTACAGAGCCAGTTCATTGATAGGCTACCCAAATGGAGAACTACCTGAATCATCCATCCATTCATTCAGCAAATGGCTCAGTATCTTCTTGGTTACACACTGGTCCCTAGGAGAACTGATTACACATAAGGCTTCCCATCAAAGGTAGAAATTAATTGAACCTTTAGTGAAGCTTCTAGTTTCTCTTGAAAATGGTAGGCCGGGCGCGGTGGCTCAAGCCTGTAATCCCAGCACTTTGGGAGGGCAAGGTGGGCAGATCACTAGGTCAGGAATCAAGACCACCCTGGCTAATATGGTGAAACCCTGTCTGTACTGAAAATACAAAAAACTAGCTGGACGTGGTGGCACGCATGTGTAGTCCCATCTACACAGGAGGCTGAGGCAGGAGAATCACTTGAACCTGGGAGGCGGAGATTGCAGTGAGCCAAGATCGCACCACTACACTCCAGCCTGGTCAACAGAGAGAGACCCCATCTCACAAAGAAAGAAAATGAAAAAAAAAAAAAGATATTATGTAAGTGTAGAAACTATAGAATTAATAAAATTCTCATTAGAAGAATTTTTAGGATCATCTAAACCATTTGGTGTAAAGTCCAACTTGAGAACACACACACACCACCCACACACAAACTCCTGGGATCAGACTGAAGGATGACTCAGTGTTGTTTTTTTAAAATTTCATTAGGTGAAGGCCCAAGGCCCACATATCCTGCATTAGCCTAAGAATGCTGCTGATAGTGCAAAAATCCTGGTAATGTGATTTGCCCCCTCACTTCTGGTTCTTGGGTCATCATGAAGGATCATGTAATTCTACCAGAATGCAAATAGTATTATAGCTGAGTGGATGCAAGAGAGAGCTTGCCTACTTCAGAGAAAAACAAGTCCTAGGGGACACAAAGTGTGTACTAACACTTTATTCTGAGGTGACATTATGTATCCAGCTAGTACTGATTATCTTCTGCTTGGGTATAAAGATTTTCTGCTGTTTAAGATGGTGACGAGATTTGGTTACCTCAAGGATGTGGAGAAAGTTGCAATCATGACTTTTGCAGTAGTTGCAGACTTTCCCAAGAGTGAAGATATCAGAATAAGCATATCATTTTATGCCTGAAGGAAATGAGGAAACTTTGATATAATTTGTGTGGTTGAAGAGAACATCTATGTGAAGGACCAGAGCAAACAGACTAAAGAGGCTGTGACAGTTACCAAGATGTAATTGTCTAGGAATCACTAGGAATTGTCTAGGGAAGGGAATGGAATCTAATAAGGTTTCCCACATCTTGAGCAGATTGTGGGCAGTATTTGAAATGTCACTGTCAGCCACAAACTTGGAAAGCTTTAGCTAGCTTTTGGGATGGTCATTTCTGTAGTAAGAGAGAAGAAAGATAATTTATGCACCCTCTGAGCACCCTTCCCCAGCATCTCAAAGTCAGGAGTGCTCATACATAAATTGTTGCTTTGGGAAATAACTAGTATTCTTGTCATTCTCCTGTAGGCATAAACTCTATAGAAATCCCACAGAAATGCTTCTGCCTCCAGTAATGACTTCTGAAGAACAATAACAACAACTGCAATAGAAAAGAAATTTGTAGAAAAAGTATGATAATCATAGCAATATTCCTCTCTTCCAGAGAAATCGAATCTTAAAATCCTCAAGAAATAATATGGTGTTATCCTAGCAGCAAAAGGATCCAAAATCATTTACATCGTATCCATCCAGTCATACTCATTCCACGAATTGTAAATCTCCATGTATTCACCTTGGTGAAGATTCGTGTGAATAGAGGGAAAGAGTGAGTTTTGAGATACAGAAACACTGGAGTCCTTAGACCTCAGGTAAAAATGTGATACCCTGTAGCCTTAATAAAAAAAAAAAAAAAAAAAAAAGGAAATCTATGAACTAAAATGGAAGATCTCCAAGCTGTGTTCAGTGAAAAGAAACATATGCAGAACAGTAGGTATATTATGTTCTATTTGTGTTAAATAAAATTCCTTATATTGTGGTATAGAAATACAAGGGTCCTGAATTACCCAATGAACTGTCTTGTTTTGTTTCCCATGCCTGACACCCAGGTGCCTAGGAGTTTCACCCAGCAGAAAGTCCTTGCAGAGTAGGGCAGTGTTCATTTCTTTTGAGAGTCACATAGCCAAGGACAGGTGAAACAGACAACCCTGTTAAATTGTTGCAGGAGAAATTATTGCAGACAGTCTTTGAGAGAGAGTAGTCTCATTGCTCAGTGGTATTTGCTCCCCATGGGTGAGAGTGAGTTAAACCACCAAATGCCATGCTGAGAGGCCTAGGGCAGTGGCAGGCATAAGCAGAATCCTACTGATAAATTTTATTAGGTTGGGAAATTTCAGTGCCTGAAAGATATTTTCAATAGCTATAAGTACATTATCTACTCCAGAAAGAACACAGTAGCTCCATAGCCCACAAATATGTCTATGGCAATCAGGTCCCATTTTTGTCCCCTTGGTTGGGTCAGGAATATCTGCCAGATGCAATTTGATCCATGTACATGTGGTGTTTGCCTAGTTTGTTTAAAGTTATGCATTTGGTAGCTGCCAGATGAAGGCAGAAGCCTCAGAGTGAGAATTAGAAGGTCTTACTTTCCAAAGCCAGAGTTAGCATTGCCAATGAGAGAAACATCTTGACCTCAGAAGTTAAGCAACTTGTGGAGTTTGGGACTCAGAGGCTCTATCACTGAAGACCTTAGTCCTTTCTGTGGAGCTATCTCATTGCTAGGATAACTGGAAGAGCAATAGGTATGTGTCCCCTTTGTTATTATCCCTATTCTGTAAATTATTCTTTAGATCCTTTGCTCAGTTTTCTCTTGGTTTTCCTATCCTATTGAGGAGTATTATATCAATATAGGAGACTTACTGTCTGGGTTCAAATCCACCACTTACCAAACAGTGGGACTTTTGACAAGTTGCTTAATTCTCTGTGTCTCAGGTTCTTGATTCGAAAGAGACCACTTAAGTTCAGTAACTTCAGGCTGCAGTGAGCAAAGGTCATGCCGCTTCACTCCAGCCTGGGTGACAGAGCAAGACATTGTCTCTAAAAAGATAAAATAAGATTTAAAAAAAAGAGGAAGAAGAAAGACACAAAATGATACTTTGCACCTCATGGTGTTGTTATGAAGATTATATGAATTAATTTTTGCAGCACTTTCAAACATTCTGCACCAAAGTAAATCACATTTGTTCCCTGAATAAATGAATTGACTTTTTTGTTTATTTATAGAAATGTATTCTCTATAGCAGATATTAATCCTTCATAGATTATGGATGTACATATATCTTCCATTCGCTCACTAATTTGTTACATTGGCCTATTTATCTTTACACAAATATTATCATTTTAATTATTGATACCTTAATATATGCACTAATGTATTGGGGAAGGGGGCAAGTCTCACTTTGCTCTGTTTTTAAAAAATAATCTTAACTATTGGTAAATAATTTCCTTTAAATTATAACTGAATTCACTAAGAAACCCCCAAAATCCTGCTGGCTTTTTGTACTGTTTGCTCTTCATTAATATCTAAACATTTGTAGAATTGACATCTTTACAGTAAGTTGTCCCATCCATGGACATATGGTTAACTTCTAGGACTTCATGATTTGCAAACTTAATTTTAATTTAGGCTTACACTAAATTGTACTTTATCTATACAAGAGGTCCTCATTAATTTAGATTTTCACATTTTATACTTTGTATCCTTCGAATCTAAAAGAAAAAGGAAGGGTGTTGTTACATGGGTCAACGTAATTGCAAGATTTCAAGAAAATGCAGTACATTTTCCTTTTTCCTGTTTCTGCTTATGAGTGGTGGTCAAACAATATTTGTCACCACACACATTAACTTACAACCTCTTTGCAACATTTATATTGAGTTGACTGAGAATTTGCGTAATCCAAGATTCTCTTGAGATTCTATTTTCATGTACGATAATATATTACTCATGCAATAACTTAAAGTTTTAATGGAAAAATCCTGTTTGGGCCGTTGGGAAAATGTAGTTGTATTGAATTGCACACCATTTAATGTGGCCTTACTATGAGTAGTCATTTAGTGGTCTAAAAAAGATAAAACACTTTCAAAGGTGCTTTACAAGTGAGGGAGGAGCATAATCACTGATATATTTTTATCAGAGAAATCTATTAGAACGCTTAATGTGCATTGACTGGGATTTGAGAAAGGTTGATTATGAGAAATACTCAAAGAAATGGCATTTAAAATTGAGGTTTGACAGAGTGCTCAGTAATGCTTCTGTCATTTTAAGAAACCTAAACATTCTTTTGAAGTTTGATGTCTCAACATGAAAGACTGACTTACAACACTAGAAAATCTCTATGTGCAAGTTACATGACTATATAATCATAGGTAATTGACTGGCCCCTGTTGGTTTCTCACATAATAAAGTTATCCAAATTATTTCAAAGTTAAGGAACATGGACTTGAATGTTAACACAGTGTTATTAATGTCACTGTATCATTACTAAGCTAATGATGTGCTTTGTTCTGATGATAGTTTTTCTCTAACACTTAGTACATGCAAAGTGCCATACAAAGGGAAAAGAAAATGATCATGAATACACCATGCTCCATGTGTGAATGAGGTTTGCATAGTAGCGGGGCAGGTGTATAAACCTACTGCTATAAGAAAGTATGTTGTTTGTTGATATTAATTTGATAAGAATCTATGAGATTAGAGTGTGAAAGACCTAATTTAGTCAGAAAAGGAGTGAGGAGTCAGTGAATGAATTCTTTTTAGAAGTTAGAAATCAGAAAATAGGCTGGGTACGGTGGCTGAAGCCTGTAATCCCAGCACTTTGGGAGGCCGAGGCGGGCGGATCACGAGGTCAGGAGATCGAGACCATCCTGGCGAACACGGTGAAACCCCGTCTCTACTAAAAAATACAAAAAAACTAGCCGGGCGAGGTGGCGGGCGCCTGTGGTCCCAGCTCCTCGGTAGTCTGAGGCAGGGGAATTGCGGGAACCCAGGAGTGTGAGATTGCAGTAAGCTGAAAACTACCACCGCACATCCAGCCTGGGCGACAGAGCGAGACTCCGTCTCAAAAAAAAAAAAAAAAAAAAAAAAAAAAAAAAAAAAAAAAAAAAAGAAGAATGTGCTTGTGTGTAAAAACTAAGAAATATTTGATAAATATAAATAATACATATAATGTAAATGTTTTGCTTTGTTTACTTCTAATCATTAAGTTATATATTTACTATGTAGAAATGCAATTAGATGTAACCATTGATTAGGCTTTCAACCATTTGCCAAACATTGTTCTGTGCATAAAATATCAAGTTATCAGAAAATAGCCTAGAGAATTTGGAAATATTCTTATTCCTGGTAAAATATTTTACCTCTATCTAATTGTAGAAAGTCTGTTTACCATAGGAAGAACAAAGAGGCCTTTCATGTGTTTCATTTTTAACAAGAATTTTTTTCTCACTTCTTTGCCTCATTCAACAATTGTACTATATTGATTATAGAGTTCTTATGTAATCCTTAGGATTACTTTATTCCATTGAAAAACCATATTTTAGTTTGTATAGTTATTATAGCACTGCAGGAGTCTTCATGGATGCAATTATCCATGCATTGTTACTGAGCAAATGCCACAAGGGGGAAAATAATTACGTAAAACAACTGAACCAGATGGATATTTGAAAATAAAACACTCAAGATATATGTCGTTTGTGTGGTTTAGTTTCTGTGGTTAACAACCGTTCACCAGAAAAAAAAAAAAATACGTATATATGTATATATAAACCTATGCAATTTTTATAGCCTAAGGTGGTGGTGTTTTCGATTCTCATTTACATTTCTTTAGTTACTTTCAAAGGAAGGAGCCAACAAATATTTTCCTGTTGCTGTAGTGGTTAGGGGGAAACATAGTTTATTATTTCCTAGGGCAATGCCAGATGAGAGGACATAGTCAATCCCCAGGAGTCTATGGGAAAATTATCAGTTACAGACAAACAGTAAATACCACATTTGAGATACTGTGACCTCCAAGATCTAAAATTAGAGCAGAAATTGACTGTGACCTTACAAGGTACCTTACTGTCTGGAACAAATGAGGAGAGAAAATAAAGCAGGCAGGTGGAGAGGACAAGAACAAGGCTTCATTCCCTCCAAGCCATTAGACAGCTGAGCTATGAGACTCCAGAAAGGGCAAAAGCCCTATTTGGGTATTGTCAAGATTTCAAGAGCAAAGACATCTTCTATATCTTTTCCCCATCGCTCAGTCTCATCACATATTACCTCATTGATCACAAATGGAAATGAGCTGAGAGTGCTTTGTACAATATTGACTTTGTGAATGCTATTTCTATTAATAGTGTCGTGGTGTTGTTGTGACATTGTTTAACGATTATTTGGAAAGACCAACTTCAGTGCAAAGGTTGTAGTAAATGTTTGAGATCTGGAGTCAGTTTGACACCCTTCTATTGTTTCTTACTTGGTAACATTACCTCATCTCTCTGAGTATCATTTTCCTTCACTGGAAAGTAGAAGTAAAAGGTATTAACCTTGCTCAGAGGGAAGTGAAGGTCCACATACAGTGTCTGGTCCACAGAAAACATGTAATAGTAATGTACATGCATATAAGTATTATTATGATCAATAAGCCAGATGACTGCCAAATTCTACATTTTAGAAGGGAAGGATATCAGAAAGAATTTTTTGCAATAAAAATTATTATTTGAGCTTTAAATATAATTTCTCTCCTCTGTTTTGATCTTCAAAAATAAGATAATTTTATCTTTTAGTTTATTACACCATGTGCTTCATAACATCTTTAAAATATAAACTTTCAGAATTTACTGATTTTGGGTGACTAAGGCTATTTTAGTCTCTTTGGGGACTCCTAATATTTCTGGCTTGTTTCTGGCAACCTAGTAAGTACAGTGAGAGATGTCTGCAGACTCTGAGCAACTCAAATTTTACAGATCGAAAGTCTTAAAACCTCTAACTTTTCTTAAAACAGTACCTGATACAAATTGCCTGATGAAAAATGCTTCCTTTGGATTAACGAATGAATGGATGTTGAATCATGCTTATGTATTACAGTGTATAGTTAAGAAGCATGATGTTTGTTTATTTCTCTAGATATTTTAGGTTTCATTTATTGATAGTTTTATCATTGAAAGTTAAAAAAATCATCAGTCGTTCTTATGTAAATAAAACATTTTTTGCTAAATTGTAATATAATGGTACACTGAAATCTGAATACACATCACAATGTTCATGATGTTCTCAACCATATGACTCAAGGACATCCACATAATTCACCAAATTTGATATTTCTTTCAGAACTTAGTGCAAAGGAAAACTTTATTTAACTAGAACTCATTCCCTCTCTTTACAAAAAAGGAGGAGTATTTAATGTAACAGTTTTCCTTCTCTCAGTGGGCAGGAAGCTCCGATGAAAGTTTTATACTGAATCATAGTGACATTTTAAGAATTAGGCTTTTTTTTTCTTTTTTCCTTTGCCTTTCCTCATTTATTTTCTTCTCTTCCTTTCACAGTGTTTTCAAACTCATGTTTTTTTTTTGTTTGTTTGTTTGTTTTTGTTTTCTTACAATACATTATTGTCTACAAAAAAGTCGCTATGTGTTCCTTAGGGGAGAAAAGGATATTAGTTCAGGCAACACTGACTAGATAAAAGCTCGAAATATTATTTGACTGCTCGCATTTCTCAGACTGCAATATGTTATGTATTTTTAAATTTGTAAGAGAAAGAATTATGTTGAATTTACCTTTAGGCTTATTTACTTGAAGAATCTCTTAAGAGGAAAATGCAGAACGAGATTTAGGACATGATATTTGGTATTATCTGTAGAAGGTAGATAATATTTATTTTTAAAGTTACATACAAATATACACAAATACATGCATGCAAGATGCAATAAGACACACTGGAAATTTATGAAGTCTTCTTTGACCTTTTACACATAGCTACTGATTTCAGGTTGATGAATATTTATACTGCTGCTATGCATTTACATATGTATGCATAAAAAGAGTTTTGTATTAAATTACTTGTTTTAACATAATTGGTGTCACGCATATTTGGGTGATTGGTTTCTTTTGTAATTAACAATATGTTAATTATGTACCCATAGCGTCACTTGTGGATCAACTTCCTTCTTTTCATTGCTACACAGTATTATATACCGTACATGTACCCCAATATTTTTAACATACTGATTAGTGAATATATGATTATATTTAATTTATCCTTTGTGAACAAGCTGCAGTAAATACCCTTGTCCATTGCCTGTGTTATGGATAGGTATCCAGAGAAGCTGAATGGTTCATTACTCAGTTTTTGCTGTGGTTAAAAACAATTCTCCAAAACATGTTGGAAATATTTCAAGACAATGAAAGCTCACTCTTCAAAAAAGCTGCATTAATATACATTCCAACCATCACCAGAAGAAAGTGATACGGGAGGAGTCAGGGAACTGCTGGGTAGAGAAGGGCAGGTCCCTGGCTAGAGGTCCACCTCCAGGCGAGTGCCCACAGACCAACGTGAAGACAGGCATTTCTGTTTACATGCCCAAATGTTGCATTTTCCAAGACCACCCGGGCCCACCATGCCCAGATCCTGTGCCTGTAAAAACCCCGAGAGCCTAGTGGGGAGAGACACAAGCAGCTGGGCATTGAGAGGAACACACCAGAGCAAGAGCACACAAGTAACCGGACGTCTAGAAGAACACACTGGCAGACGAACACACCAGCAGACACCAGAAGATCATCTATGGCGGAACAATGCGCGGACGGGGCAGCCGGGAACCCGGCCTGGGCAGCTGGAGGAGAATCCCGAGGTTGAGCAGCCCAACTCCAAGGGAAAACCACCTTCCTACTCCATCCCCCTTGTGGCTCCCCATCCATCTCCCGAGAGCTTCCGCCACTCAATAAAACCTTGCACTCATTCTCCGAGCCCACGTGTGATCCGATTTTTCTGGTGCACTAAGGCAAGAACACCAAGATAGAGAAAACCCTGTCTCTTTATGAATAAGGCAGAGGGTCTAACTGAGCTGATTAACACAAGTCACCTGCAGATGGCTAAACTAAAGGAGCACCCTGTAACACAGGCCCACTGGGGCTTCAGGAGCTGTAAACACTCAAACCTAAACACTGCCATGGGTCGGAGCCCCAAGCCTGCCTGTCTGCATGCTCAGCCTAGAGGTCTGAGCAGCAGGGCACTGAAGAAGTGCACCACACCCCCATCACCACCCTGCAAGGGAGACAGGAAACTTTTCCGGTTTCAACAGTAATTTCCTCACACTGTCTTAAGTTCCACATATCATCCACTCCTCTTAACTTTTGCCAGTCTGAGAGATGAAAAATTATACATCATTTATTTAAGGTTTATTATTACTTCATTTTGGAGAGAAGTAAGATTCAAAGATTTGAGTTAGTCAAGCTTCTTGATCCATTGTACATAGATCCATTTAATGTCTCTTTCTTCTTTCGTTTGACTTCACTATTAGTTTTTCCATTATTCCCCTTCATCACTCCCATTTTGCTTGCACCTACAGTCGCTCCCCTCCAAAATAAACGTATTTTCGTATATCTTTGAATTTGTAACTGTCTCTGAAAAAAATCATTATTGCTGCTTTAATATGTGGATTCTTTATAAAAATACATTATTACAGAAGATATCTATACTTTATAAGCGCTGTATTTTAAGATCTATCATTGTTATTTTACGTACACCTAGCTGACTGCTACTAATGGCTGCATAGTATGCAAGGTTAAGCCACCACCACATTTTGTTTGCCCATTAACCACCCGGATTGCCTCAGGTATTGCGCTTTCACAAACACATTGTGGTGAATAGCATTGTACATATCCCCTTGTGGAAGCTTCTTGGAGATATATCTGCAGGAGTAGAATTGCTGCATCACACTATATACACATAATTATTTTTACTATGCACTATCAAATTTCTCTCCAGAAAGCCAAGATATTTCACACTGCAGTGACAATTCTCAATACTCATTCTCCCACATCCTTGTTAAGACTTTTAATCTGACATTTGAAATTTTTGCCTTATGATAGATGGAAGACATAGTTTATTGTTTTAACCTAATTTTCTGTGATTACTAGTGAATATGCACATCTATTCATTTATTCATTTGCCATGTGAATTCCTTTTATAGAACCATTTAAAGTCTTTATAATCTTTTCAACTGGGTTTTCAGCGTTTTATTTGAAGCTAAAGAGCACTTTCTCATGTAGCCTAGGTAATATTCTTTATAAGTCTTATATGTTATGAATGTGTCTTTAATCTGCCACTTGTTAGGTTTTTAGTTGGTGTCCTTTGGAACCTAAAATATCCCAAGTTTAATTTTGTTGAAGTCTACATTTTAAAGTTTTATGTTCTATATTTAGATGTTTGTATAAGAACCATTCCCTCACTTCCTTGAAGAAGTCACAAAATGCTCTTTTGCATACCTTTTCAAAATTATTCCATATAGAGCCTTTCTTGGTTGCATTTTTAATCATCTGTATTTGGAGAAGGTAGGAAGTCAGGTTTATTTTGTTTCTTATAGTAAACTGATTTTCCCCATATTATGGACTGAGTGGTTCATTTATATTTATAGGTTTATGGTATACCTCTATCATACACCAACTTGTCACACATACATGGATCTATTTCTGAGTTCACTTTTCTCTTCCATAGTTTATTTTTTATCCCTTACCTATACCCTAGTTTTAACTAAATTCTATCTTTTTAGTGTGTTTGCTAACAGTATTATCCATCGGCTGACAAATTTTGGGAAAGCAATCACAGAATTTTTTTAATGGCATACTAAAACTTAGAAACAAAGGTTGGTTTGATATAAGGCAAGTATTACTCACAAACATTGATTTAACAATCCTAAACATTTAACAATGTATAAAAAAGCAATACTTCATTATCGAGTTGTACTTGTTTTAAAATACAAAGTTAATTTCACACAAAATATACTACATCATTCACTAGATGATGAATAGTTTATGTAGAAACATAAAGGATGATCACAATTATGGAAGACAACATATATTTTGTTTTTCCTGCCTTTCTACTGGTCACTCTGCCTTAATTTACTTTGTTGTTTCAGTGTTATCTCCCCAACTTCATAACATTGAAATATCCTATGACTTATTCCCTGGAAAACTTTTAAAACTATAGTCAATGTTTAAATGATAGCATTGAGTTTCATAGTTTTAAAGTAATTTGGAAGTCCGAGATTTCCAAATGTATGCTCCAGCCTAGATCACTGCCTTGCACTCTATGTTTATCTATCCAACTGCTGACATAACGTTTTCACTGGGATATAAAATAGAGTTTTCAAATTTAACTTAATGCAAATCTCCAATGTGCAACCCTCCAAAACCTGTACTTTCTACAGTTATTGTAACCTCTGTAATTATCAACTTCCCCAAAGGTGTTATTTTGGGGGATAGATGTCTAAAATTGCATTGCTAGGTCATGTGGTCACTGCCTGTTTAGTTTAATAACAAATTAACAAACTGTTTTTCAGAGTGGCTTTAACACTTTACATTCTCACTAGCAATATGTGATTAATCTACTTTCTACCAACTCTTACCAGTATTTGGTACTGTCACTATATTATTTTATTTTCATCATTCTGATAAGTTTGTAGTAATATCTTATGGTCTTTCTTTGCATATCTGTGAGGGCTAATGAGATTGAAGATGTTTCCATGTGCTATTTGCCATCTGAAATCATCTTCAGTAATATATCTGTTCATGTTTTTTGCTCATTTTTTAATTCAATTGACTGGATTTTTATTGTTGAGTTTCGAGAATTATTTATCTTTTCTAAACACTAGTCCTTTGTTAGAATATGACTTGGAAATAACTTCTTCCAGTTTGTAATCTGCTTTTTCTTCATTTTCATATGGATGTTCACAGAGCAAGAGTTTTCCATTTTGAAGAAGCCCAGTTTATCAGTTTTTCCTGTCTATGAAGTCATGCTTTTAGAGTCACATCTAGGCACTCTTTGTCAGCTCTAAATCCTGAAGATTATTTCCAACTTATTGTAAAAGTTCTCTTGAGACCTTGCGTGGTTGAAAATTTTACATACTTTACCTTCACACTCAATGAAGAATATAAATACTGAGGTGTGAAGGTTTTTTCCCCTCATAATTTTAAAAATATTGTGCATTATCTTCTTGCATGAAGTTTTAACATTGAGAAGTACAATGCTCTGCTCCTGTTGTTAATTTTCCTAAACTTATGAAGTTGCCATTGGAGAATGCAGCCTGTGAAATTACTTTCTAATTTATTGATTTTTCTTTTGGCCCAAAGTTACTGTACAAGATTTCAAATGTGTCCTGTGTTTTTGAAAATAATTGTTTCCTAGCTATTAGCTATAGAACTCATGTATATTAATTATGACATTTAACTCTTATATTTTGTCTGTTTTTATTTTGGATTTCTTTTGGAAAAGGCATTCAGGTCTCTTTGTGATGATGAAATATCCAATTATTCTTTGAAGTTCTATCAGCATTTTTCTGCATATAATTGATATTTCCTGTGGTACACCCACAAAGATTTAGGAATGATAAGTATGTTTGTGTACTTTTATCCTTGCTAAAATGAAATAAAACTTTTCTTCTTTTTCTTTTTTTTCTTTTCTTTTCTTTTCTTTTTCTCTTTCTTTTTTTTTTTTTTTTTTTTTTTTTTTTTTTTTTTTTTTTTGTACG
>NW_016803732.1:871051-919681 GCF_001698545.2 Rhinopithecus bieti | reverse complement strand
TGAGAGGGAGTCTTGCTCTGTTGCCCAGGCTGGAGTGAAGTGGCACAATCTCAGCTCACTGCAACCTCCGCCTTCCAGGTTCAAGTGATTCTCCCACCTCAGCCTCTCGAGTAGCTGGTACTACAGGTGCCCACCACCACACCCAAGTAATTTTTTGTATTTTTTTTAGTAGAGACGGGGTTTCACCATGTTAGCCAGGATGGTCTCGACCTCCTTACCTCATGATCTGCCTGCCTCAGCCTCCCAAAGTGCTGGGATTACAGGCATGAGTCACCATGCCTGGCCTTGTCCTATTAATAACTTTTGGGTTAAAATATCTAATATTTGATAATAAAATTTGGTATACCTATGTATTTTTGCTAGAACTCTTCATCCCCACTATTTTAACTCTTGATTTTAAGCACATTGTTTTAGCATGTTGTTTTATGTACAGCTATCAACACATAGATAGGTTTTATCCCTCCATCAAAAAGTATACAGAAATACATTTTTTAAAATAATTTCAACGTTTATCTTAGACTCATGGGGTCCATGTTCAGGTTTGTTATGTGGGTATATTTTGTAACTTTAAGGTTTGAGGTATGATGTTTCAGTCACCAAGTTAATGAGTATAAAACCCAATAGGTAGCTTTTCAGCCCTTGCCCTCTTCCCTTTCTCCCCTCTAGTAGTCCACAGTGTCTATTGCTCCCATGTTTTATTCATGCATAGCCAATGCTTAGTTCCCACTTGTAAGTGAAAACATGCAGTATTTGGTTTTCTGTTCCTGGATTAATTCACTTAGGATAAAGACTTCCAGCTGCATCCATGTTGCTACAAAAGACATGATTTCATTCTTTGTATGGCTAAATAGTATTCTACACTGTATATATACCATATTTTTCTTTACCCCATCCATGTTGATAGTGCCATCGAGTTTGATTCCCTGTCTTTGCTATTGTGAAGATTGCTGCAATGAACATAAAAGAGAATGTGTCTTTTTGGTAGAATGATTTATTTTCCTCTGGTTATATACACAATAATGAGATTGTTGGGTCAGATGATAGTTTTGTTTTAAGTTATTTGAGAAACTTCCAAGCCATTCTCCACAGCAGCTGGATTACATTCCCACCAACAGTGTAACGATTCCTTTTGTTCTGTAGCCTCACCAGCATCTGTTGGTTTTTGACTTTTTAATTCTGACTACCATGAAATGGTATTTCACCATGGTTTACATTTGTCTGTAAATAAGTGATGTTAAGCATCTTTTTCATATGTTTAGTGGCCATTTGTATGTCTTCTTTTGAGAAGTGCCTGTTCATGTCTTTTGCTTATTTTGTAATGGGGTTATTTTTTATTTGCTTGGTGAATTGTTTAAGTTCCTTACAGATATTGGATATTAGATCTTTGTCAGATACAGAGTTTGCAAATGTATTCTCCCATTCTGTAGATTGTCCGTTTACTCTGTAGATTTTCCTTTAGCTGTGCAGAAGCTCCTCAGGTTAATTTGATCCCATTTGTCAATTTGTGTTTTTATTGCAATTGCTTTTGAGGACTTTGTAATAAATTATTTCCCAAGGCCAACATACAGAATGCTGTTGCCTGGGTTTTCTCCTAGGATTCTGATAATTTGAGGTCTTACATTTAAATCTTTAGTTTGTATTCAGTTAATTTTTATATAAGGTGAAAAGTAGGGGTTCATTTTCATTCTTCTGCATATCATGACCCAGTTATCCCAGCACCATGTATTGAATAGGCAGTCTTTCCCACTGCTTATTTTTGTCTTCTTTGTTGGAGATCGGATGGCAGTAGGTGTGCAGTTTTATTTCCAGATTCTCTTTTCTGTTCTATTGCTCTATGTGTCTGTTTCTGTTTTTGTACCTGTACCATGCTGTTTTGGTTCCTGTAGCCTTACAGTATAGTTTGAAGTCAGATAATGTGATACTTTCAGCTTTGTATTTTTTGCTTAGAACTGCTTTGGCTGTTTGGGCTCTTTTTTGGTTCCATATGTATTTTAAAATTGTTATTTTTAATTGTGTGAAAAATGATAATGGTAGTTTAGTAGGAATAACATCAAATCTATAGAACACTTTGGACAGTTTAGACATTTTAAAGACACTGATTATTCCAATGGATGAGCATGGAATGTTCTCCCATTTGTTTGTGCTACCTGATTATCTTCAGTAGTGATTTACAGTTCTCCTTGTAGAGATCCTTCACTTTCTTGCTTGGATGTATTCCTAGTTATTTGTGTGTGGGTATGGCTATTATAAATGGAATTGCATTTTTTATTTGGCTCTCAAAGATTGAATGTTATTGAGGTGTAGAAATGCTACTGATTTGTGTACATTGATTTTGTACCCTGAAACTTTACTAAAGTCATTAATCAATTCTAGAACTCTTTTGGCAAAGTCTTTGGGGTTTTCTAGATATAGTATCATATCGTCTACAGATGATTTGACTTTTTCTTTTCCTACTCAGATGGTTTTTATTTCTTTCTCTTGCCTGATTTATCTGGCCAGGACTACCAGTACTATGTTGAATAGGAGTGGTGAGAGTGGGCATACTTGTCTTGTTCCTGTTTTTAAGGGGAATGGTCCCAGCTATTGCCTATTTGGTATGATGTTGGTTGTGGGTTTGTCATGAATGGCTCTTATTATCTTGAAGTGTGTCCCTTTAATGCTTAGTTTGTTGAGGGTTTTTATCATGAAGGGATATTGGATTTTATTAAACACTTTTTTTGCTTTTATTGAGATGATCACATTGTTTTACTTTTTATTCTGTTTATGTGGTGAATAACATTTATTAATTTACTTATGTTGAACCAACCTTGCATTGTAGGAATGAAACCTCCTTGATCATGGTGAATTAACTTTTTGATGTGCTGTTGAATTCAATTTGCTAGTATTTTGTTGAGGAATTTTGTATCTATGTTGATCAGGGATGTTGCCTGTAGTATTCTTTTTTCATTGTATCCTTATTATGTTTTAGTATCCAGGAAAGTCTGGCTTTGTAGAAAGAGCTGGAGAGGAATTTCTCTTCCTCAATATTTTAGAAGAGTTTCAGTGGAATTGGTACCAGTTTTTTGTACATATGGTAGAATTCTCCTGTGGATCCACTTAGTTTTGGACTTTTTTTGGTTGGTAGTTTTTTTGTTTTGTTTTGTTTTTTAATTACTGATTCAATTTTAGAACTATTTATTAGTTTATTCAGGGCTTCAACTTTTTTCCTGATTTAATATTGGGAGGCTGTATGTTTCCAGGATTTTATCCATTTCCTCTAGATTTTTTAGTCTGTGTGCATAGAAGTGTTCATAAAACTCTTTGAAGGTCTTTTGTATTTCTGTGGGGTTTGTTGTAACATCACCTTTGTTGTTTCTGATTGTGCTTACTTGTATCTTCTCTCTTTTTTTCTTTGTTAATCTAGCTAGTTGTCTATCGATCCTGTTTATCTGTTCAAATAACTGGATTTTGGCTGATTGATTCTTTTCATGAATTTTGGGGTCTCAATTTATTCAGTTCCACCCTAGTTTTAGCTATTTATTTTCTTCTGCTAGCTTTGAAGTTAGTCTTTTCTTGTTTTTCTATTTCCTCTAGGTGTAATGTTAGATAACATCACACAACTGGGCCTGTCATGGGGTGGGAGAAGTGGGGTGGGATAGCATCAGGAGATAGACCTAATGTAAATGATGAGTTAGTGGGTGCAGCACACCAACATGGCACATGTATACATATGTAATAAACCTGCAAGTTGTGGCCATGTACCCTAGAACTTAAAGTATAATTTAAAAAAAAAAATAAAAAAATAAATTGAGATCTTTCTAATTTTTTGATGTAGGTACATATCACTGTAAATATTCCTCTTAACACTGCTCTAGTTACATCCCAGAGGTTTTGGAATGTTTGGAATCTGTTTTCATTTATTAAACAGTACTTTTAAAATACAGAAATCTATAATATTTGCATCAATTGTGACTTTTTATGTTTGCATTTGTTTCTTCTTCTTTGTTTCATGAATGCACTATCTTCTTTTATCTCTTTAGTACAGGCATTACAATTTTTTCAAAATTTTTTTGTGTTATAGTAGGTGATACCTCAGACACATAACATTCTGATTCTTGTCTTTTTATGTCTCTCATTTATTGTGTTGATTTTCTTTAAATGTTTGAAATAATATTTGTGTTTACCATGCATTTCCCATAATTTGGGAGATCAGGGTGAACCTAATAGAAGTTTGCCAACATTGTTTTCTAGACATTGGGGAAGTTCATTCCCTCATATGTTACTACCATCAAGGACTGAAAGACCCGCCCCGTTTCCCTCCATCCCATCTTCCACTGAAAGCCTCAGTCTGAAAACAACACCTAGTGCTGTGCACAAATGGATTTAAGAGGGAGAAATAAGGGGAAAAAGGCCTCCAATATTGACAGCTCTAAATTTAGTTTCTGAAACAATGTTCTGTATCTTTGTCTCTGACTACTAAGCACTCACAAAATCACTCCTGCTTTTTTATAAAAATTTAATGCGTATTTTAGATGATCTTCTCCTACTTCAATTTAATCACACTGTTTTCTGTTTTTAAAACACTTCTTAAAGTTTCTGGTTATTGATCCTCTAATTTTGTAATATTTTAAGCTTTTTAAAATGTATTTTATTTATTTGTTTTTTTGAGACGGAATCTCACTCTTTTGCCCAGGCTGGAGTGCACTGGTGCAGTCTCAGCTCACTGCAAGCTCTGCCTCCCGGGTTCACGCCATTCTCCTGCCTCAGCCTCCCAAGTAGCTGGGACCACAGGCCCCTGCCACCACGTCTGGCTAATTTTCCTACACTTTTAGTAGAGACGGGATTTCACCAGAGTCTCGATCTCCTGACCTCGTGATCCGCCCATCTCTGCCTCCCAAAGTGCTGAGCCTACAGGCGTGAGCCACCGCACCTGGCCTAACATGTATTTTTTATTATAAAACAAACAAAAGAATACTTTCAGAAGATGAGAGAGGTAGGCACCTATCATTATTTATTCCAATTCTATATGCTGATCTGTATAAAAATTGATTATTTACATGCAATAATTCGATGGCCTTAACTTAGAGAGCTGGAAGACTTCAATGAAAGATTTCAGAGAGATTGTATGTGTGTCTGTGCCCCACGAGAACTGACTGTACTTAGTTCTCATTCTTCCAGTGTGCGGATGAGAGGGTCTATTTAATTACACTTTGGGTCTGTAAATCTGTCATTACAAATAATGATGAGCATTCTATGGCTCTTTCTGAGACTCTATGTGTCTGTAGAGAAATATACGTTTCTGTTTACACTGAGAATCATCACATATTAGCTCTAGAAGGAAATGTGAGTAATTGTATAGTCAAATCCTTAATTTTCTAGTGAGGACAATGAGTTTTAGTTATAACATATAGTTTATTTATGGTTCAAGAGATAAGGTGGAACCAAGATTTCTTATCCTTCAGGTAGTTTATTTTTCTGTTATACCAGATGTATATCCAGTGGTTTGCAGTTTTCTTTTCATAAATTAAAACAACAACAAACAAAATTCTAACAGGGCTACTTGATCCCATGGCTCTTAAAATGAAAAAAAAAAAAAAAAAAAAAAGGGGCCAAAGACTCGGTCATTCAACTTGATATCATAACTCCTGAATTCATAATTTGGCTTTCTGCTTATTTCTAACGCTGGATATTTTCTGATTGGCTTTCTTTTTTTTTTCTCTTATATTCCTTTGTTTCCTTTTTATATCTATAAAATATTTAGTCATTACCTGTTTGCCTTTCCATTTATTTATTTATCAAATTATATATTGAGCCTTGTTTAGCAAAGTGTTTGGTTAGGAATTTATGCGATGAATTGTGGTGAAGGGGGGGAGGAATACGAACCTAGTCGTTTCCATGCTGTACTTAATGTTGTTATTTTGTGTGGCGTACATTACTCGCATATAGAAAGTATACACACAATAAATTATGGGTTTATATCTTTATAGTGTAAGTAGGTTAAAATCTTTCTTTTTCCCTGAAGGGGACTTTCTCGTCTGTTTTATTCTTGATCGTCGTCATAGTCAGTGAACGAACTATAAGTTTTTTTTGTGTTTTTTCAGCCAGTATATGTAGCTCTATTTCAGATTAGAATAATTGTTTAAACATTTTCAATTTCAATCAATTTGAAGAATATTACCTTTTGCTCTGTTGCTGATGCTTTTTAATTAGGAGAAGGATGAAAAATGGCACAAATTGTTTGATAGACGATTATGAATTTTTTTTTTCAAAGAAATAAGACAACTATTCAATGCTTAGAGGTCTTTGAAACATAGAGAAAGAAAACTGCGCCAAATTTCTTTCGGGCAGAAAAAAATGGGCAAGCCAGATAAAAGAAGCAAAGTATTAAACACACATAATAGGATACCACTACAGCTTAAAAATCATTCTAAACAAGCCAAATTTGCTTTTTTTGCGTTCTATTCAATATTTGAAGCTTCCAGGTTTTTTTTTTTTTCTAGTATCCTATGAGACTCACAGACACTAATACTTTAAAAATGATTTTTAAATTATAACAAAATGGATGTATATAAAAATATCGCGCTTGAGAACTCCTTCTTTCATTTTATCTTTGCTTCAGCTTCCTTTCTCTTTTCTTTGCCTATGTGTCCTTTTAGGATTCAACAATGTGCGATCTTAGTATTTTAAGGTGCCGCGTGACATTAGGAACAATAAAATGAAGTCTTGGGAAACTCTATGCATGGAAATCATTCCTAATGAAACCCTGGAATAGGGAATAGAACACGTGGTACAAATGCGATGAAATGTACTCAGGAGCAGCCAGTTCTGCCTTATCCTTTTAGAGGACATAGCATTATTTCATACTATGTATCTGAAAAGGGGTTTAATTATATTCACATTATATCCATCTGGCCTTAAAACCCTTATCTATACCAAGAACATGTGGAGAAATCTACTTTCCAACACTTAACCTGAAAAATCCTATGTGTAAATCGCAAGTTTCAATGGCTTTTATGGGAATCCAACAATGCCTCCAGAGGCTTTCCTTAATTTTTCTCTATCCTGCCCTACATTGGGGGAGTAAACAGAACAGCCCCATTGACTCTCAGTTATCTGCGAAACCCATTTTTCACTTTAATGATTTTTTTTTTTTTTTTTTTTTGGAGAAAGCCTTTTTTAAATCCTTATGTTCCTGTGGTGTGCTCTGGGCTATTGGTCTCACTTAGATATGTTAACATTGGTACTACTATCTAAACATTGTTTTTGAAGGGCTAACCAGCTGGCATTTCAAATCATGATAACAAGTCAAAAACACAAAACATCTTAAAATAAAACAGCATTTTTAAGAGTGTGTGATTCTAACAGTAGAATTTGTTTAACTAAAGTAAAATGGGTACAACATTTTCTTTTAAAAAGAGGGTGAACACTGATGCCATGTATTATAACCATGACTAGGTTCTTTCAACTTAAGAATGCATTCAGGACAGAATGGGAAGTGCACTTCACATGAAAAAATCCCTAAAAATTTCCCAACATACTATTAATACACTTGAATTCTTTTTTTTTTTAATTAAAAAAAATCTTTCTCCCAGTATCAGGAAATTCTTTCTTCTATATCACATCGCTTTTCATATATAAAATGTAGTTTGAGATTTTTAAAAAAATACATTAAACATTTCAAAATATTTATTTAGACATACATGTGTATGTCTATCACAAGACTTACTTTTCCAGATGGAGAAATATATGCAATCAATTCTCTTTTCAATGCTCAACAAGTTTTTTTTTTAAATTTCATCTTCTCTTTGTCTTTTAATTTAGTTTATACACTGTATATAACATTTGGCTTTAAAAAGTAGGCTATCAAGTTTCAAGTGGTAAGAAGTGTTAAAAGAATCAGTCTATGCTTATTTTTGTCTACCTTTTATTCTATGTCCTTATGGTTTCCTGTTTCTTGTCATGTCACACAAGGTGGTTAAAATTTTATTTTTATGTTAAAATAGTTTGCTAGATATCTTTTGTTTGTTCCTTTAAATCCATTCCCCATTATTCCCTATTCTCTTCTTTGTCCCAGTAGGCCGACTTTGTTGAAATACATCAATAGGCTCCCTTAAACTCTGCTGGTTTCCTATTGATTTAAACCAAGGGGAGATTCTACAGGTGATCAGAGGGTGAGAGGATGAGATCATGGAGTTGATTCCTGTGGTTCTGTCTCTGTGGGATCACCCTGTACTGTTTCAGTCCCTCGACTGATGGTCAGTGCTTCCCTCAGGGAAGCCTCCTCTATCCTGTCCTCTCATCCTAGGTTTCTGTACCTGGCACTTCCCCATACCAATTCTTCCCTGGCTTCGAAGAGGTAACAGATATGCTGATAAGAGCCTTCTGGGTATGACATTATCCTTTGTGATTTCTCTGCCCCTCACCATATTGTTGTAAATACCTTCTTTCTAACACCACCTTAAAAATAGGATACCATTTTGTGCCATCTGCTTCCTGGCAGGAACTTGACTTAATACAACTTGGTTTTTATTAACATGTTGGCTTTCTTGATTATAGATTATCTATTCCACTTCAGACCCGGTTCTTCCTAATAAAGGAAACTTGTGTATGTACCTCCCAGTAGGCATAACTTTTATCCTTTCCACCAATTTTCTATTTTCTATGTAAAATTGTACACATCAGTAAAATAAACTGAACTTCAAGTATTGTTTTGAAATGTATAAAGAAAAGGTCCATGAATAAAACCTTCATCAAGCGAGCAATTTGCAGTTGAACAGCAATTCTAATTACCAGTACCCAAGTTCCCAGGCTTCTTTGTGGTGGTATTTGTAGCTGATTAAATTTCTCCTTATTATATATGTGGGTACACAACATGAAAATTAAAACAAAATGTATTACCACTTTCAGAAATAACAATGTATTCCTGCAACAGCATTTTGAATATGGCATTCTGCTCCAAGTAAGTGAAATCACAGTTAGCATTTTGTGCTTTCAATGAATGAATTCCTACCGGGTTTATACAAAACAGTAAGTGGAAAAGTATTATGATATAGATGAATAATCCCTTTTAGCTGTTTATAAAATAGCAGAGTAAAATTTCTGAATTTTATAACATAACCCACCTCTCTTACTTTTCTTCATTTGGCAAAAAAATATATATATAAATATAAAATAACAAAAGATTTTATTATATAGTAAGAATGCTAAACACGTTGAAAATGCTTCTGAAACAAAACAAATCCAAAAAAACGTTCTTCTTATGAATATACTACGTAATAATCTTGTCAAATGCAAATAAAGAAAATGTAAACAATTCCTGTGTAATTTTTCCATCAAAGCTATAGACCTTGTCCAGCTCTGTTGGATCAGCCATGTGGGTGGTTAGATAGCTACACATTTCAAACATCATCTTGCCAAACTACTCAACTCAGATCATTGAGAAGGGAAGAAGGATAATTCTAAATAAAATAAATGGTCTAACATGTGAAGAAAACATTTCATTCTTTAGAATTTGCTAAATCATTATTAAAAAAGCATTCGATAATAATTAAAGCTAGGATTTGTTGAGCACTTCATGTATTGTTTTATTTAAACCTCTCAACAATCCCTAAAATGGAGATATTTTATTATCCCACTGTATTGATCACGGTCTATTCAGAACACAAAACACATTAGTAATTTAAAGGCAGAAAACTAAATAGGAAGAATTATTAATTAGAAAAACATAATTACTACAGAGGTAAGAGAAAGTTCTAAAAAGAACTTTTGCTTCAGAAGTAGCAAAGGCATTGAATAGCTATGACCCATAGGGCTTTGAAAGAGCACACGTGGGAAGGGGTCCCCAATGGCTGAGATTCAGACCTCTTTGAAGAGAATGTGGCTGCAGACCCTTGGATAGCAGAGAAGTTCCCTGCAGTGCCTGGCATCAAAGCTGACCAGCAGCACGCAGGACAGGACTAGCAATCAGAACGCTGAGCTAAAGGTTTCTGGGGAGTAGAGTCACTAAAGCTATACCCTGTGGTGCTGGCAAACTCATAGGAGGGTGAGTGTCACTGGGTTTCCCCCATGAGATAATCAACTGTGACATAGATATAAGAAGAAAAGTACACCAGAACCAGGAGCAAAAGTCTTCCTTCTGCTTATGTCTTCTAGCATCCCTTCACTGCCTTCTCCTGGCGAAGCCTAATGTTGCTCCAATGGCAAAAGAAAAATGTTTACAGGGTCCAGATCCAGAATCAGGAAGCTGAGCGTGGATTTAGAATTGAGAGGAAATAAATTGATAACTGTACCCCCCTCTTTAAGGATGAGAAAACTGAAGCTTATTGAACCTCCATAACTAGTACATGCAAAAGCAAGAGTCAAACCCATTCTGAATTAAATTCTTTTCTTAATCCCTACTCACTGTATTGCTTTAGTAACAAGCTACCCCAGCCACAGGAATTCTACACTATAATAAAATTGTAAATATTTCCAGTTTCTATAACTTTGTAACAATTGTTCAATTCTAATTGCAGCTATATTTCCTAAGTTTTGCATGATTTCAACCATAAAGTAGGTGGCTCTGGGAATTCAAATATACAAGCACATGAAAGCAAAATTAACCACAGACAACAAAGGGAGTACCTATTAAATGGAAAGCTTCTGGCTATGTTAGGATCATTAGAAAATGTCACTCTTCATCTCCAGGCCCTGGAGTGAATCAGATGAATAGGGCCTCAAGTGAACCCCCAGCAAACACCAGCAGCCCTACAAAAGAGAGACCTCACTACTGAAAGGAAAACAAGCAGAAAGTGACAACAACAGCATCAACAAAAACAACAAAAAGGCCTCCCACAGAAACCCCATCCAAGGGTCAGAGGCACAAAGACTGAAACCAGACAAACTCACGAAGATGAGAAAGAATCACAAAAAGAATGCTGAAAACCCAAAGGCCAGAGTGCCTCTTCTCCTCCAATTGATCACATCTCTACATCAAGGGCATAGAACTGGACAGAGGATCAGATGGATGAATTGACAAAAGTAAACTTCAGAAAATGGGTAGTTAAAAACTACAAGGAGCTAAATGAGCATGTTCAAACCCAATGCAAAGGAGCTAAGAACCTGGATTAAAGGTTAGAGGAATCGCTAACTAGAATAAACAGTTTAGAGAGGACCATAAATGACCTGATGGAGCGGAAAAACACAGCACAAGAACTTTGTGAAGCACACTCAAGTATCAACAGCTGAATTGCCAAGTGGAAAAAAGGATATCAGAGTTTGAAGACCACCTTACTAAAATAAGACATACAGAAAAGAATAGAGAAAAAATTGCAGAAAAGAATGAACAAAGCCTCCAAGAAATATGGAACTGCATAAAAAGACAAAACTTACAATTGATTGGAGTAGCAGAAGGAGACGGGGGAATGAAAACAAGCTGAAGAACACGCTTCAGGATATGATATAGGAGAACTTCCCCAGTGAGCAAGACAGACCAACATTCAAATTCAGGAAATACAGAGAACACCATTAAGACACTTAATGAGAAGATCAACCCCAATACACATAATCCTCAGATTCTCCAAGGTCGAATGAAGGAAAAACTGTTAAGGGCAGCCAGAGAGAAAGGTGAGGTCATCTACAAAGGGAAGCCCATCAGAATAACAGAAAACCTCTCGGCAGAAACTCTACAAGCCAGAAGAGATTGGGGGCCAATATTCAACATTCTTTTAAAAAAGAATTTTCAACCCAGAGTTACATATCCAGCCAAACTAAGCTTCATAAGTGAAGGAGAAATAAAATCCTTTCCAGACAAGCAAAGGCTGAGGATTTCATTACCACCAGGCCTGTCCTGCAAGAGCTCCTGAAAGAAGCAGTAAATATGGAGTGGAAAAACTGGTACCACCCACTGCAAAAACACACCATAATGTAAAGACCAATGACACTACAAAAAAAAAACCTGCATCAACGAGTGTGCAAAATAACCATCTAGCATCATGATGACAGGATCAAATTCACACATAACAATACTAACCTTAAATGTAAATGGACTAAATGCTCCAATTAAAAGGCACACACTGGCAAATTGAATAAGGAGTCAAGACCCATCGGTGTGCTGTATTCAGGAGATCTATCTTACATGCAAAGACACACAAAGGCTCAAAATAAAGGGATGGACGAAAATTTACCAAGCAAATAGAAAGCAAAGAAAAGCAGGGGTTGCAATCCTTCTCTCTGAAAAAGCAGACTTTAAACCAACAGAGATCAAAAAGACACAAAAAAAGACATTACATAATGGTAAAGGGAACAACTCAACAAGAAGAGCTAACTATTCTAAATATATATGCACCCAATGCAGGAACACCCACATTTATCAAACAATTTCTTAGAAACCTGCAAAGAGATCGAGACTCCCACATTATAATAGTGGGAGACTTTAACACCCCACTGTCAGTATTAGACAGATCAACAAGACAGAAAATTAACAAGGATATTCAGAACTTGAACTCAGCTCTGGATCAAGTGGACCTATTAGACATCTACAGAACGTTCTACTTCAAAGCAATAGAATACACATTCTTCTCAGTGCCACATGGCACATATTCTAAACTTGACCACATAATCAGAAGTAAAACACTCCTCAGTAAATGCAAAAGAACTGAAATCATAACAGTCTCTCAGACCACAGTGCTATCAAGTTAGAACTCAGGATTGAGAAACCCATTAAAAACCACACAATTTAATGGAAATTGAACAACCTGCTCCTGAATGACTCCTATGTAAATAATGAAATTAAGGCAGAAATCAAGAAGTTCTTTGAAACCAATGTGAACAAAGAGAAAATATACCAGAATCTCTGGGACACAGCTAAAACAGTGTTAAGAGGGAAATTTACAGCACTAAATGCTCACATCAGAAAGCTAGAAAGATCTCAAATCAACACCCTAACATCACACTTAAAAGAGCTAGAGAGACAAGAGCAAAGTAATCAAAACCTAGCAGAAGACAAGAAATAACTAAGATCAAGGAAGAATTGAAGGAGATAGAGACACAAAAAAATCCCGCAAAAAGTCAGCAAATACAGGAGCTGGTTTTTTTGAAAAAAATAACAAAATAGACCACTAGCTGGACTAATAAAGAAAAGAGAGAAGAATTAAATAGGCAATAAAAAAATAAAGAGGATATCACCACTGACCCCATAGAAATGCAAACTACCATCAGAGAATACTATAAAAACCTCTATGCAAACAAACTACAACATCTAGAAGTTACAGATGAATTCCTGGATGCAAACACTCTGCAAAGACTAAACCAGGAAGAAATTGAATCCCTTAATAGACCAATAACAAGCTCTGAAATTGAGACAGTAATTAATAGCCTACCAACCAAAAAAAAAAAAAAAAAACCCAAGACCAGACAGATTGGTAGTTGAATGCTATTAGAAATACGAAGAGGACCTGGCACCATTCCTTCCGAAACTATTCCAAACAATTGAAAAGGAAGAACTCCTCCCTAACTCATTTTATGAAGCCAGAATCATCCTGATACCAAAACTGGGAAAAGACACAACAACAAAAAAAAAAACTTCAGGCCATTATCCCTGATGAACATTGATGCGAAAATCCTCAATAAAATATTGGCAAACCAAATCCAACAGCACATCAAAAACTTATACACCACGAGCAAGTTGGTTTCATCCCTGTTATTGAAGGTTGGTTCAACATATGCAAATCAATAAACATAATCCGTCACATAAGCAGAACCAAAGAAAAAACCACATGACTATCTCAACACATGCAGAAAAGACCTTTGATAAAATTCAACATTCCTTCATGTTAAAAACTCTCAATAAACTAAGTATTGATGGGACAGATATCAAAATAATAAAAGCTATTTATGACAAACCCATAGCCAATATCATATTGAATGAAGAAAACTGGAAGCATTCTCTTTGAAAACCAGTACAAGACAAGGATGACTTTTCTCACCACTCCTATTCAACATAGTATTGGAAGTTCTGGCCAGGGCAACCAGGCAAGAGAAAGAAATAATGAGTATTAAAATATGAAGAGAGGATGTCAAGTTGTGTCTCTTTGCAGACAACATGATTTTATATTTATAAACATGATTTTATATTTATAAAACCCCACCATCACAGCCCTAAAACTTCTTGAACTGATAAACAACTTCGGCAGTCTCAGGATACAAAATCAGTATGCAAAAAATCACAAGCATTCCTTTACACCAACAATAGGCAAGCAGAGAACCAAACCATGAATAAACTCCCATTTACAATCGCTAGAAGGGAATAAAATATCTAGGAATACAGCTAACAAGGGAACTGAAGGACCTCTTCCTTGAGAAGTACAAACCACTGCTCAAGGAAATAAGGGAGGACACAAACAAATGGAAAAACATTCCATCCTCATGGATGGGAAGAATCAATATTGTAAAAATGGCCATACTGCCCAATGTAATTTATAGATTCAATGCTATTCCCATCAAATTACCATTGAGGTTCTTCAGAGAATTAGAAAAAACAATTTTAAATTTCATATAGAATCAAAGATGACCCCATATAGCCAAGACAGTTCTAAACAAAAATAATAAAGCTGGAGTCATCACACTGCCTGACTTCAAACGATACTACAAGTTACAGTAACCAAAACAGCATGGTACTGGTACCAAAACAGACATATAGACCAATGGAGCAGAACAGAGACCTCAGAAATAACACTACAAATCTACAACCATCTGATCTTTGACAAACCAGACAAAAACAAGCAATGGGAATAGGATCTCCTATTCAGTAAATGGTGCTGGGAAAACTGGCTAGCCACATGCAGGAAACAGAAACTGTACCCCTTCTTTGTACCTTATAGAAAATTAACTCAAGTTGTATTAAAGACTTAAATGTGAAACCCAAAACCATAAAATACCTAGAAGGAAACCTAGGCAATATCATGCAGGACATAGGCATGTGCAAAGACTTCATGACTAAAACACCAAAAGCAATTGCAACGAAAGCCAAAATTGAAAAATGGGATCTAATTAAACAAAAGAGTTTCTGCACAGCAAAAGAAACTATCATCAGAGTGAACAGGCAACCTACAGAATGGGAGAAAATTTTTGCAATCTACCCATCTGACAAAGGCCTAATATTGAGAATCCACAAGGAACTTAAGCAAATTTACAAGAAAAAAACAAACAACCTCATCAAAAAGTGGGCACAGGATATGAACAGACACTTCTCAAAAGAAGACATTTATATGGCCAACAAAGACGGAAAAAAAGCTCAATGTCACTGATCATTAGAGAAATGCAAATCAAAACCACAATGAGATACCATCTCACACCAACTACAATGGCAATTATTAAAAAGTCAGGAAACAATAGATGCTGGTGAGGTTGTGGAGAAATAGGAACGCTTTTACACTGTTGGTGGGAATGTAAATTACTTCAACCATTGTGGAAGACAATACGGTGATTCACCAAGGTTCTTGAACTAGAAATATCATTTGACCTAGCAATCCCGTTACTAGGTATATACCCAAAGGAATATGTATCATTTTATTATAAAGACACACGCACACATATGTTTATTGCAACACTATTTACAATAGCAAAGACATGGAACCAATCCAAATGTCCATCAATGATAGACCCTATAAAGAAATTGTGGCACATATACACCATGGAATGCTATGCAGTCATGAAAAGGAATGAGATCATATCCTTGATAGGGACATGGATGAAGCTGGAAGCTATCATCTCAGCAAACTAACACAGGAACAGAAAACCAAACACTACATGTTCTCACTCATAAGTGGGACTTGAACATTGAGAACACATGAATACAGACAGGGGAACAACACACACCAGGGCCTTTTGTGGGGGAGATGGTGAGGGGAGAGAACTAAAAGGGTGGGTTAATAACTGCAGCAAACCACCATGGCACGTGTATGTACACCTATGTAACAAATCCTGCACTTTCTGCATATGTATCCCGTTGTTTTTTAGAAGAAATAAAGAAAAAAAAAAAAAGGAAAGAAAGTGTCACTCTTTGGACTCATGGACTGTATTTTCTTCCACTGGACTTAAGTGCCCCATGCATGAAATCCTGCTACTCATTGCCATAACTCCCTAATGCCAGTTACTTTGATTTTCTTCAGTTAACTCTATTTGGATTTATTTTAAGTTTATGCCTAATCTTTGTCTGGATAGACACTCTGGATTTAGTAGCCATTCCTTGCCTGGCTAATTTGTTTATTTTATTTCTTTTTTAATTTTATATTTTTTAATTATTCAAATAATTTAAAATAATATATGCCCAATGAAGTAATTTTCTATCTCTTTTAGAGGTATCTAAATTGAAAATAATAGCCTTCTTCCACTTTTATTTACAAGATGTAAAGAAAGCCTCAATAAGGTAAATACAGAAATTGCTACATCTCTTAAAATGCAGTCAGTATAAATGATGGTACATCACAGAGAAGGAAAGATATAAATTGTGTCCTGTAGACATTTATATTTGGATAAAGTTGCACGTAAAATCCTCTACACTTCAGATTCACACATTTCCTTTTGGGATTTAACCAGTTTGAAATAAGTTCTCTGTCACTTATCAAGTAAATCCTAAATAAATCAAAAGGCAGATCTAGAGTATATTTTATCTCATCTCCTCCCTGTGATATGCATCTATCAAGAGTTTTCCTTTTGTTCATGATATTATATAAATATTCATACCTATATAAAAGCTTTGTATATTTTCATGTTTGTTGAGGGAAAACGAATCATTCTTCCCACATCCCAGTATTGTAATTTTTTTCATTTACCAGTAAATCTTAGACTTTAATATTTTATTAAATGATTATATTTTATTTCCTAACATTTATATACCAAAATGTTGTTAACTTTATATTGCTCTATGGCCTGGGTTTTTAAATATTTGAGACAGATTGCAGTAAGCATCTTTGTTCATTTATATTTAAGCATAAGTATTTAAATATGGCGAAATAGAATCCAAAAATATGATTGTGTACATATAAAGGGAGTATGGAGGTATTTCTTTTTTAGAAAATTATTGTTCAACCTTTTGACAACCACACCTTAGTTTCTTTCTTGGGAACCATTTGTTGCAGTGTTTACGTGGTTTTGATGGGGCCGATTCTACTCAGATTCAAAGCTGCCATCATTCAGAATACTCTCACCTCATATCATTATCAGAGTCACAGAGAGTGGTTAAAACATTGATTTGAGAACTGATAGGAGTCATGAGATCTTATAAGACTTTTACTAAGATTTCTGGGAAGAGATGCTGGACCTCTTCTACATAATGAAAGCTCCAGAATGTAAGTTCCGGAGGTGCTACTTCATTTTGGGAATTCAATCAAAATCGAAGGTGAAGATAAAAGGACAGAGAGAGAGATTAATTGATCACTATTGGCATTGTTTGAGTCCCAGATCAAGGTGAACCCAAAACCCTTCAGTTTTCAGCCCATGTGCCAATGAATTTCCTTTAGGAGTTCACCCAATTTGAATTAACTTTTTTCTCACTTGTTATCAAAGGAATGCTACATGATAAAAGAGTATTTAAGTACTTTTAAAATAAAGAGGAACAAATTAACTTTTCAAAAATTTAAGTGATAATAGATCTATAAATTAATAAGAGTCTTTATATTTCCATATATTTGCCAATCGAGGGTGCTATTCATTGTATCAACTTTTGTCAGTACTCTGGGAACACAGTATCTCATTGGTGCTTTAGTTTGATGATATGATTTGGCTGTGTCCCCACCCAAATCTCATGTTGAGTTGTGATCCCCAGTGTTGGAGGTGGGGCCTGGTGTAGGTGATTGGATCATGGTAGTGGTTTCTAATTGTTTAGCACCATCCCCCTAGTGCTGCCTTATGATGTGATAGAGATCTCAGGAGATCTGGTTATTTGAAAGTGTGTACCACCTTCCCTTTCTCTCTCTCTTCCTCCTGCTCCTGCCATGTGAGATGTGCTGGCTTTCCTTTTGCCTTCCACCAAAACTGAAAGTTTCCTGAGGCCTCACAACCATGCTTCCAGTACAGCCTGTGCAACTGTCAATTAGATGTCTTTTCTTTGTAAATTACCCAGTCTCAGGTAGTTCTTTATAGCAGCGTGAGAATGACCTAATATATTTGAATTTCTTTCTCTGTGAATAAAAGCAAACATTTTCCCTATACACTAATTATTAGAATTTCATATTTTGAATTGTCTGTCCTTTTTTTTTTTATCTTCATCCTTGTTTGTAGAACACCCAATGTTATACTGGAGACCTTAAGTGTGCTTACATCTATCAAGCAAGGCAGCTATATAAGAATAACCATCTACTATTCTTTTCCAAGTTTTCTCAGGAATACTCTTACATTCACTCTGTAGACCTACTGATCACTACTCTCAACTTTCTATTTTTTTTTCCTGAGGAATAATTTATAAAATGCTGTGCAATGTCTAACTGACATCCTCTGAAATCTTAATGCAGAAATGAGAGAAATATGCTATATTTTTTGCACATTTTCAGAGTAGAGACTTCTTAAATGCTCTTCCAGTAGACTCAGGAATAACAAAGGATCCAAAGGCATGTTTTGTAGAAATAGAGAAAAAGCATATTTAACTAATATAATAATTTATTATATCATTTCCCAATAAGTCCTTTATAAATCCTCAAAGATTTATGAATGTATCAAGGGAAACATATTATCCTGAAATCTGTTTTAATGTCTAACCTGAAATCAATAAACAGTAATTTGGGTTGATTATTTTCCGCAAAACAGAGCAGTCTGAGCACATCTCATTATGCATTTGGTGGGTGGCAGCAGCAGTTAGCACAGCTCAGGTAAGAGTTTGTCATCACTAATTGCTGTTTGATTTCACCATTTCACGTTTTTAACGTTTCTATGCTAAATTTAGTCATATGTTATTATTTTAGTGTTCCCAAAATATGAGTCACTTCCATACTGCTTTTATGATTTTTGCCTGAAGCTGAGAAAGAAGCAAGAATAAGCATAAGGAGGCTGAGACAGAAGCATTAGGGGTGGTGAAGACACTGAGACTGTAGCAGGAGGACCTGAGGACACCAGGAGGGATTGGGGAAAGAGCCAAGAAACCCATGTTCCCACTCTGTACGTCTGCACGGTGGATCCTCCTGAAGCATCCTATATGCAGTGAATCTTCATCAAAACTAGATACATGAACTTGAAGTGTCCCCCAGGTATCACATATCTTCTGAATATACCCAGTTTGGCCCATCATCTGTTTTTTCTTGTTGTTTTTGTTGCTGTTGTTGTTGTTAACGTTGTTTGGATGATTTATGGTCTATAAGAACGGTTTTTGTATTTGCAAATGCTTACATTATAAAAGATTATATGGGTACCAACATTACAACATCTATTTTACTCCTTGACCTGCACAAATGTTAGCTTTCTGGTCTATAATGAAAAAGTTTACCAACCACTGCAATGGATCACAGATGCCAGGAATCATTTCTGTAACTTTACTCATTGTCCAATTAAAATGGGCATTCTGTGCTACCATGCTATAATCAGGTTCTCAAGGCAATCAGGCAGACTTGAGTACTATAAAAATGCTTTTCATTTTGCTAGAAATCATGTGATTTTCAAATATCAGGAAGAAAACAATAGGCATAAGCAATAGTATTGAAAATATTTACACAAATGGGCCCCTTGTGGCCTATGTTCTCTAATGTGCCAATGTTCTCAGCACTTCCAATGTTCTCAGCACTTCTTAAGTTTTCTGTTTGACACTAAAAATATTTTTTATTGATTTTTTTGTACTTGGAGTGAGGGGTGGGAAGGGCATTTTATTGAAATAACTATAGCAAGCTGTAAAAGGGAAGGTCAAGGTTAAAGAATATAATGAATGCCTATGAAAGCAGGTTATAAGTCAGTTAATAAATTAGAGGTGACAGATGACATCTATAGGCGCCTGTCCTCTGGATACTCTTGGAAGAATAAGTTCCTACTATGGTTGTCAGGGATTATGCATCACTCGAAGAAGTTCATGCTAATCAGTCTATGACTGACATTCTCCTTGGATCCCTACAAGTCCTTCACGTGAGGCTAAGTCATCACTGAAGAAACATAAATGGAAATAAATTAAATTGATTCTTTCAGCAAATTGGTTTGCAAAGAGCACATCAGCAGAGCATCCTTTAGAAGAGTAAATACAAAGGAAAATATTTTGAACATATTTGAATTAAGTTATAAAAATAGGATCAACATTAGAAAAGTAAACAAAAATGATGTGTAATATCTCCCAAACTATATTTTATTGTTAGTGTTCAATGAACCAGAGTTTCATTGCTGTTGCCTCAACAAAATATATATGCTTTGAATTTGATTATAAAACATTTCTAACATAGAAAAAAGATACAACAAAAAGTGATTTTCCTGTCAACTAACTTCACAGAAAGCATTATAAAAATTGTGTAGGATTCCATTAATGGTTAATCCAGTCCCATTCAGATGAAACCACAATCCTGAAAATTTATTTTTGGTCCACTCCCAAGCATATCTCCAAGTTAAATTTAGCTTTGTTCCAAATAATATATGATATTGTTTGCCCTACTTTATATTTCATATAAATGATATCTCATTGGGTATTTCCTACTGTATATTATTTCTAACTCAATACTCTCTTTTGGAGATAATAACACAAATTGCTCCAGTTCATTAACTTTTAGTGCTGTATTATACACATAGTATAAAAATTATTTCCACGAATATCCTGGTACATATCTCCTTATGTACATGTGCAAGAGTTTCTCTTGTGTACATTATAAGAATTTAAATTTCTGAGACAATGGTTATGTGAATCTCATCTAAGATATGTTCTGTTAAATTCTCTCCAATATGGTCATTCTAGTTAACTTTCTTCCCATCGGTCTTCAGCAAAATACAGTTTTGTTTTATATCACTGCTAACATGTGGTATTATTGGACTTTACAACACTTGCCAGTCTATGTGATTTGAACTCTCTGATTAAGTATCCCTGTGTGTGTGAGTGTGTGTGTGGTGTGTGTGTGTGTGCACGGTGGGGGAGGGGGTTGTTAACCACTGTTATGTTTCTTCTTCTTTAAATTCCCAGTACACATTTTTTTGTCCATTGTGCTTTTGGGTAATTATCTTTTTTCTTATTTCTATGTTTGATTCTTTATGGCTTCTAAGTACTAAATTTTGAGTTATATATCTAGGCAAAACCTCTCCCTAGGCATTCCTCATCATTCTCCCTGTTTAAGGGTATCTTTTGATGGATAGAAGGTTGTAATTCTAATATACTCAGATTTATCATAATTTTCCATTTGCTCCATGCTGTTTGGATTTAAAACTATTTTCCACCCTAAGTACAAAATATCCTTCAATATGTCTTGGAAAAGTTTTAAAGTTGTGCTTTTCACATTTAGATATATATTCTACTTAGATGGATTTCTGTGTTTGATATGAGGTAGCAATTTAATTTCCTTTTTTCCCACTTAGATACTCATATTGCTGAGCCATGCATGTAAGATAACTTTTTAAAAATATTTTATCCTGCATGCTTAGTTGCTTTTAGTGGTAACATTAGTCCAGGTACTCATATACTCCACTACCAGAAACAACTGCTTGCTAAAAATTATTTAACAAACCCTGTAATGGTAGTACTCTGTTCTACCTTTAATTACCTATTCTATGTAAACTACCATTGTTGTCTAGACCTATAATAAATTATTTAAAGACAATCATCAATATTTTATAATTTTCAATTACTTCTAGATATCAAAATCTCTGTGAAATTTAACCGTCTATGAGTGTTATAATCATGGGTGAGGCAGTTGATTTACCAGATCTTATGAAATTAAGAAAGTTTTACACCAAGGTAACAGCTGGGCTGGGTTCTGCAACCTAAATGGACATGAGTGAACTCAGAATGAAGGACCAGCCCAGGCAGAGGGAATGTCGCACGTGGCGCAAGTTCACAAAGTCCAGGGAGCTTTCAGTGAAGCAGGAAGAGGCAGGAGGTGAAGCTGGGGCAGATTCTCAAGATCTTGAATGTCTTCTTGAGGAATCTTGACATTATGATACTGGCAAAATAAAATTATGTATGAGTTCTAGGAGGGAACTTACATATTAAGATTTGTACATTAAGAAAAAAGTTCTGATAATAGAGTGCATATGTGTATATGCATCTGTCCATGGCAAATCTGGAGAGATTGGAGTCTGGAGGCAGGGAAAATATGTTTATAACGATGCAGCAATTCCAGCTAAGAGTTATCAAACTCTTGGCATTTCTAAAGTAATGCCAAAGAGTAGGAGGTGATCTAAATATATTCAAGAATAATATAGGGAAGAGAAGCACCTACATTTGGTGAAAACTGAATGTGGTGAATGAGAATGAAGGAACATTTAAGAAGTCAACCTAGTTTCTTCTTTGAATAGATGATTGATAGTAGATAGATAGTTGATAGAGTGGCAAATAGCAGACCTTATATGATGAGTGAAAGCTGAGATAAATCCAGTTCACCAAATAATTACTGAGGGCCTGTTATTTGTCAGTCTCTAAGAATTAGTAGTATATACCTCCGAGAATGCAAAGTTAAAGTATACATAAACAGTGTTGCTGATGTGTATGAAATAATATTTCCTCAATGCTGTTGGATGGCTCTTCTTTCCTAATGAAATCAGAAAAGTAAAAAAGAACTTTCATTACAGGTATAATGGAATATTAAATTCTAGATGTAATGATAAATTCTATAGAGTGCTGTGAATATTTGGAGTTTATTCTTTGAGGTGCAATGGAATCATACATTTAGTACAAATTCATTAAGATAGGCCAGCCGTGGTGACTCATGCATATAATCCCAACACTTTGGGAGGCCGAGGCAGCAGATCACAAGGTCAAGAGTTCGAGACCACCCTGACCAACATGGAGAAGCCCCCATCTCTAATAATATACAAAATTAGCCAGGCATGGTGGCACATGCCTGTAATCTCAGCTACTCAAGAGGCAGAGGCAGGAGAATTGCTTGAACCCAGAAGGCAGAGGTTGAGGTGAGCCAAGATTGCGCCGTTGCACTCCAACCTGGGCAACAAGAGTGAAACTCCATCTCAAAAAAAAATTAATTAATTAATTAATGTAAAAAAAATTAATCTGAAGGAAATTCACAAAGTGCAGTCACTTGTGAATGGTTTGATGTGGGTGATATTGAGCTTTTCACTATGTTTTATCCATCTTTTCTATGTGTTCTATTATAAACATACATACATTTTATATTCAGAAAAAAAGTGACTCATGCTTGTAATCTCAACATGTTGGGAGGCTGAGGAGGGTGGATCACGAGGTCAGGAGTTCAAGACCAGCCTGACCAATATGGTGAAACCCTGTCTCTACTAAAAATAGAAAAATTAGCCAGGCGTGCTGGCATACACCTTTAGTCCCAGCTACTCGGGAGGCTGAGGCAGAAGAATTGCTTGAACACGGGAGGAGGAGGTTGCAGTGAGCTGAGATTGCGCCACTGCACTCTCCAGCCTGGGCAACAGAGTGAGACTCTGTCTCAAGAAAGAAAGAAAGAAACAAACAAACAAATAAACCAGTTTTTTTAAATTCTGAATTTTTTGAATGACATGGTCTCTCCAAAAATATTCATGCCAGGTATTTTTGTTAATGAGTGAAAGATAATTTTAACTGTGTAATACGTGCCTGACTCCTCTTACATACAACTACTTTTCTGTAGGTTAAAATCATGGAACAATGTTTCTCCTGGCTTCTATCTTGACACAGGACTTTTTGCAGTAAACTCTGCTATTATTTTCATTATTTTTTGAGAAATAATTCCAGAATAGACATCCTTTGGGGCAAAACTTGGGCTGCTTTTCATTTTTATGAAGATATGTTGAATGATTCTATTTTTTCACAAATTTTCATTGACAAAATGCTAGAGACTTGAATATTTTTAAACAACCTGTTAATCTCCACTTATGAAAAATGTCTAATGCTATCCTGGGAGACCACCATCTGTCAACACCTGATCTCAAATTACTCCTACTGAGAAATAGATGATACCACATTGTTGTCCAGTAATGCACATGCCTTCCTTCCCTTACTAACCCTGAAACTGACAAAGATGACTGGACTTTGCTCATGCTAACATCCCATTAGCTATACACTGCCCACTTTAATTCACTCTGCTTGATGGAGAAGTGACCTCTTAAAAGCCACTCAGTGCAAGCTTTATAGTCACAGGAATGGAGCCAAAAATAGCTCTTATTTTCCACCTACTGTGCAAGTAGTATTAAAGGTGCATCGTCTCATGACTTTGTTGAAGGCAGTCCTGCTGGAGCTGGGAGCTGCACGCTCTCCTTAATCAAGAGCCCACTGTGAGCTGGGCCTATAAAGTCATTGGGTAGCCCCTGCCAGCAATTAACACACAACATGCTGACCATTCTTGGCAAACCTGAAGTAGGATTCTGGTGCCAGAAAGGCAAGATCAATCTTGAAAAGAGTGTGGCCATCTGTTGGCACTGCCCATTCTTCCCGCAGGGCTTAGAGATGGCACTAACACCCAAAGTGTCTGCTTGAATGGATAGCGTTGCATTTAATTTTAATTGTAAAGGAGGAGTTTTTTTTTTTTTTTTTTTTTTTTTTTTTTTTTTTTTTTTTCTATTTTGACGGTTTTGGGCCCTCCTCCCCAGTTCTACAAGATGAAAAAGCTCCAGGGCTTAAGGCATGAAACCCCACAATGAAAAGTCTTTCTGTGAAACATTATCAAGAAGTCTTTTAATTGGCTGATGAGAAACCAATCCATTAGGATTTGTCTGGCAATGATAGAAGAAGTCAAAGGGATAACACGTCTAGTACAGTATCAGTTGACCCCAGGCTTCCTCTCAGGCTACTAAACTCAGCAAAGAAAAATACAGGACACCCCCATCAAATTTGAATTTTAGATGAAAACAAATATTTGGAGGTGGGCATACGTATACTAAAATATATTTATTTTTATCTGAACTTCAGAATTAATTAAGAGTCATGTGTTTTATCTGCAATCCTATCCTAGGCTCACCTTGTAAGGTCTGTTTAATGGAACATGATATTCACCCTCTTCCTACCCTCATGGTATTTAAAAACTATTCAGGTATATTTTTTTAATTTTATATACACACACACACTATGAAGCACATAAATGTCATTAATTTTACAAATACAGCTTGATAATCTTTATATACATACACCATACAGATCAAGATGTAGGACCACTCCATCATTCGATGAAGTTCCCTAGTACCCCTTTCCAGTCATTACCCTCTCTCTTTCCCCCACTGAGGGAATCCCTATTTTTCTAGTCCTAAAGATTAGTTTTTCTTTCTCCTCATAGACCTCACTTAAGTGGAAGCTGATAATATGCACCTTTTGGGTCAGGTTTATTCTATTCAACAAAATATTCATGAAATTCTGCCATCCTGTTGTGTACAACAATATTTTGCCCTTTTAAATTGATTTAATTGTGTCAGTACAGCAAAATTTATTTGAGCACTCACCTGTTGCTGTGTATTTATGCTGTTTTCAGTCTGGGACTGTTAGGAATACAGCTGCTACAAAGATTCTAATGCATGTGTTTCGGGATGTGTGCGTGTATATATGTTTATGTATGCATGTATGTATATGCATACCTGCATATGCACATATTTAATGAATAAATATGGTTATTGAATAAAATATCCAAATATTGAATAAAACATCAAAATTTAAAGACACTGAGTGTTTTATCCTTTCATTTAATAGGAAATTATTCCTTTTTCTTTCAGAAATACAAATGAATAGTCTTCTTGGGGTAAGAGCGAGTCAGCTAGTTCTCGCTCCCCTATTTTTTCAAATCAGAGTATTGTTTCAGAAGATGAATTAAATAAAAATCCTCTTAACTACTGGATTTTATAATTCTAAAATTTTATTAACAACAGTAGAGCACGAAATACTAGAAGCTCAGAAAAAATGCCCACTACAGGCAACATTTGAGAGTACAGTTATTTGATTTTGAGTAATTTGAGAAAGAAAAATACATGTCACTGACCAAGGGTGGTCAGAGAGCATCTCATGGCTTGCTCCAACAGCACTTTCCAGAAGTCCAGGTGGGCATTGCTACCTTTTCTGTTGCCATTACCACTTCATTTAACTGCCATTGTTAATGGCACTTCTGCTGAGATTACCAGTCCTGGCCGGGCACAGTGGCTCACAACTGTAGTCCCAGCACTTTGGGAGGCCAACTGAGTGGGGGGACCACCAGAAATCAGGAGTTCAAGACCAGCCTGGCCAACATGGTGAAACCTCATCTCTACTAAAAATACAAAAAGTAGCCGGGCATGGTGGCATACACCTGTAATCCCAGCTACTCTGGAGGTTGAGGCAGGAGAATCACTTGAACCCAGGGGGCAGAGGTTGCACTGAGCCGAGTTTGCACCACTGCACTCTAGCCTGGGCAACAGAGTGAGACTCTGTCTCAAAACAAAACAAAAAAAAAGTGTGTGTATGTATATATATATATATATATATACATACACACACACACACACACAGTCCTATATGGTAAAGAATATCCTTTTTCTCTCAACACAAAGTTCTGCAGTAGTTTCCTTACCTGTCAACAATGAGATAATTTACTACAAAATAGGAAAGAATTGTTCTTTCACCTCACATGGACACAAATGAATTCTTGTCTTTTATATTTCTTTGTTTATACTTTAGCATTTTCTATATATTTTGTTGTAATAAAAAAGTTAATATATTTTTTAAATTTTCAAAGAGATAATTATAATTATAGTATCAACCACTAATATAAGTTTTATGCTGTCCCAGAAACTGATTCCAGTATATGTTAAATTATGTTACAAGGATAACAAACTAGACATAGATTTTTATTATTATTATCCACACCTGTCTGATGAAAAAATCCAAGGTATGAGCTGTTAGGTTAAGTTGGCCAACATTTCTCAACTAGCTAGTGGTAGATTCAGATTTATAAACCCAGTGTGTTTATCTTCAGATTTTCTCCTCTTAAGGTGAACTATGTTTGGTTTGCTTAAGTATTTTTAAAAAATAAAGGAAAAAGAAGACAAACTTTCACCACAAAGGGAAACTCTACAGGTACAACTCAGACATCAGAAATGAAGATTCATTTCCTTCAATCACTGCAAGTGCAATGAGACAGAATCATTTTCTCTTCAATTCCATATATCATTCCTAAGATATTGGCTAAAATGGCAATTATAATAATGTATATGGAATTATGAATTTTTTTCCTACTAAATTTAGCTTAAATGACCAACTATTTCTCAATAATGGGTCTAATATTAATTGCACAGACAGAGCTTTTCCCATCCTTGATGCTTTATGCACATTTTAATGTATTCTTTAAAACAAGATAATAGGTTTTTCAAGAAATCCTATGACTCATGCAATTTTCTAGATGGAAAAATGAAGCCCCAAAACAATGCACTGTAGAGCACAGATACGCAGTCAGTAGTGATCTCAAATTTGGGGAATTATTGAGATACTGAAAATTAAAAATTCATACACACATAAACTCAAGAAAAGATTAGAAAAATGGTTCTTCATTCATGTTACTATTTATTTGAAGGCCTATATTGATAAAACACTATTTTAATATCCTTCTTCTGATTTATTCTCATTTTCTATTTCTTATCATCAGACTGAGTCCCAAATAGTGCAGCTGCATATCCAGCAGAGATTTCTACCCACCCCATCATCTCGACCAATGGACTTGAGCAGGATCATAAATGCATGTTTTGCTAAGGCAAGAATGTCAGCCAGGCCCACAATTTTGCTTCATTTTTTCTATTATTCATAAATGATAATAAATATTCTGGGAATGAATATTGGTAAGAAACACTTTAAGCATTTTTCCACAGTAGGAGTATAGAGGACCCTTGAAGATACAGGGGTTAGGAGTGCCAATGCCCCTGCACAGTAAATAATTCCTGCATAACTTTTGATTCCCCAATAACTTAACTAGTAATACATTACTGTTGACTGGGATCCTTACTGATAATATAAACAGTCAATTGACACATATTTTGTATGTTATTTGTATTATATACTGTATTCTTACCATAAAGTAAGCTAGAGGAAAGAAAATGTTATTAAGAAAATTATAAAGAAGAGAACATATATTTACTATTTGTTAAGGGGTAGTGAATCATCACAAACGTCTTCATCCTTGTTTTTTCACACTGAGCAGACTGAGAAGGAGCAGGGGAAGAAAAGGCTGGTCTTTCTGTCCCAGAGGTGATAGAGAAAAAAGAAAATCCAAGTATAAATGGACCCACATGGTTAAAACCATGGTGTTCAAAGGTCAACTGTATTTGACATTTATATTATGCAACTACAAGTTTTGTGATATTTTGTAATGCCCAGCAACCATCAGCCGTTTGGTTCTCACTCACTTAATTTTGGTTTTATTCAGATGGCACTTGGGCATCAGTGATCTAAAGAAGATGATCCCCTCTCTGAAATCCAGAGAATAAATCATGATTAGTCTCTAAAGCAGTAGTGTCAATTCCATTATTCTTTGCTGAGGATGGCTTTAGTTTAATGAACACCATTTGGCCCAGTAAGCCATAAGAAGTCTCATGCCAACTTCTGGAAAAGATGTATTTTTCTTATAAAAGGACATTAGTGTAATAACTGGTGAAATCTAAATAAAATATAGAGTTCAATCCATAGTAATACAGGATACCAATGATGTTGTCTCAGTTTTGACAAATATGCCATTGTGATATAAGATGAATAGCTGGGGGAAAATTGAACCTGGGTGTGAGTTTTGGAAAACTTATCTTTGTAACTTTTCTGTAAATCTAAAATTATTCCCCAAACTTTTTATTCAAAAAAATCAGATCATGGCCTATAACTAAAGAAAATTAAGAAAGTGGATCGGACAGATTTGGGTTTAGGGCAATTCTGGACTATGATATTCTTGGGATTAGGAGACCCAGAATACTGGCTGCTACTCCTTAGAAGATAACCCAAAGTACAAGCAAGTAAACAAGACCATCTTTGACCTTATCTGGGAGCCCAATTGATATGATCTTTCTTGCTTTTAAGTAAATCAGTATGGAGATATATTAGACAAGTTGAATTTTAATTTTGATAACAATTTACTCAAGCAAAATGATTGCAAGGGCATTGTCAAAAATGAAGATATTTGTACTACTGAGACAACCTCTTTTCTTAAATGTACTTTAATAGCGTTTCTACCACTTGCACATTCTAGACATTGAAGGCACATGGTAATAACTATTTCTGTTAGTTATGTTGGTTGCCATGGTTACTCTGCAGCTGTGATGTAACAAAGAACATTATTAAGACTTTTTATGAAGTGGCAAATATAGCTTAGCCTTGCAAAAGTGTCATTAATAACTTCAAGGGGGAAATAGATGAATGTATTTATATTGGAAATTCAAAAAAAACATATATAAAAGGGTAAAACTATGTGCCCTTGAGAAATAGGATTTCCTTTCTGAAATGAGAACATTTTCAGAATCATTATGGTAATCATTGTTTTGCATTCAGTGGGTGAATGTATTTGCATAGTATGGCACTTAATAATATATATATACAAAAGGTATAGGGCAGAAGTAACAAATGTATTATATGTGAGGAACAAAACAAAGTTTACCCAAGTGTTGTCCCCGAGGTTGCTGAATGTATCAAATTCTTCCATATACTTGCCAGTGTATATTCACACACTCTAGGATTGAAAAAATGTGGTGTTTTGAGCCACTGTTCTTGTTCCCCAGGGCTCTTAGGTAAATTGCCTTAGGAAGAGCAGGTAACCAACAACATCTGAAAAGTTTGAGTTTTAATAAATCTTTCATTTTGCCCTCCTCAACCTTCATTGAACGGCCCTTTGACATGTGATATGCTAGCATATTAATCGCAATAAGCTACTGCACACTAGATGCCAAGTGTCAGGACCTTAATACCGAAAATATATTCTTCCTGCGTAAATGGGAACTTGACTCTCTTTGTCCTTAGTTCTTTGAGAGGGCTGATGTCATAACTTGACTATAAAGAAAAAATAATGCAAATACAGCTATTTATTTAATTAGTAACAAGGGTAAAATCCTTCTAATACAACTTCATCAGAGGTCAGTTTGGGGTCCCTATCATAGAACAAGCGGATTTTAGGGACTGGCTTAATACTGATCTCTAGACTTCAATTTCCCACTAATAAAGAGTAATATAATGTAGTGTAAGACTTTGTATTTGTTCAGATATTTTAACTACTGAAGAACTAATATGCAACAACTGAATAAATAACTCTGCACTCACTGTTATAGCAGCACTGATGACCTCTGATGGAGAAAAGGATCAACCGTATCCAAATCAAAGGTGGAAATGGGCTATTAACATTCAGAGAATCAAAACTAGAAAGCTTCTTTCTACTTTATTATTGACTAATTTACATATGAGTGTAGAAGATACAAACATCACATGTGATCAATTTTTAATCATGACCTTAGAAGAATCTAATCTGTTAAAAGGAAAATAGAACCAATCAAACAAAACGTAATGAAAGGGTTTGAAAGGAAGCCAAGTATCTGAAAGTTCCAATCTTAAAAAAAAAAAAAAAAAAAATTATTAACAAGTTTTGCTTCCTGAAGTGACTGCTATAAAGTAACATTATATTACTTTCTAGAATTTTCTACTGTAGTTATCAAATGTAACCTTATATTTTCAGTTCTTTTTGTGCCACTACAGCTAGACTCAAAATGGGAGCATTCAGAATCAGATTCAATATAGTCTTGTTTCCCCAGTGCTGAGCAAAGTATGGGTATTTAGAAGACATTTTAGTTTATGACATAAAGTGAAGGAGATAGGTTGAGCTCATATGAATTGCTTCAGTGTTTTTGGTGGCAGTCAGTAATTTAGGAAGCTAACTTTTCACATTAGTGTTTTTTCATTATTCAGAAATTTTCTGAGAAGGTGTTGATCCAGCTGATATGTGCTAGCCTTTAGAACTGCTTTTTACCTCCTTTCTCAAATGCTGTTACTTGAAGACCTCTACTCATATCCTGGGAAGTTTGGCCTCTGACTTCTTATTTCCCTGAATAAACATCTTAATGGCAACTTCCTTTTCCAAATTGAAGCCCTCACTTTCAGAATTTTAATCCAGTTAGTCCTTTCCCTACAGTGTGTAATCAATACTCAGGGATTAGTCTGTCTTTCTCGAAGAGTCTTCATTATAAAACTTACTAGCTTGGTGACTTCCCCACCTGAGCTCTACTTCCTAGACAATAGATGAGAAAACCCTCTTTGGTTATTGCCCAATTAATTAGAATTTACTCTTGGGTTTTGATTAATTTCAGTTGGTGACAATTATTAAGCCACTTGGCTTTAAGTAACACAAAATGTGACAAAGTTTGAAATTAGGTAAAGGAGACTAAATTTTCGTTTTCGGAGGAGAAATTGAATTGTGCACATATACAACTAGGGGAAAGTTATCAACATAGCATTTGGAAAAGTGTTCAAATTAAAATTTTCTACACGATTTTTACCAAAACACTTTTGTGCATATATTACTTCCATATGTAAGACATTTTCTGTCCAACCACTAATCAGTCTTGGTTTTTACTTTTCAACTTTACACTGTAACTTATGAAAACCTTATTTACAACAGATAACACTAAAAGATTATTAGATAAAGCTGGCACAATTGACTTCAAATGCACGACATTATCGACTGGTCACTGGACTCATTGAGAGTTCCACCTGCAAAGTCTGGTTTCTTTTGCTGTCATAACTAGATGCAGCCATTATTGATGTCAGGGTACAACACATCATCCTTTGTGGACTCCTCTTTTCTGGGCGATGAGATCTTTTTGGTCATGTTTGTATTGCAGCTGAAATATCCACTATCTCCAGTTTAATCACTTATGGGAAAAAATGAATCAAAAATATTGACTGTGTATTAGTGGCCCAAGGGAAATCTGAGAACTCTCTTTTGACTCCTACAATAAAAACATCTTTCAGTTTTTAACTTCTTGTTATTTAAATAGCAATTGATTTGTTTAATATCTTATATTTTCTGTTGGCAAAGAGTAAATTAACAGGCACTTGTGAAAAAATCATGCACATAGTTCATTATTTATTTGAGTTGAGATTGATATGTAGGAGCATTATCCAGCTGAGTACACCTATGTAGAATTGTTGATATAAGAAAAAATAATAAGCAAAACAGGATTTCATTAAAACTGTGTGGAATTTTATTGTACAGCAAACATTTTTGTTAACTCTACCATAGTTGCCAAATCCTGTGATTTCAAGAAAAAAAAAATAGGTCAGAAAGGGAAGGATAGTATAGTTATACATAAGCCTTGTCTCTTTAACCCATTTATTAAGGAAAACAATCCCTTTGAACATAAAAGTCTACTGAATAATCTCCTCAAAATGTGTGATTGGAACATATTCTTAAATTTATAACAAGAAGTAAAATTGCTTGAGGAAGGCAAAGAACTCCAGACAGTGTTCCTTCACAGCAACAGAAGAAGCCTCCTCAGCAGCCCAATATTTAAAAATTAAAATCTCCACTGGGGCCAGGGGCTATGCTCACCAAATAACCAATACAAGGCAGTTGTTAACTGCTGGGAAAATAAATTGCTGAGGGAAGCATGTGACAAAGGCAATTAAAAACTTTCTTTTCTAATCACAAAATGTCCTGCCCCAGAAAAATGTAGAGAATATAGTAGAAAAGATTGTGCTCATAAATAACTTTTTTTCTTTCTCTGACAGCTCTCTGAAAAATATCTTTCCTTTTCTCCTAGGGACATATTTATGTTTGCAGTGCTTTAAAGCTTGACTCAAATGTAGCTGCTAACAAAGCATATCTTTGCCTCTCAAGCTCTCATGGACTCTCTCGTCTTCTAATTGCCCAGTGAAAGTGCGGCATCAAGATGCTTGGGCAACAGCTAATCGTTCATAAGTGCTGGAAGCAGGAGAGCTTTTACAGAATGAACAGCAATCAAATATGGTAAGCAGATGGCTGCTCCACATTGTGAGGGCTACCACCAAAGACTCTCTTCATTTAGAATGTGCCAAAAAGCCACGGACGGCTGTATTAACACAATTTTTTTTAATAGTTAAATGGATCTTTATATTTAACTAAAATTTTGAAAAGCTTGTACAGGCACATTTTGTCCTACAACAATCAGTCTTCCTAATAAAAGATCTTTAATACTGTCTGCATCTCAAAATTCCTTTGTCATTCGCAGAAAGTGATTCACTGTATGACTGAGTCTTAATGGATTAATAGCCGTAAATGAGTGCTTGCAGTGGGCGAAAGGGAGCCACATTCCATGAAGTTACTATTGTTTTGAAAGTTTTTACTCTTTTAGAATTTGAATACTCTTATGAAGTCACAACCACAAAGGTATGCTGAATAAAAAAGATACTTTTTCTTGTTTTATATAATAAAGTAAGCATTTTAAAACTATAGTATTATTTAAATTATAAGGCTTCATATTTTCTCTATGATTTTCTATACCAGTGTAGTTGAAGGTGATCTGCTGTTATCCTGACAACTTGTAGCAAAGTGCATCACTACGTATTTGTTAATTGAGAGGCAGAGGAAGTAGAATCTTTAAGCAAACTTAAAATAGGAAGTACTCTATTGTGTAATGGTCTGGTAGGTTAGCACCAAAAAGTGGAGACAGAAATTTGAATCAGATTAGCACTGAATACATTATTCCTTGGGCCTAGAATTTATAATTATTAAAACATATATGTAATATTTCAGGTGAAAAATATTTTGGATTACTAGATTCATCATGCTTTTTTTGCTATTATTATAATTCATAGGAAGAATTCTCTATGTGACAGACTCTTTAAAGAAAAATAGAGATAAACAAAATGTATTCTTTTGTTGTTGGGGCTTGCAAGACCTCATCTTTACAGCAGTTTAAGGAATTAAATTGTTAAAAAATAATATGGGTGGTATGATCAGTAGGCATTCTTTTTTTCTAATTTCTCTACAGAGAAGAACTTCAGTAATTTAGAGTATAAGAATTAGTGTTGCATTTTGGAGACATGCATATTTATTCAGGCTTCCTATTGCAAATCCTAGAGTTTGACCATAAATCTTAACACAAAACTGTTCTTTTCAGGTAGACATTTGCATAGCTCCTTTATTTTAACCTCTCATTTGCAGTCCTCAAATAGGTCATCAGTTTGCTAATTGCTCATCACAGTCTAGGTTTTAATCACCTGATCCATCAACTGGCCTTCTCACACTTTCTTTATTCATCTTGTCAGTAAGTGACATTCTTGGTAATGAAAACAACAAATCTATTGATAGCATCCCTCCATGGAGTGGAAGGCATCCTACATTAGCTCTGTCTTGGAAACCAGTCTATTCTATTACAATTGACCTTCTCTTGCTGATTACCACACAAATCATAGTCCTTTACCCCCCTCCCCATCTATTAGAGTATTTCTCCTGCAGCCTTTCAATTGCCTGACTGCAGTTGGTAATTGGATTCATGTTTGAAGCACAGCACTGGAAGGAAAAGCCTGGAATAATTCAAATGGAACACCCTGGCCTAAGGCTGAGACCATATGTTACACTCAGATTTGTGTCAGTGAAGCTTATTGCTTTAGCAAGAAGAAAACCCATTCAAATGTCATAAAATTTTGTTTTATTTTAGTAGTTAATTTATTTAGAGATGTTAATATAATGCGATGCCCACAAAATTGTAATAGTAAAGGGATGGATAAATTACCTGACTTTGTAAAATATTTCTTTAAAAAATACTTGATAAATTGTCTTGCCTCTCCTCCTGAATCTCATACTTTGCCACAAGTAACTTTGAATTATGTAATGTAAAAATTAGAGACCATGGAAAAGCCAGTTATTTGGCAACTAGCCTTCCTCCAGCACTCATTTCTCAGTATACATTTATAAGAATCCCACTTTTGCATTACCTTTGCAAATTGATGAGTTCTTTTTACTCTGTTATTAAAAGGGCACATATTACCTCACTAAATTTACAGTAAGTGACAAAATAGTGTACACACATGCACACATACACACATATACACATACTATTTATAAAATAGGTTGCCATTACTTTTAATGGCAAAAACCACAATTACTTTTGCATCAGCCTAGTAGAAATACACGTGAAAGTGACTAAACTCCTTTATTCTTGTGTGTCACTGAAATTTGTAGTCACCTATCAATCCAACCTCCCTGTCCCTATCTCCTGTTCCCTAATATGTACTTTAAGAAAGATTTTTTATAAAATCTGAAATGCAAGAGAGAATTTTTCTCTCCAGAGAGAGAGAAAACTGCTCTCTAGAGAAACAGCAGGTTTTTTTAAAGTCTCCAAATTATTCTTTCATGTAATTGGGCCATGACTCCATTATGAATATAAACCTTAGTGATGTACATGAATTTATATGAATTACTCAATAATAATTGACCTATGAGTGGATCATTCAAATACCCACTGCATAACTTCTTGAGTGAAGTAGGCATGAATTATCTCGTCTGTCCCATTTTGCAGATAGACAAGTTGAATCATGTAAGCAAGTCCTTCAAATAATTCAATAAAAAGATTAAAATATGAAATCCTGTCTCTTCAAACTTAATTATAAAACACTGGTCCAGTCTTGCCGTAAGTGAAGCCGTGGCAACAATTATCAGTTACCTTACAGATGGAGAGAAGTAAATGAGCCATTTCTATTTATATAGGACTTTTTAATTATTTTTGTACATATATTTGAATGTGCATATAACTGACTCGTAAGAAGTCAAAACATTTCAAACAAATAGTGATGCAAGTGTGTACAACTTCACAAAATTTCTAGCGCGTATGTCTAGGTGCTAGAAATAAGTGTAATTTTATAAATGTGCTCAAAATGTAGCCACTACCTGCTACTCGCTTCATTCTGAGAACGAGGCGGCATCAATTTTCAAAGTGACAAAGAGTTTCACTCTTTTTCTAAGTTTTATTTTTTCTGGCTCATAAAATAACTTTTCATTCAGAAGCTTTTAAGTGTCAGAACTTAAAAGGCTTCTGTTTCTGGGTTTGGCATCTAGAGAGTAAAACAAGTAGAAATTAATGAAAGACTTCATATTTATATAATATATAAAATGCTTTCCTACTAGATCCTATAAAACATTGTTTGGATATCTGTACTGGCCTCAGTAAGAGGTATATGCTTTTCAGTTTCATGCATAACTTTATGATGATATAATCAGATCATCACATTACTTTTTAAGTTCATTTTGTAATCAACATCCCCACTTACTCCTCTCTTATGATGTTTAGGAGTTCCAAATTTGTGTTGAATATAAAAAACTCAATTTCTTATAAATAAATTCAGTCAAATGGCAACTTAAATATACTTTCATTGAGCACATTTATTCCCTCTTTTGTACCAAAAAGTATTCTAAACTACTAAAATCCTATATTGAATTTCCATATCTACTCCAAACTTGACGTTTTGCAGAATCTAGTGGAAAAATAGTTTTCCATTTCTCTCTTTTAAAATTAATTGGTGCTCATTCAACAAAGTGTAAAGTAATATGCAAGTTTCAAATATATGTTGGTAGGACTTGAAATTCATAAACGAAGTTAGAGTGAATCTTTAATTTTCCAAAAATACATCTATTGCCTGTGGCTGATTTCTTGACAAGTTAAAAACAAGTTAGGGGAAAAAAGCTTGCAGCTGAAATTTGAGTATTCCTCAATACCATAAGCTTTGAGGAGCACTTAAAGATTTTGCTTCAAATGTCCAATACTGCTATTCTAAACAATATTGAAGGAATGCTGGCTAATTACTGTCAATACTTTCTACTATATACAGAACTTAAAATCTGTCTCTAATTCTATTCTGGGCTTCATACTTTACAAATGGTGCCAACTTCCTTTTTTGAGAATCTTCTGTCTTTCAAAGTCTAGATTATTATTCTCATTTTCTGCTTTATCTGAAATTCTTCTATTCAAAACTTATAAAATTTACAGGATTTTGGAACTGAAATTCACAACAATTCTAAATGATTTAAAAATAATGGGCAGGAAAAGGTGAGATGTAACCTGATGAAGAAGCCACAAATTCTAACTAAAATAGAAATCTGCCTTGAGAATTTGGAGGAATTTTTTTGTTTTTTTTTTTTGTTTTGTTTTTTTGTTTTTTGTTTTTGAGATGGAGTCTCGCTCTGTCGCCCAGGCTGAATTGCAGTGGCGCGATCTCGGCTCACTGCAAACGAGATTTTGGAGTTTTGATCTCTGTTCTCATTATTTATACTTTCCCTGGACCTGTTACTTGATACTTGTGTCCTTCAAGATACTCATCTGTGAAACGGTACAAAGAGGGAGAAGCATTATTTCACTAGAACATTGTAAAAATAGTACAAGATACATGAAACACGGGATTTTTGTCTGCTATCTTATGCTTACTGATAAGCAGGAATTGCTACTTACAAACAGTTATGCTTACTGATAAGCAGGAAAACAGAAAGACTGGAGAAGTTTATAGCATCTATTGCGAGTCAAAATGAGAGTGGGAAAACCTAAAGTGACACTCACAAATTAGACAAACTTCCTTTGGAGTTTCAAACTTCCTTTGGAGAGGAGACGAATTAGGTCATACTCTGGAGACTTAAGGAAGTGAGCAACTACTAAGGAAAATACAAACAAAATATACGCCTTATTTGAAGTACAGAATACAAAGGTAAGCTATGATTTACTTTACACAATAAATATCTACATTGAGAAAAATAAAGGGGAAAGTATAATGTAAGAGTTGTCTTTATATACAGAGTCGGTTTGAATTCTCCATTACAATTGACCAAATATGCAAGAAACATCATCTTAATAGCTCAAAATTCTAACCTGATATTCACTGCTTAACTAATGGCACCTTACTTAAATTGAAAGGAGAGTATTCAGGAAGTAATAAACCATATCTGGAGAGATAGTCCTAAAAGTGAAAAACTACAAAATGATAGTAGATATCACACACATAGTGTGCCATTTGGTCATAGACTATTTCCTCAAATAGCGGCAAATCTACCCTAAATATGGTAAATACATATTATATATTCTGTTAATTTTCATCGTATATGTTTGTCCCTGAGCAGAAAAACTACGTCTAACGCAAACCACTTAGGGCCAATGTTAGGGCAATAATCTTTTACAGTTATTCAATAGATATTCATAGATGCTTTAGTATTATAACACTCAAAGAAATGCCTTATTTTTCTGAGTAATACAACCGTTATTGAACTCCCTATAAGAGGTATTTTGTGTTGAATTAACACTTGAAATAAACAAAAATATCCCTTTTCTAAAATTTCCTATAATATTTTGGGATGCATTTTTGAACACTACTAAACTAAGAATAAGGTTTTACCAATTTTAATTGGCTATTTACAGTTAAGAGTATAAACATCCAATCCGGACACAAGTTTTAAAATGTGCATATTTTCAAAAAAGACAAATGTCAGTTAGAAATGCAGGACAGAATTACCAAAAGAATTCCAGAGATCTGAGGCATTAGCTTTGCTTCATAATGAGTGATATTTTCAGATTTTATGGTAGACAAACTGTTTTCATAGACTTTCAAGTGGGCAATGTAAAAGGTTTTAGAATCAAATCACAAAATCATAGTACTTTACAAATCTTCAATGTGGTATCTGGTTTGGCAGAATGTCTACTTCAGAGAAATGTACACATACACGTATACTCATTCCTAGGATGATTTCATAACCTCATTTAATAGAACATTCCAGTGTGTACATTCCTCTCCAATAAGTAAATAAATAAATCGATATGACAAAGAGGTCAAACAGTGTTATTAAATTATCTGCCAGTTTGGTTGTATCTCTCCAAAGACCAAGTTGAATAACTCGTGCTCTTTATCTTCTGGCAGAAATCCAAAAGTGAAGGAAAAGGAAAGAATGCTCTTTGAAGAGTCAGGATAGGAGAATTACTAATGCAATGGGTAAGTTGTCTAAAGATAAGGTTTATTTCTATCCTTTGCAGTAAGACCAATATTTATTAAAATAAGTTTGAGGCTCTTCCAGTTCATACAAAGGCATCAAGGCTACAGTTTTATGTTCTTGGCATATAAAAGATGATAAAATAAAATATTTTTTATTCTAGAGGAAATAAACATTGCCACTAAGTTAATTTAGACACATGGGGCTACTGTATAGCATGAATGGACATAAGAATTTACATTAAAGTTGAAACTGACAAAATTCAAAACCAGGCTGTTTTAATCTTTAATTGTAAAATTGTTAAGGAGATATCATAGTATCCAAGATGAAGTTGAATGTTGAAATTTTAACTAGGCTATGAACATATGTTACAAATAAATGAGCTATGAGATTAGAAAAAAAAATGTAGTTCAATACAGACACTAGAGTGAAAAAAAATATGTGTATATATAAGCATATGCTTGGCACAGTGAGCTAGCTGATCACATTGGCTTCCTCAGGCTTTTAGGCATAAAGCTAGACTGCATTTTCCAGCCTCACTTGCAGTTAGATGTGACCCAAAGAAATGTTAATTGAAGCGATGCTATTGTTTCCATTCAAGGTGACTGCAATGGAAATGGCTCCCAAGACATGTGGAGTCACATGGTAAATGTGACAGACATAAAAGGGGAGACTGCATCCTGGGAGGACACCCTTTCAAGGAGCAAGGCCATTCTTGATCTGTTACATAAGCAGAAATTAACACTCATTGTCTTACACTACTGAGACTGGGCCTATGTCCACTACAGTACCTAGTGTTACCTTAACTCAGTGGTTCTCAAGCTTCAGCATACATCAAAATCACCCGGAGAGCTTGTGAAAATACGTTAAAAGGCCTGGCCCCACCCCAGAGTTTCTGATTCAAGAACTCTAGAGCAACCCAAGTGTTTGCATTTCTAACAAGTTCTCAGGCACTGCTGCTTTCGGTACCATACTTTAGGAACTGGTTCTTTGACTCGTATAATATGTTTAAGGTAAATATGTTATTATTTTAAACTTATTATTAGAACTTTGAGGTATAAAAGCATTTCTTCTCCTTCTTTTTACGACCCCTCCCTACAGTTATTTTGGTAACACTCATTAAAAAATAATTGAACTACTGTCAAAAATAGGTAACATACTTCAGAAATCCAGGCTGATCTTAATTTTCTTACTTCTGTTCTTCATCTAATCAACAGTTATTCCTTTATTAAGTCAAATGATACTTCTTCAAAGCACATTAATGAAGAATTATAATCATAAAATGCTTTGTAAATTCCTAGTTGGATAGAAGTTTTCAGGATTTCTATTCTGTTTTCCTTGACAGTCCACACCTTGGTCATGTCCTGGTTCCTCTAACTCACCCTAAACTTAGGTGAACCTTTTTTAGCATCCACTTTCCTCCTTCCCTTTGATTGTTTTCTCTTTCAACTCCAAGGTCCTCTAAATCTTGTCTGTGCTCTCCTGGGCTTTTGTAAATGACAGCGAACACAGCTACTGCCTTTCAGAACTTTCAAACCCCTCAGAAACTAAAATCTCCAATCATCGCTTGAGTTCTTGTTTCTTGCTCTCTCAGAACTTCCTCTGCCAGCCCATAAATATTTGATCACAGTGAAATCGTTTAAAGATTCAAAATATTTGGTTTGTCACTTTCTTTAGGAGGTTTCAAAAGGAGCTATGTTTTCAACTAAACTATAGAAACAGCAAGAAAGGTATATATGTCTTTTCCTGGAAGATACTCTGCTACAGGTGAAGAAACTAAATTCTAATAGGTCCAAATAATTTAGTTAAAAAAAAGTACTAATAAGTATCTCTGCCTACGTACCTACACACACACACACACACACACACATATATATATACACACACACACATATTTAAATATAGAAATTGTTATTATAAACAGAAGTGACAAATTTCTCTAAAGAAAATGACTGAAAATTAGCTATCTCCTCTGTAAAAGGGGGTCATTAGAGTACTAAATCATAAAACTTTGTAATAATTGAGAAAAAGTGTATAAATTAGTGTCTGACAGATTGCACTCAAGAGCATTGGCTACCATTACTATTATTACTTTGGACTCCTAAATGGGCATTGTAAGGAACAGCGACCACTACTGAAGATTAACAATGACCATGGCTCTCCTTTACTCTGGACATCATTGGCTCAATCTTTCAGGTTATTGATGATGTGATCTTCTTTAATGTAGGAGACTCGGGCTTTAAAAATCTGGAGGTTGATGAATTTGATGCTGTCAGACATTAAAAAATAGAAAAATAATTTCAGAAATAGCAAAAAAGGGCTTTTGCCTAAAATGTAAGAGCTAGCTGGTATCTGGAATTATTTAAGCAGAAACATTTTGAAAAGGAGTCTTCATTCCACAATTTTTCTTAAAGTTTAACAAAAGATATATGAATGGCTGCAGAGACATTTTATTTTTTTTTTTGGAACTGGCATTAGGAAGGAACATGAGTGGACTGGAGAAAAATTTTTTTTGTGATGATAGTTGTCATTTTATTTTTTATTGTTTTTTCCTACACGGTTATGAACTTGGAGCTCTGTAATGGCAAGATTCCATAAGGCTTTGGCTTCTAAAAGCCCAGCAACATTATTATTAAACATTTTCTACAGGCACTTTCACTCTCTATACTGGTTTTTTGTTGTTTTTGTTTGTTTGTTTGTTTTGTTTTGTTTGAGACAGAGTCTCTTGCTTGTTGCCCAGGCTGGAGTGCAATGGTGTGATCTCAGCTCACTGCAATCTCCGCCTCCTAGGTTCAAGCAATTCTCCTGCCTCAGCCTCACAAGTAGCTGGGATTACAGCCTTGTGCCACCATGCCTGGCTAATTTTTGTATTTTCAGTGGAGACGGAATTTTGCCATGTTGGCCAGGCTGGTCTCAAACTCCTGAACTCAGGTGACCCAACCACCTCAGCCTCCCAAAGTGCTGGGATTATAGGCGTGAGCCACTGCTCCCAGCCTCTAAACTAGTTTTGAAGAATACATTAATTTGTGCATAGGATAACAGAGATAACCTCATAGAACAAAGAAGTGTGAAGAAACTGCAGTTTAAAAAAACTAGTTGTCTAACATTAGACCTTAGTTACATTAGCATATAGGCAAAAGTAGACAACCATTTTAAATCTTGGTGATTTTTTAATGTAAAATTGCATTATCACTTTTATTTCCTATATTTAATTGGAATTAAATTAAATACTTCGATTAAATATTTTCCTTAACTTATTAATGAAAATATTAAGCAAACTTTTAAGAACACACAATTAGAGAAAATAATATAATTTAGAGGGAAAAAGAATAAAGAATATAAAAACTAATACACAAACTGAAGCCAAGAATGAGGCCAATCCTTTGGGTATATACCCAGTAATGGGATGGCTGGATCAAATGGTATTTCTAGTTCTAGATCCTAGAGGAGGCCTGGGGGAAGGATAGCTTTGGGAGAAATACCTAATGTAGATGACGGGTTGATGGATGCAGCAAACCATTATGGCACATGTATACCTATGTAACAAGCCTGCATGTTCTGCACATATACTCCAGAACTTAAAGTATAATTTTTTAAAAAAAGAATGAGGCCAATCAATATACATACCATAAATAACTGTATACACTACTTTAACAGAGGAACAAATTTGGAAAGATTATAACTGATTTTTATGAGAATTCAAATGTGATAGTGTGTAAAAAAAGTGCGTTAAATTCTGTATAGCACTATAGAAGTACTTCTTAGTTTTTAATAAAATAGTGCAGAATTATTCAATAAATCCATTATTTCATTTTCTTTCTCAACCCATCTAGGATCAATATTTGCATATTTGAGTAATTTTCTAGCTTCTACTTCTCAAAGCAAGTAAGAAAAAGAATAAACTTAATTTCTAAAAGTGGGAGGCATAACTGCAATAAGAGCTTGGGCTTTCATAAATCTGAATTACTAAGAAAATAAGCCATGCCCTTTTATTTTTTATTTCCTTGACTATCTTAAAGAGGTCCAAAAAGATTTTCAGCTAGTAAACAGCACTAATTTTATACATGCGCACTACACATATATATATGTGTGTATATATTCTAATATAAACCTAATTAAATTTTCCATAAAGTATTCACATGGGTATAAAATATATATGTATTAAAATCATATTTTATATTATTCCTAATACAAAACATTTGACAAAAATTCAAAGCAATAATTCAAAAAATATTTGCACTCAAATATATGTCTGGGTTCATTGACCCCTTATGTGTGTTCACAGGCATGCAAGAGAAACACCTGGACTATGCCAGAATTGAAATAAAACTCTACCACCTGGAAAAAAATACACATATCTCTAATATCTCAACATTCTAGGGAATCTAACAGAATTCATATGTGCAACAAATGAATACTTTTGTAAGCAAGCATGCAACTTTCCATCGATGACAATTCTAGAATTCACTTTTAGGGTTAGAAACCATAAGCTACTTGGCAGAGGCTGATCTTTGTTGAGCCTCACACACTGACGAAATGCACACTTCCATCATTGCCATGGGTTGGTGTGAATGCTGTTATCAATGTGGCTCAGTCCAATGCACTAGTACCCTTTTCATATTAAATCATCCCTTCCCACAAATGTATAGTTTGAAATATTCTCCTTTCATCATTTTTACAGTAGTACAACTAGATTTTTCCGCAATGTGATACAAATTAAAATTAAGACCCATTTCTTAGATAAAAAATGTTTAAAAGGAACATCTTTATTCAATATTATTTGTTATGCTTAAAATTAGTTGTGCAAATACTCAGTGACTTGAAATCATTTCATCATAATGTATGTTTTCTACTCTCTTCAAGAATCAGAACAGTCATAGTATTTGACTGGAGTGTTAAAACATTTAAATTTCATGAAACCCTGCTGCTCTCAAGTGATGTAGTCACCCCAGAATGTGTATCCACCTCTGAACTTCCCTTGTTGATTTAACTGAGGGTATTTGCAACTATCTCATTACCAACTTGATAAAGACAAAACTGTTCCTTTCTCTTCTGCTGTTTTTTTCTTCTAAAGTTCCTCATCCCAGTAGCTCATCCTTCCTCAATAAACCATGTTGATGAGATTTTTAATCCTTCACTAGCTGTAAACACAGATCTAGATTCTTATTACATTTTCTGCTAAATAATTCCTAATGTCTTTCCAATCTACTGTTTACTTCCATTCTTACAGGTATGTATGGACTGCAGCTGCCTCCCAGCGTGATTATTTGATTCAAAATGAGTCCTTTTCCTCTTAAGTCTCGTGCTCCCTTTACAGAGATATATCTTATTCACTCTCAACGTTGTCTTTGCTGTACACTTTATGAACTCCTTCTCCATGTTGTTGGGTTAATTCATCTCTTTTCTTCCCTTCAATTCTCCAGGATTTCATTATCCTTCCTTTCTTGAAAACTGAATTTCTCTAAGCTTATTTAACACTGGCTTACCGAGACAACTCTTAATCTTGACTTCTTCCTTAACTCTTTTTTAAGTGGAAGACAAAAGTTATTTCACTTTGGTCTGATTACATGTACACTTGGAACTGTTTTCTCCTTCAAATTTAGTTAAATTTCTGCATTTAAAAATTTTATTTATACATACACATTCACTCAGATCTTTATTTGACTCATATTTTTATAGATAATCATGATATTATCAAAAGTACTAAGGTATGAAAGATTAGATACGGCTAAATCTTTATAGAACCAGTGAAACCTCATGTCCAGGGAGGAACCTTGGCACTGATTTAATAATTGCAAAGATGGTAGTAATAAATACTAAACCAAAAATGTATACAAAGTTTTGTGTTTTTTAATCGATTTTATGTTTCAATAGGTTTTTATGGTGCCGGTGGTGTTTGGTAACACAAGTCCCTTAGCTGTGATGTCTGTGATTTTGGGGCACCCATTACCCAAACAGTGTATCCTGTACCCAATGTGTAGTCTTTTATCTGTTATTCCCCTCCCATTCTTTCCCCTGAGCCCCAAAGTTCGTTGTATCATTCTTATGCCTTTGAGTCCTGATAGCTTAGCTCCCACTTATGAGTGAGAAAACACGATGTTTGGTTTTCCATTCCCGAGTTACATCACATAGTATAAAATAGTCTCCAGTTCCATCCATGTTGCTGAGAATGCCGTGATTTCATTCTTTTTTATGGCTGAGTAGTATTCCATGGTATCTATATACCAATTTTCTTTATCCACTGATTAATCAATGGTCATTTGGGTTGGTCCCATATTTTTGCAATTGTAAATTGGGCTGCTATAAATATGCATGTATATGTGTATATACATATACATATATATAAATATATATATAGTATAATGACTATTTTTCCGCTGGGTGGATACGTAGTAGAGGGATGCTAGATTAAATTGTAGTTCCACTTTTGGTTTTTTAAAAAATCTCCACACTGGTTTCCATAGAGGTTGTACTAGTTTACATTCTCATCAATCGTGTAAAAGTATTCCCCTTTCACCACATCCATGGCAAAATTTATTTTTTTATTATGGCTATTCTTGCAGGAGTAAGGTGATATCACATTGTGGTTTTGAATTTCATTTCCCTAATGATTAGTGATGTTGATCAATTTTCCATACGCTGTTGGCCATTTGTATATTTTCTTTTGAGAACTGTCTTTTCATGTCCTTAGCCCACTTTTTGATACGATTGGCTTTTTCTTGCTGATTTGTTTGAGTTCTTGGTAGATTCTGGATACTAGTCCTTTGTCAGATGCATAGATTTTGAAGACTTTTTTCCCATTCTGTGGATTGTATGACAATTTTGATGATTATTTCTTTCATTGTGCAAAAACATTTTAGTTTAATTAAGTCTCACCTACATATCTTTGTTTCTGTTGTGTTTGCTTTTGGTTTCTTGGTCATGAAGTATTTGCCAAAGCCATGTCTAGAAGGATTTTTCCAATGTTATCTTCTAGAATCTGTATGGTTTCAAGTCTTAGATTTAAGTCTTTCATCCAACTTGAGTTGATTTTTGTATTAGGTAAGAGATGTGGATACAGTTTCATTTTTCTACATGTGGCTTGCCAGTTACCCTAGCACCATTTGTTGATGTGTTTGTTTGCTTTGTCAGAGATCAGTTGGCTATAATATTTGGCTTTATTTCTGGGTTCTCTATCTGTACCATTGGTCTATGTGCCTACTCTTATAACAGAACCATGCTGTTTTGGTGACTAAGACCTTATAGAATAGTTTGAAGTTGGGTAATATGATGCCTCCAGATTTATTCTTTTTTCTTAGTCTTGCTTTGGCTATGCAGGCTCTTTTTGGACTCCAGGTGAATTTTAGGTTGGTGTTTTCTATTTCTGTGAAGAATGATGGTGGTAGTTTGATGGGAATTGCATTGAATTTGTAGATTTCTTTTGACAGTGTGGTCATTTTTACAATATTGATTCTACCCATCCACAAGCATGGGATATGTTTCCATTTGCTTGTGTTATCTATTATTTCTTTCAGCAGTGTTTTGTAGTTTTCCTTGTAGAGCTCTTTCACGTCCTGGGTTAGGTATATTCCTAAGTATTTTATTTTATTTTTTGTAGCTATTGTGAAACGGGTTGAGTTCTTGATTTGATTCTTTGTTTGATCGCTGTTGATGTACAGCAGAGTTACTGATTTGTATATATTAATTTTCTATCCTGAAACTGTTGAATTCATTTATCAATTCTAGGAACTTTTTGGATGTGTCTTTAGGGTTTTCTAGGTATTATCAGCAAACAGCAACAGTTTGACTTCCTCTTTACCAATTTGGATGCACTTTATTTCTTTCTCTTGTCTGATTGCTCTGGCTATGATTTCCAGTACTATGTTGAATAGAAGTGATGAAACTGGGCATGTTGGTCTTTTCTACCTCTCAGTGGGAAAGCTTCCAACTTTTCCCCATTCAGTACAATATTGGCTGTGGGTTTGTCATAGACTGCTTTTATTACCTTAAGGTATGTTCCTTCTATGCCAGTTTTGCTGAGGGTTTCAATCATAAAGTGATGCTGGATTTTGTCAGATGCTTTTTCTGCATCTATTGACATGATCATATGATTTTCGTTTGTAATTCTGTTTATGTGGTGTATCACATGTATTGACTTACATATGTTAAACCATCCCTGCGTCACTGCTATGAAACCCACTTGATTATGGTGGCTTATCTTTTTGATGTGCTGTTGGATTCAGTTTCCTAGCATTTTGTTGAGGATTTTTTGCGTCTATTTTCATCAGGGATATTGGTCTTTATTTTCTTTTTTTGTTAGGCTCTTCCCTGATTTTGGTATTAGGGTGATACTGGCTTCATAGAATGATTTAGGGAGGATGTCTTCTTTCTCTGTTTTGTGGAATAATGTCAATAGGATTGGTACCAATTCTTGGAATGTCTGATAGAATTCAGCTGTGAATCCATCTGGTTGTGGATTTTTTTTTTTTTGGTAAATTTTTTATTACCATTCCAATCTCACTGCTTGTTTGGTCTTTTCAGAGACTCTATATCTTCCTTGTTTAATCTAGGAGGGTTGTTTATTTCTAGGAGTTTATTCATCTCCTCTAGATTTTTTAGCTTATTTACATAAAGGTATCCATAGTAGACTTGAATAATCTTTTGTGTTTCTGTGCTATTGGTTGTAATTTCTCCCATTTTATTTCAAATTAAGTTTATTTAGATTTTCTCTCTTTTTTTTTGGCTAATCTCACCAATGGTCTATCAATTTTATTTCTCTTTTCAAAGAACCAGCTTTTTGATTTGTTTATTTATTTTTTTTTTACTATACTTTAAGTTTTAGGGTATATGTGCACAATGTGCAGGTTTGTTACATATGTATACATGTGCCATGTTGGTGTGCTGCACCCATTAACTCATCATTTACATTAGGTATATCTCCTAATGCTATCCCTCCCCCCTCCACCTTCCCCACAATAGAACCCGGGGTGTGATGTTTCCCTTCCAGTGCTCAAGTGATCTCATTGTTCAATTCCCACCTATGAGTGGGAACATGCAGTATTTGGTTTTCTATTCTTGCGATAGTTTGCTGAGAATGATGGTTTCCAGTTGCATCCATGTCCTTACAAAGGACACGAACTCATCCTTTTTTATGGCTGCATAGTATTCCACGATGTGTATGTGCCACATTTTCTTAATCCAGTCTGTCACTGATAGACATTTGGGTTGATTCCAAGTCTTTGTTATTGTGAATAATTCTGCAATAAACATACGTGTGCATGTATCTTTATAGCAGCATGCCTTATAATCCTTTGGGTATATCCCCAGTAATGGAATGGCTGGGTCAAAAAGTATTTCTAGTTCTAGATCCTTGAGGAATTGCCACACTGTTTTCCACAATGATTGAACTAGTTTACAGTCCCACCAACAGTGTAAAAGTGTTCCTATTTCTCCACATCCTCTCCAGCACCTGTTGTTTCTTGATTTTTTAATGATTGCCATTCTAACTGGTGTGAGATGGTATCTCATTGTGGTTTTGATTTGCATTTCTCTGATGGCGAGTGATGATGAGCATTTTTTCATGTGTCTGTTGGCTGTATGAGTGTCTTCTTTTGAGAAGTGTCTGTTCATATCCTTTGCCCACTTTTTGATGGGG
>NW_016803732.1:864332-867863 GCF_001698545.2 Rhinopithecus bieti | reverse complement strand
CTGATGGGGTTTTGGTGTGGGTGTCCTTCCTGTTTGTTAGTTTTCCTTCTAACAGTCAGGACCCTCAGCTGTAAGTCTGTTGGAGATTGCTTGAGGTCCACTCCAGACCCTGTCTGCCTGGGTATCAGCAGCAGAGGTTGCAGAAGATAGAATATTGTTGAACAGCGAGTGTTGCTGTCTGATTCTTGCTCTGGAAGCTTCATCTCAGGGGTGTACCCCACTGTGTGAGGTGTGAGGTGTCAGTCTGCACCTAGTGGGGGATGTCTCCCAGTTAGGCTACTCAGGGGTCAGGGACCCACTTGAGCAGGCAGTCTGTCCATTCTCAGATCTCAACCTCCATGCTGTGAGATCCACTGCTCTCTTCAAAGCTGTCAGACAGGGGTATTTACCTCTGCCACGGTTTCTGCTGCTTTTTGTTTAGCTATGACCTGTCCCCAGAAGAGGAGTCTACGGAGGCAGGCTGGCCTCCTTGAGCTGTGGTGGGCTCCACCCAATTCGAGCTTCCTGAGGGCTTTGTTTACCCACTTAAGCCTCAGCCATGGCGGGCGCCCCTCCCCCAGCCTTGCTGCTGGCTTGCAGTTAGATCTCAGACTGCTGTGCTAGCAATGAGGGAGGCTCCATGGGCATGGGACCCTCTGGACCAGGTATGGGATATAATCTCTTGGTGTGCCGTTTGCTAAGACCCTTGGTAAAGCACAGTATTAGGGTGGGGGTTACCCGATTTTCCAGGTGTTGTGTGTCTCAATTTCCTTTGGCTAGGAAAAGGAATTCACTTTCTCCTTGCGCTTCCCAGGTGAGGCGATGCCTTGCCCTGCTTCAGTTCTCGCTGGTTGGGCTGCACTCGTGGACTAGCGCCAACTGTCCGACACGACCCAGTGAGATGAACCCAGTACCTCAGTTGAGAATACAGAAATCACCCGTCTTCTGTGTCACTCACACTGGGAGCTGGAGGCTGGAGCTGTTCCTATTTGGCCATCTTGGACGCACCCCCCAATAAAAATCTATTTTTTGTTTTGATTGTATTTGTAATAGTTCTGCTCTGATCTTGGATATTTCTTTTCTTCTTGTGGGTTTCAGTTTAACTGGTCTTTGTTTCTCTAGCTCCTTAGAGTGTGACCTGAGATTTTCTATTTGTGCTCTTTCAGACTTTTTGATGTAGTCATTTAATGCTATGACTTTTCCTCTTAGCACCACCTTTGCTGTATCCCAGAGATTTTGATAGGGTGTATCACTATTTTCATTCAGTTCAAAGAATTTTTAAATTTCCATCTTGATTTTATTGTTGACCAATGATTATTCAGGAGTAGGTTATTTAATTTCCATGTATTCAGATGGTTTTTAGGGTCCTTTTGGAATTGATTTCCAATTTTATTCCATTGTTGTTTGAGACAGTGCTTGCTTATAATTTAGATTTCTTAAATTTATTGAGACTTGTTTTATGGCCTATGGTCATGTGGTCTATCTTGGAGAATGTTCCATGTGCTGATTAATAGAATGTATTTCTGCAGTTGTTAGATAGAATGTTCTGTAAACATTTAAGTCCATCTGTTGTAGGATATAGTTTAAGTTCATTGTTTCTTTGTTGACTTGCTGTCTTGATGACCTGTCTAGTGCTGTCAGTGGAGTAATAAAGTATTAAAGTACCTCACTATTATTGTGTTGCCATATTCCACTTTATAGTCATATGACTATGATGCTTTAAACATAAGCCTATTCATATGCCAGATAAACTTCAGAACTCTTAATGTCTCTATTACAAAAATTCTGCCTCTATCCTTATGTAATTAGGTTGATTAAGAAAATTAAAGGCCACGGGCTAGAAAAGTGATTTCCATAAATGCAACAAAAGGAAATTTTTTCCAACTACCTCTATGCAATGGGAAATCTTTTTTATAAGCATCAAATCAATTTCTTCAACTGTACAATGTATTCTAATTTGATAGTTTTCAAATATAATATAGTAACCACAAAATGTAATAAAATTAAGATAATATAAAACAGAGTAAATGACATAATTCTAATAATGACTAAAATAAAATGATATTTATTATTAATTTTACAATCAGTATATAATTATATATTTAAATTTTACTTTACATATGTAAGATCACTGCCAAGGAAGTTAACCATAATTTCAAATTTTATCACCAGCCACTTGGGCTATTTTATCGCATTTGAAAATATTGAAATAGTGATCTATAATTTTTTTGACAATAATAATTAAGGACCTTTTCTTCTTCAAGGTAATCTTAAAAATTAAATGATACATTGAACATACTACCAAAAAACTTTACTTTTTGATTATAGCCTCTACATTGAAGATCTTTCAGAATTTTTTAAATTAATTTTAAAATCTTCCCATGACCCCTCTGTTGAAAGAAATATCATCTTTGAAATAATTTGTGTGAATATTTACAAATCAAAAATTCATTCACAAGACCGTATTACCATAATCACTAATTTTAACAGTCTTCTAAACATTTTCTATATCACTTTGCCTGATTGTAAAATGTCAATAATATGGATACACTCTTAATATAACAGAATATTTAAATTACATCAATTTCCCATCAACCCACCAAAGTCATTCAGTAATTATATTGGCCATTTCCACTGATGGGCAGGAGGCTCTTCCACTAATGGCTTCCATGTTTTCCACTGCATCATTTGTCTTGCCAGACTTAGTTCATTTTTACCCAGGAGAATTATCTCTTTTATTTGGCCACCTTCAAGTTGGTCTTCTAATTTTTGAACATCTGATTCCACTTTGACCATAGCCAGCTTCTCATTAGTAATCTGTTCTGTATATTTTCTATATGCTGCATTTTTAGGGATTTGTTCAAGAACATCACGAATATTTGTGTAGAATATTCTTAGCCTCTCATGTGGACTCTTGCATACCGCAAGTCCAGTGGTCTTCTTCAGCACACTCGCCATGACAGACAAAAATGTATATGAAGTTTGATAATCAATCCAACACCTCTCAAATTACATCATGATAAACTACTTTTTAAAAACCTGAATAATTATAACATAATACTAAATAATCTTAATAAATGATTAAATGCTACAATTTAAGAAAACATTCAACTATAAATTATAATCAAAAAGTTACTATAGAGAAAAATAGGATATCTAAAGAATTAAGCAATAAAATATGGGATAAAATAACACCAATTTTTTTTAGGTATTAGTAAAATTTGAAAGAGAAAGAAAGAGAGAAAGAAAAAGAAAGAAAGGGCCAGGCGCGGTGGCTCAAGCCTGTAATCCCAGCACTTTGGGAGGCCGAGACGGGCGGATCACGAGGTCAGGAGATCGAGACCATCTTGGCTAACACGGTGAAACCCCGTCTCTACTAAAAATACAAAAAAACTAGCCGGGCGACGTGGCGGGCGCCTGTAGTCCCAGTTACTCGGGAGGCTGAGGCAGGAGAATGGCCTAAATCCGGGAGGCGGAGCTTGCAGTGAGCTGAGATCCGGTCACTGCACTCCAGCCCCGGCGACAGAGCGAGACTCTGCCTCAAAAAAAAAA
>NW_016803732.1:820850-864249 GCF_001698545.2 Rhinopithecus bieti | reverse complement strand
AAAAAAAAGAAAAAAAAAAAGAAAGAAAGAAAGAAAGAAAGAGAGAAAGAAAGAAAAAAGAAAGAAGGCAAAAAACAAAGAGAGAGAAAGGAAAAAGAAAAAAAGAAATTTGTTTCCATAATGATAAGTCCATTTTCATCAATATTTTCAAACTGCTGTTAGGCACAATGCACACAAGATAGTGCCCTATATTCACAAAGGCAGTGCATGTCTGCTTGTTTATTTTAAATATTTTCAAAGGTTTATATATTAAGGTGATACACATTTGCACAATTGCATCAGAACACAGAACATTCATATAAAAAAATATAATGAATGAAGTTTTAACATTTCATTTATATACTGTAGACGAATGCTGTCTGGTATAAATATAATGCACACCACAAATGTGAGCCACATGCATAAGGTAAATTTTTTTCATTAGTCATATTTTAAAAGGTAAAAAAGACATAAAATTAAATAATATATTTTATTTAGTCAACCTGTCTAAATGTTAACATTTCAATCTGTAATCAATATAAAAGTATTAAAAACATATTACATTCTTTTTTTTCATGTCTGCAAAATCCAGTATGTTCTATATGCTTGCAGTTCTTCTCAATTCAGACTAGACACGTTGCTAGTGCCCTATCCGCATGTGGCTAGTGGCTACCATATGGAATGGCACTGCTCTAGGCCAAGTTAATTCATAGGGATAATCCATTACTTAAAGAATAGAAGTAATTCATCTATAAAGCAAGTGGATCTTATAAATTTGTGTGTGAAAGAATGGGTACATGTGAAGAAGTGTGATTATCTTTATACTTCTTTAGGTTTTTGTGAATATATTTTATAATTTGTTTTCCCTCCATATAGAGCTGAAATTTTATTAGCTAAAAGATCATATAAGCTAAAAGATCACTGGAACTGTTTTGGTTAAAAGTAACTGAAAACCTAATTTTAACTGACTAAGAGGGGAAAAGAAAAGAATGAATTGGACTGTGTAATTATAAAGTCCATGGGTAGAGTTAGATGCATAAAAGTTAAGATCTAGGAGCTCAACTCTGTTATGATCTATGTTGGCTTCACTTTCAATATGGTAGACTGTCTTTTGTGGTAGCTCCACAAAATTCTAGATTTTTGTCCCCTTGGTTCAAGTTCAACAGAAAAGAACATGATTTTCCAACTATATCCATAAAACATCCCAGTCTGATCCCTATTGGCCTAAACTGACTCACATGCCTAATTCCTGAAGCAATTATTGGGGCTGATGTGGAAATCTGAGTAAATTGAAATGATTTATTATCTTAGGCCCTATGTCAAAACCTGGAATTGGTGACAGAAACCCTGAACAAGTGTGGACAACGGGCATTTCTTCAAAGAAAAATTGAAGAAACAGATATAAGACTGAAAAAAACAAGCTACTGGTATCTGTAGGCTGTTAGCCCTACAGTTCTGGAATCTCAGGGGCAGCCCTGCCCCCACAGCTGTACTCTGCATTGCCTTAGTGAGGCTGTTTGTGATGACTCCATCCCTGTAGCAAGGGACTGAGCTGTCTAAAATGGACAGCCTCACGGCCCAGGCAGAGACTTGCTACAGGGCAAACTAGGTGGAGGTAGCCATGCCCTCACAGCATTTGCATTCTGCAAGCCTGCATAGTTAGTGCCACATGGACTTTGGCAAAGTTAATAGCTTATGCCCTCTGGAGTGGAGGTTCAAGCTGCACCTGGGTCCACTTGAGCTATTACCAGGGTAGCTAAGAAGCACTACACCAGAAGGCAGAGAGCAAAGGTTTGAGAAGACTCTGGGCAGTGAGCATAGAGATTCCTCATGTGCCCTGGGCCTCTCCCTGGAAACCATTCTGTTCTCTGGAGTCTAACACTCTGGTCCTGTAATGGGTGAGACAGCCCCAAAAGATCTCTGAAATGTCTTTGGGGTCATTGTCCTGAAAATTAACATGTGGATTCCTTCTATTCATAGTAATCTCATTGGCAAATGGTCTCTTGGCCACACCCTTGGCTTTCTCCCTGATATGACTTTTTGTTTTTGTTTTCCTTTACATGGCTAGGCTGAGAGTTTGATAACATTACATTCTGTTTTCCTCTTAATTACAAAATCTATCTTTAAACTGTTTCTCTCTTCTCATGTTTTAGAATACCCCATTAAGGGAGGGCAAGCATGATCCTGATACTTTGCTGCTCAGAAAATTTTTCTGCCAAATATCTTAGTTCATGACATTTAAATGCTGCCTTCCACAAAGTCCTGAGATATGGATATAATTGATATAAGTTCCTTGTCACTTTCTAACAAGGATGACCTTTCCCCTAGTTTCCAATACAATATTCCTTATTTCCATCTAAGACCTCATATCCATATTTCTACTAACATTCTGTTCACAATCACTTAAGTAATCTCTAGGAAGATTCAGCTTTCCCTACAGCTCTCTCCTTCTGAGCACTTACCATCTTCATCCTTCATGTTCCTGGCAATGCATGCTTTTTCCACTGTTCACTTCAATTGCTACCTATTACACAGTCTCCACCTATTACCCAGTTCCCAAGCAACTTCCACATTTTTAAGTATTTGTGTGGCAATATTCCACTTCTTTGATACCAGTTCCTATCTCAGTCTGTTTGTGCTGCTGTAGCAGAATACCTAAGACTGGGTAATTTATAAAGAAGAGAAACTTATCTTCTTAGGATTCTGGAGGTTGGGAACTCCAACTTAAGGCACCTGCATCTGGTGTCTGGTAAGGGCCTTCTTGCTGTGTCCTCACATAGCAGAAGGGAGAAATATAAGTTAAAAAGCTGGACAAAAACACCTCATGATGTTTCTCTTAGAAGGGCCTTTGTCCCATTAAGGAGGGAGGATCCCTAATGGCCTACTCATCTCTCAAAGGCCCCACTTCTTAATACTATCATATTGATAATAGTTAAACTTTGGAGAGGACACATTCAAACCATAACACTTGTGGTGTTTGTTTCCAGTTACACCCATAGTTGTCTATAATTGTAGTAGGCAACAGGAAAGAATTTGAGAATTTTACTGTTGTGCTGAGTCATATAATTATTTTTCCCACGTCTGATGTGTCATCCCAAAGTTTGATTTAGCTCTTCTGCCTCATTTCCTCTGTTCTGAACATTAATATTAGGAGACTGCAATGGTAAAAGCTGGCATTAGTTACAAATAGTTATTTTCATGTTCGATTAAATTATTTTTATCACGTGGTTTTTATTTCTTTGTTCTCTTGATTTTACTAGCTTTTACAATAACCATATATAACGCTATAGTCAAAGAACAGTAAATGTTATTTTTTAAAACAATTAAGTACATTCTAAAACATTTTCAATTATTCAACAGTCTTAGTTTGTAAATATCCTCTTCTAAGTCTGTGATGAACCTGGTAAGATTTTGTTTTTAAAAAGACTAAAACAAAACAGAACTGCTCTGATTTTTTTCTAGCCCCTTGTGTCTGGCCAGGTGTTTGGAAAGGAAGCTTTCATGAATATTCTTTTCTAGAGTCCCTTGCCCAAGAATTGAAATCAATGAATTTAGTTGCCTAAGGTCACAACTAGCCTGCAATTACTTGAATTCTTATTATTCCTTATTTTTATCCTAAAGTTGCACTTTTTATGTTTTGTTTGTATGGCTGATTTGAAAAAAAAAAAAATCACACCTAACATTACTGAAACTAATTCTCTAATTAAAAGTCTATATAGCCTTTACTCCTTCAGTAAGCCAAACAGTCCATTTTCCAACTGGGTTTTTTTTTTCTAATGCCTTTTAGTTGGAAGAAAAAGAGCTGTACATGCCATCAGTTAATGGGCTTATTAAAATAATTCCTACTTACACAAGCATAATATTTTAGGAACTTTTTATGTGTCTTTCTTCTTGTATTTAGGTGTCTTATGTGGCCTATTTTCCTTTCACAGTTTGTCAAAGTAAAACCTTTAAGATACACATTTGAATTTATTTTAAACAATCTTTCCTCTTTTGTTGCAGACCAGATTGAGTTTGTAGATCCTTTGAAATAGTCTATACAATGGGCGTTCACCCCTCCACTCCTTGAAAAGAACCACCGTTCTACCTAGTTTGAGAAACACCCCCTTAGAAACCACCTACATTGACAAACATATCTTTAATTATATAATACGCAAACACAAATCTTCATTTCACACAGAAGTTATTTCACTTTCTGTGGTAAGAGAAGTAATTCTGGTATCCTTGCTATTTTATCCAATAGTAAACTAGCTTAATTTGACTGAGAGAACGTGGTTTCATCAGAGATAAATGTTCATTTCTTAAAATCTTTTTATTTAATAGAAATATTTGTACCGTAATAAATAATTTACACTTGATTCACACAAGGTTTTCGTAGTGCTAAATTTTATAATTGTACATTTAAAAACACTTGGCATTTTTGTGCTGATTCACTTAATCAGTCATTTAAAGTACTCAGCATTGTGCCAGGTGCTCCCTTAAGTGCTAAAACTTTGCAGTAAAGAAAGCTTTCTTTGTTCCCTGCCCACATGGGGCTTAGGGACAAATGACTAAGAAGGATGTTGATTGTATGATTAAGGCAAATAATTATGTAATTAAATTTCCTGTAAAGAAACCTCCAAGCACTATTTAAAAAGTAATAGGAGGACTAACTTGGAAGTTACACTTAAGCTGAGATCATAAGAATGAGTAGGGATTGTCCAAGATAATGAGAAGCAAGAATATTCTTGATTAAAGGAATGGCATGTGCAAAGCGCATGAGCAAGAAGAAGCATGACTTGATTGAGAAATTGAAAGAAGGACCAAGTCATTGAAACTCATTAAGTAATAGGTGAAATGGTGTGAAATAAAATAAGATCATACTTCCTAAAGCTAAATGTCTTGCTCCCAAGATCACCTTCCACAGTTGTACTTTCTTACTGACTCCTGATACTTCAACCTCTAAAGAATCATTAACCAATGTACCTATAATTATGTACATATAAAGCTCATCTTGCCATCACACCTTCGATCATGTACTTAAGTATTCTCAGTTCTTCCGCTTCCTTCTCATCTGACCCTGAGTGCTGTCCATCTTCCAGGGAACAAAATCCTCTGCAAAATCCAGGTCAGACCCACAGCAGGTTGAAGAAGTTTTCTGATATCTTATCCCTCTCCTTAGTCTTGCTATTGCTTTATTGCTCTCTCGGGTTTTAAAACTACATAAATTTTTAACTCTATGTGGTTCACTCTCTCCTTATCTTCAGAAAATGATGCCTTTTGTAACAGAAAAGATAACACACATCAGAAATAGTTGATTTCTGGTTTCCAGAAATCAATACAGAAAGCCTCCACATGAAAAGAGTGGGGATGTCACTGGAAAATATAAGCAACTATGTATTGTAAGCATATGCTTCAAAAATCATTTACCCAAATTCTTGCCTTCTACCAGACTAGTTCTTTGGCAGTATTTTGGACTGTCTAATCATTCATGGCTCGGAGTAGATATTTTGTTCACTGCTTGTGATTAAATCTCCCCAGGAATCTGTTTCCAACTTTGTTCTCATACTCTGTTATTTCTTTCAAATGGGCTGTACCTTCTGATTTTACTCCTACCTCTTTGAAATCTTTCTATTCTCTGATGGACAAACTACCTAGTTCTTTACCCTCCTCCCAGAACATTCTTGCTGCCCACTGACCTTAAGTAAAACCTGGCTCTTCACCAGGGATATAACTTCACCTTCTCAAATACAAAATGCTTACTCTCCACATGCCTTACCCTGCAGGCAGAGTGATATTGCATCCTCCTCTCTTCGCACTAAGATGGACAGATCCAGATTTCTCCACCCTGTTAACTAGAAGCCCTTTGCCTCCTTTGAGCTGACATGACCTCTCATCAGGCCCCTTCAGCTATCAGCTGCTTTGCACTTGCTCCCAGATTTCCTCACCCTAACTCTTGCAATGATTATGGATTACTTACTGTCCAGGAGATTGGTGAATTTGACATTCTAGTCTCTAACTTTTCTACTTGTTCAACTATGGCTTTCACCACTTCCCACTACCTACTAATCCCTTTTATGAGCTGCTGCTTTGTTCTTCCAATTCAAATCCCATTGTCCATAATTTTAAACCATTCTTTTATCTGTGTCCACAACTTTTTTCACTCCTCTTTCTGACAAAACCTATCTGGGAAATCTCCACCCTTGATAAATTCAACCTCACCCAGCTTACTGGGTAGTGATTAAAAAAAAAATTTAACTGTGCAGATTAGTGCTATAATAGCTTCATGATCTTCAAATTTATTCATTTCTGGTCATGCTGTGATCTTTGTCTGATCTGCTTACTCCCTCACTTTCCGAGGTGATTATTCTAAGTTCCTTTTTCACTCAAACCTCTGAGTATAACTACTCTATTGTGTCCTATAACTTTACTTTCTGCTTCAAAACAAAGTAAAATCTATTAGCAGAGAACTGACAAACTTGCAACTGTAACTGTGTCTGCACTTCCTTAGTTCCTCTTGCAATAAAACCTTTATGGCTCTTTCTCTCACCTGTTCTCTGCATCCATTCCCTTCCTACATGCCCCATGAGTTTGCCCAATCAACGATCCTTGTGCCTGCATCTTCAACCCTCACAGCCGAAATATGAAAAACTTCCTTCTGTCTCATGTTCCCCACCAGCTTCTCACTCTCTCTTTCTTTCCCTTTACAACAAAAAGTACTGAATACTCCATCTTCATTGTCTTTACTACCTTTACTGTCTTCATTATCTTTATTGTCTTCAACTCTTAACATACGATTTATTTCTAAAACAGAGTAACCTTATTTTCTCCTACAACACCCCAAATTTCTTAAAATTGTTGTCTCTAAAGTCACCTGATGCCCTTGCCCCAATCAAGTGGAAAATGCTTAGCTCTTAATTTACTCAACTGTTCTTTCTTATCACAGTCATTTCCATTGACTTCCATAATATGAAGCTTCCCTGGGTGCCTTCAACTTTTTGTTGTTGTTGTCTTATTATACAATTGATTAATCTTGGGAAAATTTACCATTATTCACTATGCCTTGTAAATAAAATATCTACATATCAATATTCAATATAATATTTAATAAATGACAACACATCCATATTATTTATTATTTTTGATATCTATTTTATTCTTAACTTCATTTTTTTTACTTAAGTTTAATTTATTCTACTTATTTCTAGCTTCTTGTATTTAATACACTTGTCATGTATATTTTCAGCTGTTCATTTTGTACTTTAAGGCTATAGGTGGCCGGGCGCGGTGGCTCAAGCCTGTAATCCCAGCACTTTGGGAGGCTGAGACGGGCAGATCACGAGGTCAGGAGATCGAGACCATCTTGCCTAACACGGTGAAACCCCGTCTCTACTAAAAAATACAAAAAACTAGCCGGGCGAGGTGGCGGGCACCTGTAGTCCCAGCTACTCGGAGGCTGAGGCAGGAGAATGGCATAAACCCGGGAGGCAGAGTTTGCAGTGAGCTGAGAACCGGCCACTGCACTCCAGCCCGGGCGACAGAGCGAGACTCCGTCTCAAAAAAAAAAAAAAAAAGGCTATAGGTTACCCTCGGTTTGCCACCTTTTAATGCATCCTCAGGCTTTGATGACTGATATGTTAATTGACATTTTGTAGTAAGTGTTCATTATTTTCTTTTTTAAACATTTATTTTAAGTTTAATGGTACAAGTGCAGGTTTATTACATAGGTAGACTTGTGTCATGGACATTTTTTATACAGATATTTCCTCGTCCAGATATTGATCCTAGTACCTATGAGTTATTTTTCCTGATCCTCTCCCTCCTCCCACCGTCCACCCTCCAATAAGCCCCAGTGTGTGTTGTTCCCCTCTATGTGTCCATGTGTTCTCACCATTTAGCTCCAACTTCTAAATAAGAACAAGCAGTATTTGGTTTTCTGTTCCTGTGTTAGTTTGCTAAAGATAATGGCCTCAAAAAATAACAGATGCTGGTGAGGTTGTGGAGAAAAAGGAACGTTTATACACTGTTGGTGGGAATGTAAATTAGTTCAGTCATTGTGGAAGACAATGTGACGATTCCTCAAAGACTTAAAGACAGAAATATCACTCAACTCAGCAATCCCATTACTGGGTATATACCCAAAGGACTATAAATCATTCTGTTATAAAGACACATGTATGTGTATGTTCATTGCAGCACTCTTCACAATATCAAATATTCATTAGTTTCAATCTTATTTTCTTTCTTGCTTAAGGGTTAACTATGAGTATGATTTTTAAGTATCCCCAATATATGAGGAAGGTGATTATTTTATTTTGTGGCTGAAATTAATTTGATTTCAAATATGTTTTCCTGTTTTCTTCCTATTTCTATGTTCACTTCTCTTCAAATGCATCTGAAAACTACTTCATCTTCTCGTTTTCATTTATACTATCTTTGAAATATTGGACTTTGGCATGTTTGTGTTTATCTGTAGACTTCCCCTGAATGATATATTCATTTTCATATCTCCAATAAATATTTCTGAATAAATAAAATCTTTAAAATATTCAACTCTGAAATGGTTGAAAAAATCCCTAGACAGACAGATTGACAACACAACTTTAGTCATTGAACTGTTATTTATTCAAGAATTCAAATATTCAAACATTATATTAATTTTAGTCCTTATTTTGATGGCACACTTTTAAAAGTCAGCATAATGATTTCTTACATATTCAAATTAAGCCCCTTAAATTTTAAAAAATGGCAAAATTAATACCCTTACTTAATAAGCTATGGTTGAAAACAAAATGTGACTATACCTTTTGAAATCATATTATACAGTTACTCTTAGTCACATAAATAGAGACTTTGATATTTTATTAACAGATAAATGAAAATTTCAAAGCTCAGTGGTGTTATTTCTAACTATTTACCCACATTTTTTGCCTGAACTATAAAATGCAAAATTGTGGTAACTTTGAACTACGGCATACAGCTCAGGAATGAAAAGAACACATTTGGCGTATAAACTAAGAATTAGATCATTTGTCTCAAAGTGTTATCAAGGGAAATCTCACATCATCTGGGGTGATCTAAAAAAATACAGATTCCTAGATGCCAACCAGACTAATATAACAGAGACAGCTGGAGATGGGGGATGGATGGTGGAGGATGGGGATGGGGATTGGAATGGGGATGGGATCCCAAGACACTGCATTTTATAAACTCAATGGTTATTCTCATGCATCTTTAAGAACCAATAAAATAAATAAATGATTATCTGGTGAGACAAATGTGCTTATTTATATTTCCGGAACACATACTGTTCAAGTCTTCGGTTGCTTTATAAGAGTTCTTTCTATGTTGTAAGGAGAAAACTTAACAGAAAAAGTAAATATCTACAACTTAAGGAATAGTTACTGGTTTCTATATAAGATGGAATATTATGAAAAAATTCTGTTATCAAAAGCATCTTAATGCTGAATGCTTAGAGTTTGTTTAAGTATTAGACAGCAGTGCTCTCCAAACTCGGTATGTAGAAAATTCATCTATGAAGCATATGAATATGCAGATTCAAAAGGACTGGGACAGGAAGGAGATTTTGAATTTCTAAAATGTTTCCGGGTGAGGACACACTTTGAGTAACAAAGTTATAGGAAAGAACTGGCTCATGGTGACATTTGTAACACTTAATAAAGTTCCTGTATCATTGCTCTTTCTTTTTAAATATTCAATTATTTCTATTCAGCAAGATTAAAAAAATAGAATCTTTGATTAAAAGAAAAAATACCAATGAGGTGTTTCTGAAATTCTTCTTGATTTTGAAAACCTCGTTGATATCATCTTACTTTTACAAAAAGATGCCCGTCTCTACTTATGATGTAATACAATATAATTAATTACTCAGCAATGAATATCACTATAATATTACTGAGAACAAAAACTTCAGTAACACAGCACAATGCACAAAATTGATTTAAATAATTTTGCCTGTAAGGAGTAATATTTTTAATAGTGTAACCTGAGAAAATGCACAGCAAAAGTGAATACATTTCTGAGGAGTCAAATGTAAAACAGCACTTTTAAAAAATGAATCCTAAAAAATAATCTTAATGCCGAAGAAGTATTATCCTCGCAATATAAAAGTTTAAGATACAAACATAAAAACTGAATAATCTGGGAGTTTGAATTTTTTTTCCAAATGGACAAAAGGGGCTAACATATGGGAGTGTTCAGATTTGAGAGTAGTTCAGGCTATTTGTGAGAGCTGAAGTATTAGAGATTCCAACTACAGTAGCTGAGGCTGTGTTTGGAGTAACCAGAGGGATTGGCTATTATTCAAACTAATGACACTTTTAAAGGGTAAAGGCCCTGAAAACCCAGTAATGCTGACTCATAAGCATACATTTGTTCTGTGCTTCTAAGGGAATTAGACATGCAATTCCCATTAACATTAACAGGAGACAGAAGTTCTATATCTAATTTCCCTCTCAGCAGGCTGGAAACAAACCCCATAATTTGGAGGATTTGCAGCTTTACGCAAGCTACATTGTGATCAAAAATTGCATATGATGAAATGGAAATAATGGAAAAAATGCCTTATCCCTAATTTTAAATGACCTTGTGTTTCACAAAGCATCTGAGGCAGAAATTAAAATAAAGAACAGTTGTACTGGAGAGTAGCCTTTATTCTTAAACATGAGAGTTACAGCCCTAGTGTCCTGATCTATTAAAAATGGTGAATTCAGCTTGTTGAAATGACACTTTGAAAATCCGTTTTGTGTGAACTGTACAATTTTGTCAGTAAAACAGTTCAATCTGGGTTTACTGCCTAGAGTGGAATATAATGATTAAAAGAATTGCAACGCTTCTCTTAGAAAGGGAAAGGCCATATGTATATAAAAATACTGAAGATTCATTGCTAGCACTGTTATTTTATTTGACATCTGTGATCCTACTTTTGCAGAGTTACATCATGATAGAGGAGAGTTTTTCTTGCTTGTTGACATGGATAACAATTATAAAAAATGCACAGGAGTCATTGAAAAATAGTGTTAAGGCAAAAGTTAATATTACTCTGATATAATTACGTGAGCCAAAAGGAAAGGCTGTCACTGGAAAAAAAAAAAAATGAGATACTTGTCCCCTTAACTCCATTGTTTAATAATAAACAAATTAATTAAAAACTAATCATTAGTTTGAAGAATAGTGTGTAGGAAAATTGGAATTCAATGCCAACTACCTCAGATTACAGAATCAAATGGCAAAAATTACAACTGTAACTTAAATGTTTTTCTAGGCACAAAAGAATTCCCAACATAATATATTGGAGGAAGGGGTGGAAAGAGATGAGATTAAGAGATCCTGACAATAAAACAGACAAAATCCAAAAAAGGGGTATTTCAAGAAGGGAGTGGTATAACATGTCGACTATTGAGATTTTGACAAATTCTGGAGTATTTTTTTTTTTCTCTCACTTCTCATCCTCACTAATTTCTTATCTTCTTCTTCACTCACTCATCACTCTTACAAGTAAATATTATTTTTGTTTCTGCATTTATTTTCCCCCTTTAATTTCTTGTTGTTGTTCTTTTCCCTGAAGAAGTGATGAGACTTCCAGATTGAATCCTCATTGATATGGCCCTTTGGGGCAGTCAGGAGTGTTTCATATGCTCATTTTCCTTCTCCCACAATCTGATCTGGCAATTACTCAGACAGGAAATTTTGGAATTATAATTACAAGAATTTCCCAGCTAGTGCTCTCTGCCTTCATTTTCTTTCTGTCCCAATATTTTATCTACTAGACTTATTTTTCAAAACGGTACTTTGATCAAGGCATTTGCTTTTCCAGAATGCTTCTACTCCTGGCCATTAACTAACGGCATACTATAAGCTAATTAACCTGGCCTTTGGGTCATATCACAAAGGGATCATCTGTAGCCTTTCTAAGTGAATTCTCTGTGATCATGCACACACATCTCCTACTTCCAACAAAGTGGACTATTCCTGCAAAAGTGCTCATGGTTTCTCTCATTCTGAGCCTTTGCCGTTGTCCAAAGCCTTCCCGTGTTCTTGAGTCTGATGTGACTCCTCCTGAATCTTCTTGCATTCAATTTTTACTTTCATTTCAAGGCACATTTTTCATTATATTACGTGTATTAAGTTAACTGCTTTATTCCTCCTATTGGAGTCTATGTTTACGGAAGGCAGAGATGGCTGCCTGGTATTGATATTCTCTGCATTTTCTAATATAAAGCCTGGTAAATATCCACTCAATAAAGATATATCCTTTTAACGTACTTTTTATTTTCTAAATAAGGCTAAATATTCAAAACTTATTTATTAGGTTTATGAAAACTGTATATTTTATATAAAATATAATGATTTATATAAAAATATAAATGATTCATTTAGAAAATCATCACTGAACTCTTGGTTCCAAGAAGAGGACCTGGTGTATAGTAGGCATATAAGTATAATTTATTAAATGACTAAATGAACATATGATTAAAACTCACTTCATTCCCAACAGACTGTTTTTTATATCACTCACAATTTGTGCCTCTTATTTCCAAATACATAATTCTGGCCAGTCTGATTAAAAAATCTAAGCATATATGTGAGTCTTCCTGACAGATAAAAGCTAAGCACCATGAAAAAAACAAAGGATGAGAAAAATTTAAAAGAAAAGTGTTTCTGTTTGTTACTATGTGGACCATTTATTAGTATTACTAAAATTTTGATGATGTTGATGATTATATTATCACCATTTCTAAATTTAATTTTAACTAAAATGGGTTCATCAAAGTGTTCAATAAAAAATTTTAATTGTGAGGAACATGTGAAAAAGCATTTCTTTCAATCATGTTAAATGCTGTAAGACCACCAAATTATAAGGTATATTATTTTCTATGAAAAAAATACCCATTGTATGAAATGTTTTTATGTAACACATCTGGAGATAGGTATCCACTGGGTGGGGTGAAATTTCCTATAACTTCCAGCAGTGAACACCAGTTGGCACCATGTCACTGGGACTCTACAGATATTCTGAAGATGACCTCGTGGCTAGAAGCCCTCAGGAGAGATTTTTTTTTTGTTATCACCCTTTCATGCTTTAAAATGCAACAGATTTATTAAAACTCTTAGATAGAACCATAAAAGAACTTCATATTATTTTACTAGAGTCACAGAAAAGGAATCTAAAAATAAAATTTCCTCTCTGCTCCTGGGGTCTAGCCACTTCATGTAGCTTTGTGATTTGACATCACAAGAAATTCCAAGGGAGGCTGTGCAAGCAGGGAGGAAGCTGAGGTCAAGGAGCAGCAGGTTCTGGACCTGTGCTTGACTTACTTTGATGATCGTATTTGTTATATCAAATGGAGCAGAAAAAAAGAGGCTCTCCAATGAGCATAAGAAGCTACTCTTGGTTTTAATTCACTCTCTTTGATTTCCCTCAGCAAAACAGATTAAAGATGGGTCTTTCTTTTCTCTTGGTGTTTCTCACTGTGGTACTCACTAGGAGAAAGAAAGAGCTGGCTTTAAAGGGTTCTTTGTCCGGCATGGTCTCTTTAACTACCGAAACATCTTCCAGGATGAAGTGCTGAGGCGTTTGATGTTGGCTGAACTAGAAATCACTTTCTGTCAATCAAATGCAAACCCAGTAACTGGCAGCCTAGTTATGAAAATCAGTCAAAATGATATAGAAAGAAAGAAAAAAAAGCTCCGCATTTTAAATTCAGTTTTGAACTACCTTACTCCATTCATTTACATAAATATTTAAGTGCCAACTGGAAGAAATCATTAAAACAGCTCAACTGAAATGAAAAGGATTGTTATGAAGGGCCAGTCTCTAGTGCCCAGAGCACACACCTCCCAGGGCGCACAATGCTTAGAGTGCAGAAGTCACGGCCCATTCACCTATTAGTTGATAATGAATGTTGTAGCTGATGTTTCCAAATCAGCAACCATTGCCAGCCCACAAGAGCAAACATGTTTTAACCATATGTTTTACATGGTACAATCACTCCATAAACAACTAGTGCATCTAATGCCATGTATGTGGTATTCATACAACCTGAGGGTTGTGCTACAGAGAGATAACACATTTCCCAGCTTGTTGGAGGCCCTAATTCACCCCTTATGCCTCATAGCACACTCCAAGGAGTGTGTTATCTGGAAGTAACACACCCTTGGCTTATGCCTTATTGCTTAATTGTAATCCAAACATTTCAGATCCAAATAATTACCAACCCAATTTGCCAATACCCATTGTAGGCTTTCTTACTTAAGTGAGCAATTTTAAAATATGTGAAAGTTTTATTGACCTAGAAGAAAGAGATTCCTTTACTCCTTTTTTTATAAGTATCCATGGTGAGCAGAGAATACTTGGGAAGAAAAGCAGAGAATCAAGGAATTGGACATTTCTACACTTTCTGTTTTTAATATAGGCCAGCTTCATATCTACCTACATTTCATAGTTTATATTTTCTGCTATATCAAATGAGGCGGGCAATGTATATTGTTAGCACTATATTTGGCAAAGTAGAATTTGTTTGCCTTTTACTGGCAGATGACAAGACTGAGGCAACTCCATAGGTTATATCTCTAAGATGCAATTTTGTCTTTCATCTACCCTTCTATACATAGCATTTATTTGTACTAACAATGCTTTGGTACACCTTACAGTGTGATCCTCCCTCCCCACCCCCCAAAATGAGTAAAACATCTCTTAATGCCTTGGCTTAGTAGTATTACTTCTCTATTTTGCCCAAAGCAGAGTTTCTTAACCAGATTCTCTGCTGCAAAGAGTTTTCTCTGCCTCTCATCCTACCTACAACTGCTGGTCATTGTTAGAAGCACAGCTCTGACTGTGTCATTTGGATTCTAAAAACAAAAAAAATCTTAGGTTGCTATTCTTCTTAGAATCAATATCTTAAATCTTTATCTAGAATTGGAAGTTCTAAACTCTAGGACCTCAGTCAATTTCCTCAAATGGCTTCCAGTGCATCACCCTCACTTACCTCATGATTAAACTAAACTCAAAAAACGTGCTGCACTCGCCGTTTGCTTTCCAACATCTGTGTTTTCTTGTGCTGTTTCCACTTGCATGAATTCCTCTCCCCATGGCTTTGAATCCAAATTATTTTCCACTTCTCATTTTTTAAATCTTAGTTTCACGTATTTCTAAGATTTCCAGACTCCTATCTGATTTGTTCTCTACCTCCACACTGTCAGACTCTATTGGATGCTCATGTAAGCAAATGAATTGAAGTAATTTAACATTTCACACGCAGTTTGAGAAGTGCTATAATAGAGACAGCACAGGGGCAATAGGTGCCCAGATGAGGGTTACATAACTCAATCTCTGTAGTCAAGGAAGGCTTCCTGAAGGAGGTAAACTTTGAACAACTACTGAAGGAAGACTTTGAAGGAGAAATGGTAAGGGCTTTCCAGGTGGAGTGAACACTGTGCACTGCTGGTCCCAGATCATTTTTGTGTGTGGTGTCATTGGTTCTGCTCAGAAACTGCCTACATCTTTCCTGTATTCCTTTGACAGTCTTCCTAAAGCCATTCCAGCTGCCACATTACAATCAGAGAGCTTTTCATGGAGGTTGAACACAATTACTTTAAGCTCTGGTTCCTGGACCTTTTCAAGCTTCCCTACACCCATTGGAAGCATTCATGCCTCAGTGCCATATGCATTTTATTTCATCTGAATGACATATCCTTGCCCCAATTTTTCATCTAATTTTATGCAGTTCCTTCTTGTACTTCACAAAGCAAAATTAGTTGATCCCTACTCTGTGTTCTTACGCAAGCTGTTTATCCTTTGATCATAACTATTCCCATTTTAAAGCCAGATGGGAATATTTCTTTATGCACCTCCAGTGGCTGTCAGGTTGTCATTTCGTGTGTTGTCTGGCTCACAAAACATTCATTTCCATATTTTCAGACTCTGCTAAGAGAACTCAATTCCATGATTTTTATTTTCTCTATTAACAGTATAGCATGATAGCTGAATAAATTTTTAGATAATATTTAAACTCTATGAATTTAAAGAGAAAAATTATCTGACTTGTATTGCAAGCTACTATGATTCTCACACACACACAAACACACACACATGCACACACACACACCACCACCACTGTCACCACCAACAACAATATTAATAACAGAAGCAAATGCTAATAGGACATTATTTTACAGATATGGTAAAAGGTATAGGGTTTAAGAACTTCATCTAAGGATAAGCAGCTTGTGAAAAATAAAACCAATGTACACTCTCAGGTCTCTCCTTCCCCAAGGCTATTGCCCGTGCCTTACAGCACACAATATTTTAAAAGTTATTTTTATTAGTGTTCAATTTTATAATATATTTGGGGTTCTTATTGTGTCTTACTTTCCTTATTTCAAAAACATCCACTCTTCCTTACTGTAGACAGGAACACTTCCAGGCCACCCAGGTTATGAAAAGGAAGGGGAAGCATCTCTTTGTGTTCTTCAACTTTATCACGAAATTCATCACCTTATAATTAAAGAACAGTTTTATTTATTATAAAAGTTTTGGATATTTGAAGGAGTCTGTTTCAAGTTTGATATAGAATAGATTTTTATCCAGTTTGTTTAACTTTGGATGGCAATTTCAGCCCCAACTCAAATCATGACCTCTGTTAGTTAGGGTTACACAAACTCCTATCACAAGTAAACCCAACATTTCAAAGGCTTAAAAGAATAGAGATTTACTTCTTGCTCACAAATGGTGTTCATACTGTCAGTGGAGTAGTGAATCTCTGTGCCATATAATCATTTAGGCTGATGAATGCCCTAGGCGTTAGTATCCATCCAACAGAAAGAATAACAGCATGGAGAAGCACAACTTATTTCTTAAAAGCCCAGGCTAAAAATTAGAAACACACTTTTGTTTGCTATCCTTTGATGAGAACTAGTCATGTACCCTTATCTGGATGTAAAAGGGGGCTGCAATTTTCAAATACTGCAGGTTCTGACGCTTATAAAATGCTAGAGCTTCCTTCTGGTGTAAAAAAGATACAAATTATTAATACAAAATGACATATAAGGCTTTGAAAGAGCCTTTGGCAGTGAGGGACATTAAGGCTTAAGCATTACTAGTGTAACAGCTAGTCAGCATCTAGAGGCTAAAAGAATATAGCCTCTGGCTTGGCAGCTGCCACCCAATGATAACCCCTCTATAAAAGGAGAGAACAAGAACTTGGTTATTGTACTTGTCGTAAGACAGTTATTTCTCTCTGCCTTACAAATTAAGTGACAATCCCTAGCAAGATAAGATATGATGTCAAATAATATCTATTATCCTCTATTATTTATTAATCAAATCTAATAACATAACAAGTTTTAAACAACTATAATCAAGATTCTAGAATTTCCTAAAGCTAATTGAGCTCTGGTCAATCTGATTTTATTGTGTAAAATAAATTATCTAAACAGAGTGATCATTTTTTGTGTATTTGTTTGATGCCAACATTATTTTGAAAGCCAGAGCTTTCTCTGACATATATTCTGAAAAGGAGATTGGATGCTGAATTTTAGTCAGAACTATTATGTCCACGGAACTACACTGCACCGTCACTTAAATTTATACTCAGTAAATATTACACAGTAAGTAGTCATTCTAACCTGTTTGCATTTATAGCTTCTTAAGGGGTGTGTGTGTGTGTGTGTGTGTGTGTGAGAGAGAGAGAGAGACTTAATAAGATATTTCAGACAGTAATTTTACTGCAGTGACACAAGTATTTGAACAGCCTGGACTGTGAGTGAAAAAAGCCCAGTTTTCTTCAGTGGCTCTGCTTTTCCTTGTGGTGAAATGTTACTTACCTGCCCTCTGTCTGTAAAATGGGAACATTAATATTTACCCTGCTCACTTGAAAGGTTTCCATACAAACCAAACACATTGCGGCACGAAAAAGCATTTAGTGGTGATAAAGTACTCAACAGACGTCACATATTACTGGTTATGATAATCATGATCATAAAAATGATAAAATACTAACCTTGTTAGGGAAATTACATACGTAATGTCCAAGTCAGATATTTGTGTAAAAGTTCCCCACTCACTAATTAGGAGATTTTGAACACAATACATAATTTTTCCATGCCTCAGACTTCTCTTTAAGAGGATCATTACATATTATACTATCTGCCCTACAGAGGTGATATGAGGATTAAAGGAGAATATATAGAGTTTAAAAGAGTACCTGTATATTCATTAGATCAAAAACTTACTTTGAATACAAACTTGTTTTCTTTCAAAATCACCTAATTTGTTTAAAGACAGCTCAAATCCAAATTCTATGATGCTAACTCTATTGACACATCTACTTTAAACAATCCCTTATTTTCTATTAACGTTGGTTCGTTGCTAAGATAAACTCTAGCCATACTTCTTTGGGAGGATGAGTACAATTTGGAATATGTTGATATACTGAAGAATGTGGATTCTGTGGTTTTTGAGTGTGAGAGTGAAATGAATACAACTTCAAAGTATCTTTATTACTAGTCCCATGTAAATATATCTCTACATCCATTTCTTCTGGTTTCTGAAGCACCGATTTTTTAAAACAATGTTTTCTCTATCAAGCCTCATGAAGTGTTTTTAGAGAGCATTATAAATTCCATGATTGTTTTGAAAATATGTCAATAATAGCAAAGGCAATTGTTCCATCTTTGTTCAAATTCTTTTGCTGGAAAGTTGTTTTCTCTTTGATTTATGCCTGCCCTTTGTAATTTCATGTTTTACAATCTCTAATATTCTCATTATTCTTTGAATCTGTTCAGCATATTTCTATTTTTGGACAGTAGAAATGCCTGAATGTTATTATTTTGTGAATTATTAATTCAGAGTCTTCACATTGCATTCAAGATATAGCAGAGTGATATAGGAGAGTATGTTATCATCTTGTTCCCATATTTACAAGTAGGAACAACTGAGAAAAAATTAGACCTAGACAAATTCAGGTGATGGTTGTAGGAATAGCTGTAACTCCTTCATTTTGTTTTTATTTACATATTGATATTTTATTAAACACTGACAAATATACATTGTAGTTAATTTGATTTATATTCTGAAACACATTGTGAAATGCAATTCAGAGTTCAAGTTATTGATTGCTTGTTTTATATTCTTGTATTTTAAATTACTTTCTAACAGGTACATTTCATTATCAGTCACGGTAGGTGAATTAAACAATGCGTAAAGGAGTTCCTCTGTGTATTTTTAACTATAAAAATTTTTACACCATTTTAAACTTGAGTCAAGTTCATGGATCATCTCTTCTATTGCTTCCTCATTGTACAGTCATAAGAACAACTTTTTTTTAGTGTACTGTTGAGGATTACTTGACATAACGCTCTTAGCATAGGGAACAGGAGAGTCAATGTTCTGTAACCTTTTTTTCAGGGGGGCGAGGATGGGGGACAGACTCTGGCTCTATTGCCCTGACTGGAGTCCAGTGACGTGATCTTGGCTCACTGAACTCTACCTCCTGGGCTCAAGCAATTCTTGTGCCTCAGCCTCCCGAGTAGCTGAGGCTACAGGCGTACACCACCACACCCAGCTAATTTTTGTATTTTTTGTAAAGATGGAGTTTCACCATGTTGACCAGGCTGACTTGGAAACCCTGGGCTCAAGGGATCCACCTGCATCAGCCTCCTAAATTAGTGGGATTACAGGTGTGAGCCACCACACCCAGCCTATTTTTTATTTTAATAATTTTCAATATTGTTGCAATTTTAAAACTTCATATTGAGGTAAGTACTCCAGGAATTTTATTTTAGGAGAACCTAAGAATTAAATAGAGAATATAGTCGCAGCAAACCTTAAATCGTTTTGTTTTCTGTGTTCTTTCCATAATAAAAAGTACTAATCTTTGATGTCATAATATATACTAAGAACTCTCTTCAGTGCTTCACTACCTTAGTTTATTTAAGTCTTTTGAGAGATCGTGAGGAGGTATTATGCCCGTATAATAAATCTGAAAACTGAGCTACAGACTGGTTTGTAACAATAAATGACAATTCTTAGTAACAGAAATAATCAGACAAATTATTTGTAATAATTAGCTATACACTTAGCAAATGGTAAAACATGGATTTGCCATCATGTGCACCTAATTTTAATGTTCTACATACTTCCTCCCCTTTGACTATAGCATAATTATAGCTATTTCTTATATGCCCTTCTTGTAACTGATTATCAATAATATCTTCATGTCATCTTTTCATATGTGCAACATTCATAAATTATAATCTCTTGGTGGGCAGGTTTCATTTCATGTATTTTCATACATAACAAATAATTTAACAAAGTGACATAAATATATTTCCCAAGGAATATATAAATTATGATCAAACAAATGAAAATATCCTAAATTTGCTATGGAGGAGAAGGTAGGAATAAATTTTTCATCTTTGTCTTTGATGCTAAAGTATTTCCCTAATCATTATGACTGGTAGTGACAAGACCTTGATAGACCATCAAATTTGGGGCTCCCAGGTGGTCCTGTTTAACCAGCTTCTGCGGGCGCAGTTTTTCCCCTTCAGTCTGAGTCCCATTAAAGGTAACTCTTAGGAACCATCTGATACTCAAGCAGTTTATTCTGGCAAGGATCTTACAAGACAGAGAGCAGGAACAGGCCCGGGACTTGGGCCAGACACAGTCAGGGGTCAGTTGACTGACTTACTGGGAGGCTCTCCCTCTGGAGACTATACTGAGAGTTTGAGGGATTCTATCCTCTTTCCTATATCTATGTTCAGTCCAGGTCAGTTACTAGGTGCTTCTTTCATAAAGGGACTTTAGCTATTCTTGTAAGGGCAAGCTTTGTTATAAGGTTCATGAAAGTTGTATCTATGCTGAGGTGGCCTTGTCTCTAGGGCAACCAGGGCTTTTAGGTCCCACCGTTAGACTGCATAGTCCCCAGTCCAGTTTGTATTGTACTGCTAAGTGACACTTAGTGAAGGCTCTGCAAAATGTTTGTGTGGGCCTTATGGCTATTGTTAATCTTACAGGTACAATATGTCTCTTATAATAACTATACTGGTTTCAATAGAAACCACACATGATTAAGCCTTACTAAGCTACGAATATTTTAAGTGATCCATATTTAGATTTATCCTATTCAGAAACAAAACAAATGATTGAGAGTCCATGTGTCTCAAATAAATATACATGGCAATAGCTGAAATAGAACTTTAGCTCAGGATGCTGTGCAGTTTCCTGATTTTATCATTATAATATCATTAATATAACTTATAACTTAATACTAATTAACATATATATAATATAATTAAACTCTATGGGAACATTATCATATAATTATATATATATATATATTTAGGGACATATATCTATAATTAGGAATATATATCTGTAATTAGGGATATATATTAAATTAGGGATATATATGTATATATATGTATATATATCCCTTATTTTAGCTGAAAAATACAATCACAGCTGCAAATATAATAGCGTGTGCAATGTCAGTTTCTTGACTTCAACATCTGATTTTTTTTCGAAAGACATAATAACTACGTTTGGTTTATTAAGATCCAGTCTGACTTTTTCTTCTAGTTTAAGCAGACTCTCCATTTGATCCCATGATGTTGTTCCTCTTTACTTCTGCTGAAATTGATCAATTACTTAATCAGTGACCTTTCTTAGTCCTTGTAGATTAGTCTGAGATATGGCTAATATAATTCTCAAAGTTTGCTTCAAATATCAAGTTTTTAATGATGCTTTCTTCAGAGGCTTGTTTTTGTTGATAAATTGCAAAGTGCCTACTGTTATTAACCACAAGGACCTTCCCCTGTCTATCCTGAGTACCCCTAGTGAGATCTATATGTTTTCCTTTCAGGTTCTGTCTGAACTCTGCTGTTTTCTGGAGATACACTGCTTCCTTTAGTGGAAAATTTACCCTCTAATTCAGATCAGAACAACAAATGAATTTCCATTCATTGAGCAGAAACAAGAGTCTCCAACAACATACTTTTTCCTTTCTAAAGCATAAAGATTTGGAGTGCATTTTTATTTAATGATGCAATGCCCAAGCTTATGCTGGCTACCGCTAGAACACTTAAGTCATGCAAATATTCCTTAAGTAGAGCGTTTCAGACCAATGAGGGTCCAGAATTTGCTCCCCTCCTCAGCTCTGTCAGTTGTGATTCTGCTAAGAGTATCAGCTTTCTACCAGGAAGCTTACAGGAACAATTTGTCAGCAAATGATAGCTACCGTCATGAAAGGTAGTAAAACATACCTAATTCGGAAATAGCTCATTAAATATTTCTGATGACCCATAAATATAAGAATCAGGTTTTGGCAAAATAAGACCTTCAAAGGTAAAGCAAACTGTACCGTTTCTGAATGATTGTTTTTAATCTGTAACACACTATAAGAAATATGTAATTAAAAAACTCTAAATTATTATTTTGGTAAATAAAAAGATCTGTTAATATGGCTAAATTTGTGAATATGTTGAAATTTCTCCTTTGCTACAGCATCAACTCTCTTTAATTTAGCTGCATTGGAAACCTCAGTTGAGGAGTTATCGCTTTTTCTCATTTTTCCTATATAGGCAAGCTTCAAGTCATGTGGGGTACCATTGTTCCACAATACCCAGACTTTGGATTTTGCATGTATTGACTAATATTCAAAATGATGACATAATTGTAGTTTTCCTATTCTTTAGAAGAAAGTAAAAACTAAACAAAGGTACAATGTTTTGCCAATTATTGGTACTTATTCATTATATTTTTCTACTTGAAATGATTTCTACTATTTTGTTTCTTTTTATATGAACTATTAAAATAATAACACCATCTGGAGAGTTAACTGAAATAGAACTGAAGTGCTGAGTGTGTGAAATTATGTGACTGTGGGCAGTAGAGCCCTAAAGAATTTATGCTCAAGTACAGCAAAGAAAGCTTCAAAGTGTGTTCCTGTACTCCATCACAAAGTTATACCCCATTTTCAGAACCACTTGAAGACTATTATTCTGTGGAAAAATTAAAGTGCCCTTTTTTCTAAAACATACATCTGAATTGTTTTTAATACATTAGTTGCTTCTCATGGAAACTTAAAGAAACTAAACAGTACTCTACAAACATCAGAGATTATGTAGTGGGACTGCTTCATTTGATAGGAAAACTGAGAAAGATCACTGGTCTCTCCTGCCTCAGGTCCTTGGTACTTACTGTTCTCCCTGCTTGGAACATTCTTCCCCTTCTCTCTATATGAATCTTGACTTTGACTCTTTCAAATCTTGGCTCAAATATCATATGTCAGAGAGGTCTACTATGACCACGGTATTAAAATAGTACCATTTTCTATTCATCCCATCTATCTCTCTATCTTATTGCCCTGCCTTTTTGTCTCTTTGAAGTTCATTCCACTAGATATTTATGTACCTTTCTGTTTACTCATTCATTTTCTGTCTCTCTATACTCAAATATTAATTTCATGAAAAACAAAAAAAAATATTTTTTATAGTTCTGTGTTTCCAGTGCCTAAAATACATACTGGCTAATAGTAGGACCTCAACAGATGTTTGTTATTAAAAGAAATAAATAAGTGAATAAATGGATAAATAAATGAATGAACTGAAAAAAAAATCTTAATTATATATACCATGCTTTATGAGAACCTCTCAGGATAAGTTAATGGTTATCTTTTATTTACCAACTTCACCGCATGGCTCACTTTCCTCCCTACTCTATATACACATAAAACCATAAATAGTTTCTAATTTTTTAACTTAGCAGGTGTTTATAACCTCAGTGTTCCTACCAATTTCTCAGTGTGGAATATTTTTCCTACCACTCCCCACCCCAGTTCCAACGATAGGCATCCTGATCATCTTTCAAAGTTCAGATTGAAAGATATTTTCTTCACAAAGCTATATTTCTAGTAATCATGAATTAATTATAATTTTCCCCTCTATTGCCACTGCTGTATTTCTGTTATAATTCTTACTTTAGTTTTGTTTCTGGCTGTGCCCAGGCAGATACTAGAATTTAAACTCTTGATTAGTAAAGAAATTAATTTCTTTCTCAATACCATGAGGTATGCAACACAATGCATTGCCTGTTTAAACTACTTACAATATTTTGTAGCAGAAAAGAGAATAAATTAATTTGATTCAATGCTTTTAGTAAATGTCCACAATAATATTGAGGCTTAGAGAGACTGATGCTAAATGCATCTCAAATTCTATTTAATTAATTTGATCTGCCTTTTAAAACCATGAAGTCAATTTAGTTGATCAGCTTATGTACAATTAAAAAAAAAATCAGCAAAATTGTCTCTTCCCTCCAAAAAATATCTCTTTATATATGAATTTGGGGAAAGTATGTTTATAGACTGAATGAGGACTACTCTAAACAGCAAAATTTTAAAAATCTATGTAATCTGCAGAAATTGACAGCCAGATGTTTCTGTAGCTATAGTAATTCATGTGTATTAGAAAATGTTGAAACTATTACATGTAGTCCTTAGTTTGCCATTGCATTTGTTCAAAAATAGACACTCAATATCTAAGACAAGAATACATTTCGACTGTATGTAGACACACACATCACACATTATAGTTAGCCTGGTGATAATAAAACTTCACGAAAAAAGCTGTGAGGTTGTTCTTTTCATCCAGGCCTTCCAGGTTTCTAAAGATGTTTCCTGATGGGTGGGCAGCCAATAAGTATCAGCGCTGCCAACATCCTGACAAAGCATCTGATCCTGCTCTTTGTGGCCATTTCTTAGCATTAGTGGGAAGCAGCGCATATTGACACTGAAATCTATTTAAAAGCGAGGTTCCTGACAACTGAACTTCAAGAAGGCAGAGACTTAAAAAATGCACAGGGACACATTGTGTTGACAGCAGGCGCTATTGACTTTTCCCGCTGTACAATCCCACGCCAAGGGCTCAGTAAAGGCACAGAAGCCGGAGGGAGAAAAGTAGCTGGTTTTTCTTAAAAACTACCTGCTGTCAGTCAGTTTGGCATCATTTGGGACAGCGGGTGCTCTATAGATAAAACGAAAGATTGTTAGAGATTTTTTATCTTTTTTTCTGTTTTATGACAACTCATTGATGGTAGGACCTAGTTGTGATAAAAGTTCAGTTTATCTTGACAAGATAGCTTTTTCTCCAGTCTGTTAACCCGATCACTGGCCTGTGACAGATTAAGGAGTGGGAAAACATAGAAATTTGACTTTCCCTATCGTTTTTTTTTTTTTTTTTCACACGCTAGCTGTAGCTGGATAGAGATAAACCACACCTGCATTTCAAACACAACTTCCCAAAACCAATTACAATGCAAGTGCCTTATTTTTGTTGTGTTTTAAAAATCTGTCCCTTTTGACATCTCTGATCTACAGGAAGATTATATTTTGCACAATGTTACCAAGCCATATTGTCTGAGGTGAATGAACTGATTGTAAGGTCAGTAGATTGAATGCAAGTAACTCCGTGTTATAGGATCGGTCATAATTTACCAGCAGGAAATACTAACAGTGTTCAATGACATAATTTCAAAATAGAGTTCCTATTCTGTGACGATAATATAAGGTTGCTTTGTGTCTGATTAAGAAGAAAAATTATATGGTTTTCTATCAAGAGGTCACAGAAAAGTCGATGGAAGATGCTAAAGCTGATGGAATGTCAAATGTTACAGGAAACAGTGGGCAAACCATGGATGTGTTTGTTAAATGCATTTGAACATTATAGGTTAAAAAATAAAACAGATGACGAGGGCATTTGTTTTAAGCAATGAATCAATTTTAAGTCAAAGCTGTCACAATTACAACTGAAGAAAGGAGAGAAAAACTTTAAAATGCTCTTGTAAAAAGTGAATTAACAAAGAAAAGGAAAGCAAGGAGCCATATGCAACAAGCGCAATTTAGAAATTAAATTTAGAATCTAACTTTTATTCATTTAATTAAGTTCACACATAAATATGTAATTAGAATGAGAAAAGTAATTTACTGTAAATTATTAAATGTAAAACTGACGGATACTACAAATAAAATTAAAATCAAAATAGCATAATATTCTGAACAGTTAATTTCCTAATATTTTTTTCTACACTCTTGGATTACATAGTCGTTACTTAGCCTCCTCATGACAGTGATTTTTGTAAGGTCTGTTTCCACAGAGAATAGAAAACTTGTTCAGACATTCCTCTAGCAGAGTTGATCAAAACTTGTTCTTTAGAATCAATAGTTTAGAAAAGATTCCTTCAGCTTCACAGCTCATTGGTAATGACATGCCAAGACTTGATCTGGCCTGGTGGCATGCATAAAACATGCAACTTCACACACAGGCATCCTCAGCATTTGTCATACTGCTGCAAGGTTGTGCTCTACAAATGGAAGTGTTGCGTAATTCCCAGCCTAAAAGAAAGCAAATATATGGGGCACTTTTAATTCTTTACAATCATAATTAGAAATATTCCTCAGGAACATTTAATGCTAATATTAACTATTAATTTAATATTAAATCATTAAATCTATAATTAATATTAGTCAAATATTCCTGAAGAATATTCCTCACAGGAAAATACATTTGACCAGGCATTCATTAATACAAAATTATTCATTAAATTGTCTAATAATTGAAAGAAATTTTTAAAATGTTTGTGGATACATAGCAGGTGTATACATTTATGTGGTGACATATTTTGATACAGGCATACAGGGTAAATGGAGTATCCATTGCCTCAAGCATTTATCCTTTACTTTGTGCACACAAACAATTCAATTATACTTTTTAGTTATTTTTGTTTTTTATTTTTTTATTTTTATATATTTTTTGAGATAGAGTCTCACTCTATCCCCCAGGCTGAAGTGCAGTGGTACAGTCTTGGCTCACTGCAACCTCCGCCTCCAGGGTTCAAGTGATTCTCCTGCCTCAGCCTCCCAAGGAGCTGGGATTACAGGTACTTGCCATCACGCCCATCTAATTTTTGTATTTTTTTTTGTAGTGATGGGGTTTCACCATGTTGGCCAGGCTGGTCTCAAACTACTGGTCTCAAGTGATCTGTTCACCTTGGCCTCCAAAAGTACTGAGATTACAGGCCAAAAGTACTGAGAAGACAGCCACCTGGCTGTCTTTTAGTTATTTTTAAATGCACAATAAATCATTATTGACAGGACTAACCCTTTTGTGCTATCAAATACTATATCTTATTCGTTCTATCTAACTATATTTTTGAACCCATTAACCATCTTCATTTCCCATTTCCCCTCCTACCCCCGCCCACCTACCCTCATCATTCTTCTCTATCTCGGAGGGTTCACTTGTTTTGGTTTTTAGCTCTCTCAGATAAGTGAGAACATGTGGAGTTTGTCTTTCTGTGCTTGGCTCAACTTACTTAACAGAAAGTCCTCCAGTTCCAGTCATATTGTTGCAAACGACAGAATCTCATTCTTTTTTGTGGCTGAATAGTGCTCCATTGTTATATGAATCACATTTTCTTTATGCGGTTGTCTGTTGATTGACACCTAGGTTGCTTCCTACCTAGGCTATTGTGAATAGTGCTGCAATAAACATGGGAGTGCAGATATCTCTTTCTATACTCATTTCCTTTATTTTGGGTCTATACCTGGCAGTCAGATTGCTAGATCATATGGTAGCTCTATTTTTTTTAGTTTTTTGAGGAACTTCAGTACCACTCCCTATAGTAATTGCACTAATTTATATTCCCACCAACAGCGTACAAGGATTCTCTTTTCTCCACATCTTCACCAGTATTTGTCATTAGTTGTCTTTTGATTAAAAGCTCTTTTAACTGGGATGAAATGATATCTCATTGTAGTTTGGATTTGTACTTCTCTGATGATCATTGATGTTGAACACCTTTTCATATGTCTGCTTGCCCTTTGTATGTTTTTGCTGACAAATGTCTATTCAGATTTTTGCCCATTTTTAATAAAATTATTAGATTTTTTTCCTATTGAGTTTTGAGTTCCTTGTATGTTCTAGTTATTAATCCCTTGTCAGATGGATAGTTTAAAAATATTTTACTCATTTTGTAGGCCATCTCTTAGCTTTATTGATTGTTTCCTTTCTGTGTAGGAGTTTTTTAAATTAATGTGATCCCATTCATCCATTTTTGCTTTGGTTGCCTGGGCTTATGGGGTATTACACAATAAATATTTGCCCAGATTTCTTAGTTTGGGGTTTTAGATTTAAGTTTTTAATCCATTTTGATTTGATTTTTGTATATGGTGAGAAATAGGGAGTCTCATTATTCTGCATATGAATATCCAGTTTTCCCAGCACCATTTATTGAAGATACTGTCCTTTCCTCAGTGTATATTCTTATTCTTGGCACTTTTGTGAAAAATGAGTTCACTGTAGATGTATGAATTTGTTTCTGGGTTCTTTATTCTATTCCATTGGTTTGTATGTCTTTTTGTATACCAGAACCATACTGTTTTGTTTACTATAGCTCCATAGTATAATTTGAAGTCAGGTAATTTGATTTCTCCAGTGTTGTTCTTTTTGCTCAGCATATCTTTGGATATTCTGGGTCTTTTGTGGTTTCATATAAATTTTAGGATATTTTTTATTTCTGTGAAGAATGTAATCAATATTTTAACAGGGATTGCATTGAACCTGTAGATTGCTTTGGGTAGTATGGTCATTTTAACAATATTGATTTTTCAAATCCATGAACATGGAATATTTTCTCTTTTTTGTATCATCTTCAATTTATTACATCAATGTTTAATAGTTTTTATTGTAGAGAATTTTCACTTCTTTGGTTAAGGTTATTCCTAAGTATTTAATTTTATTTGTAGCTATTATAAATGGGATTACTTTATTGATTTCCTTTTCAGATTGTTTGCTGTTGGCATTTAGAAATGCTAGATTTTTATATTGATTTCGTATCCTGCAACTTTAGTGAATTGTTTACCAGTTCTAATAGTTTTCTGGAGACCTCTTTGTTATTCCTAATATAAGATTATATCATCTGCAAACAAGGATAATTTGACTTCTTCCTTTACAACTTGGATGCCTTTTATTTCTTTCTCTTGTTTGATTGCAGTAGCTAGAACTTCTAGTAGTACTCTGGTGAAAGTGGGCATCATTGTCGTGTTCCAGATTTAGAGGGAATCAGTTTGGAAGTATTCCCTCCTCCTCTATTTTTTGGAATGGTTTGAGTAAGGTTGGGATTACTGTAGTTCTTCTTTAAATATTTGATAAAATTCAGCAGTGAAACCACTGGGGTCTGGGCTTATCTTTGCTGGGAGACTGTTGTTATAGCTTCAATCTCGTTACTTGTTATTGGTCTGTTCAGAATTTTTTATTTGTTCATGGCTCAGTCTTGGTAGGTTGTATGTGGCTAAGAATGTATCTATTTCTTCTAGGTTTTCCAATTTATTGGCATATAGTTGCTCATAGTAGCCTTTAACGATCCTTTCAATTTCTCTCTTATCAGTAATAATGTTTCCCTTTTCATCTCTGATTTTGTTTATTTGAGTCTTCTCTCTTTTTATCTCAGTCTAACTAAAGTATTGTCATTTATTTATCATTTCAAAAATCCAACTTTTCATTTTATGGATCTTTTGTATTTTTTATTTCAGTTTTATTTATTTCTACTCTGATTATTTCTTTTCTTCTACTGATTTTGGGTTTGGTTTGCTCTTGCTTTTCTAGTTCTTAAAGTTGCATTATTAAGTTGTTTATTTGAAGTTTTTTTTTTATGTTTGTTTGTTTGTTTGTTTTACTTTGTTGATGTAAGTGCTATTGCTATAAACTTTCCTCTTAGTAGAGCTTTCACTTTTTTTAGTATGTAGTATTTCCATTTTTATTTGCTTCATTTGTTTAAAATTTCCATCTTAATTTCTTCATTGATCCACTGACCATTCAGGTACGTATTGTTTTATTTCCATGTCTTCGTATAGTTTCCAAAGTTTCTCTCGTTATTGATTTCTAGATTTAGTCGATTGTAGTTAGAAGATACTTGATATAATTTCAATTCTTTTGAAGTTTTTAAGACCTTCAAAACTTTTGTGGCATAACATATGGTATATCCTTGAGAATGACCCATGTGCTAAAAAGAAGAATGTGTATTCTGTAGCTGCTGGATGAAATGTTCTCTAAATATCTGTAGTTCCATTTGCTCTACAGTGCAGGTTAAATCCAATGTTTCTTTTTTACTCCTCTGGCTGGATGATCTGTCCAATGTTCAAAGTGGGGTTTTAAAGTCTCCAGCTATTATTATATTGGAGTCTATCTCACTGTTTGGTTCTAATGATATTTTCTTCATAGAACTGAGTGATCCGTGTTGGATTCAGGTGTATTTACAACTGTTACATCCTCTTGCTGAATTGATCTTTTTAGCATTATATAATGACATTCTTTGTCTGTTTTGTATAGTTTTGTCTGGAAATCTATTTTACCTTATATAAGTATAGCTATTCCTGCTTTTTTTTGGTTTCCATTTGCCTAGAGTAACTTTTTTCATTCCTTTATTTTCGATCTCTGTGTCTTCATAGATGAAGTGTTTTTCTTATAGGTAACACATTGTTCTGCCTTGTTTATTCATTCATCCAGTCTATGCCTTTTGATTAGAGAGCTTAGTCGATTTACATTTAATGTTATTGTTAATAAGTACTTACTTATTAATAAAGACTTATTCTGGTTGTTTAGAGGTCTTCTCTTCCTTCTCTCCTTCCTTCCTGTCTAACTGGAAGAATTTTTAACAGACCAGTTTCTGTCTCTGTGTATGTGCTGGTAATGTAGAAGCAGCAGGCTGTCCAATTTGCTTGGGCTCCAGACTAGCAGACTCCAAGGTCAAGCTGAAGAGTCTGTCCTTATTATAGCAGTAGTAGACTGATTAAAAGGCTGTTCATTTTGTTTTGATCTGTATGTTTTTAAAACAGCTTTATTGAAATATAATTTATATACAGTACTGCACACCCATTTAAAGTTTACAATTTCTTGGGTTTTTTAGTACATTTAGCATTGTACAATCATCACAACAATGTAGTTTGAAAATATAATATCCTCCCAAAAACTCCATACCTTTTAGGAATCACTCCTAACTTCCCTGCTCCCAGCCACTGACAATCACTAATCTAACTTCTGTCTGTATGTGTCTATTCTAAACATTTAATACAAATAAAGTAATATTATATTATTATTTTGTGTCTGGCTTCTTTCACTTACAATAATGTTTTCAAGGTCCATTCATGTTGTATTTCATTCTTTTTTATTGCTGAATAATATTCCATTATATGGATATACCCTGTTTCATTTATTCATTCACAATTGAAGAACATTTGCAGAGTTTCCATTTTGTGGCTACTATGAATTTTGTGTAGACATGCGTTTTCAGTCATCCTATACAACTGTTAAGAAGCCTAATTGCTAACTCGTATGGAAACTTTATATTTAACATATTAGGGAATTGCCAGATTGTTTTCCAAAGCAATTATACCATTTTACCTTCTCACCAGAAGAACATTAGGTTTACAATTTCTCCATAGTCTCCCTGAATGTTTTGTTATCTGTCATTTTAATCGTGGTCATCCTAATGGATGTGAAATAGGGTCTCATTATCGTTTTGATTTGCATTTTCCTAATGATTAATTCTCATATTTTCATGTGCATATTGGTCATTTGTATATCTTCTTTGAAGAAGTGTCTATTCAATATCTTTGCCCATTTTCATAAATGAATATACACATGTGGTATATAACTGATATGTAATATAATGTACAAATCATAAGTGTTACATTCAGTAAGGTTGCGTAATTATACACATCCATGTTAATATCATGCTAACCGACATATGGAATATTGCCATAATCTCTGAAAGTTCAATAATGTTCTTTTCCCATAAGTTCCTCTCACCTAACCAGATAAAACCTCTGATTTCTATCAGCATAGATTGTATGCCTTTCCTTGCATTTTACATACATGAATCATCAAATATATGCTTGCTTCTTTTTGTACTTTTTCCCTCAACATTATGTTTTGAGACTAATTCATGTTGTTGCAAGCCTCGGAAAATTTTGGGATTTTGTTACTAAGCAATAATCCACTGTAAGAATATAGTAGAATTTCTATAGTATTCATTCCCCTTTAGTAAACAATGTTTTTTTACTACGAATAAGACTGTTATAAACATTTTTTGTAGGTCTTTTCATGGGAATATGTTTTCATTTTTCTGGAAATGGAATTGTTTGGTCATTGTGTAGATGCATGATTAGCTTTTTCAGAAATGATCAAACAGTTCTCCTAAGCAATTTTAACACTTTTGTATTTCCATCAGCGATATATGAGCTTGCAGCTGCTCCACATTCTCAACACTTCATATGTTTAGTCTTTATGGTTTCAGCTATCCTAGTGATTGTGAAATGGTAGCTTATTGTGATTTCAACATGCATTTTTTCTGAGTACAATGGTGTGCTTGTTGAACATTATATATCTTTTCTTTTCTTTTCTTTTCTTTTTTTAAGACAGAGTCTTGCTCTATCATCCAGGCTGGAGTGCAATGACCCTATCTCGGCTCACTGCAAGCTCTGCCTCCCAGGTTCATGCCATTCTCCTGCCTCAGCCTCCCGAGTAGCTGGGACTACAGGCGCCCATCACCAAGTCCGGCTAATTTTTTTTGTATTTTTAGTAGAGACAGGGTTTCACCGTGTTAGCCCAGATGATGTTGATCTCCTGACCTCGTGATCCTCTTGCCTTGGCCTCCCAAAGTGCTGGGATTACAGGTGTAAGCCACCATGCCCAGCCTATATATCTTTTTTTAATGAAGTGTGTATTAAGTCTTGTGCCCACTTATATTGGGTTGTCTACTCTGTGTACTAAGGAAACAAGTCTTTGTGTGTGTGTGTGTGTGTGTGTGTGTGTGTGTGTGTGTGTGCACGCGCATTTGTGTGTGTATTATTTTCTTCTGGGCTATCATTATCACTAGCCTACAAAGTTTGTCATATCTTTTGAGGGGCAGATGTTGTCAGTTTGGTGAAATCTAATTTATCATATTTTTCTTTTGATCATCAAATAAATTATTGCAAAAGTAAATGATGTTTTTAAAAGAAGCCAAGGAATGCTGGTCATCTCTAAAACCTGAAAAAGGCAAGAAAATGGATTCTCCCTTGGAGCCTCCAAAAGAGAAAGCAACCCTGTTAACATCTTGATTTTTAGTGCATTGAGACCTGCATTGAATTTCTAACCTACAGAAATTTAGGTTGATAAATTTGTATTGTTTTGAGTTGCCAAAGTTGTGATAATTTGTGACAGTAGCAATAGGAAACTAACACAATAAGAAAGTGTGTTAAAGTAAATAACAGGTATTATGAAAACAGTGTTGTTAATAGAAGGATTGCTTACCTAATTGAAAAAATAGACACAATATAAATGGTCAAGAATAGGGGATTCCTTAGATAATGGATTATCCAAATTGTTTAGTAATAAGCAATCTTTTTTAAAAGTTGCCATATAACTATATGTCTTTAAAACTGGGAAAATATTTATAATAGTTTGTGAAGTAAAAACTGAGTTAAGCTCATTATTAGTTTGTTCACTTCTTGTAAAACTACATTTATTTACATATGTACATATTAGAATGCCTGTCAAAATAGTGACTATCACTTTCTCTATCCATGGTATTTAAAGCAACTTTACTTTTTCCTTTTCAGTTATCCGTGTTTTCTAGTTTCCAAGAAGAAAATCTTTGACAAGCCTGCTGCCATCAGATATTCTGTGAGAAGACATTATAAGAGCTACTTCCCATGTGCATAATATTTGTTATTTGCCTAAGTATTTTCTTCAAATATTAATGTAATCTGTTTGCCTTGTAAAAAGAACAAATGCCAAATACTTCTTTTGCTATTTTAGCTTACATCCTATCCTGGCAACAGACATGGTTAACTAGATTATTTCTATGCTCTTTCCTCTGATTCCCACCTTGAGAATAATTGACGGCCTTTATGGCGTTACTTGAATTAAAGGAGGTTAAAGACTGAGAACAAATAGCAAGAATGTTGATTCTTTTACTTCTTCCAATGCACTTTGTATATTTTATGACTGTATTGTTTCTTTCAGTAGAGGTATATCTTAATATTAAAATAAAAAAGGAGAAAGTTATATAGCCAATTGAGAAAATAACAACCAGAACCCAGGTGTTTGCTCTTCTCTGTACCTTTTTCTAATCTAGTAATCATATACTGTAATAATAATAATTTGTTTTAGTAGTTTTGTTTTCAAGGAAATATATGGAGGGTTATTTTCTGATTCAATTCTGTTCCAATTCAGTTCAAGAAATATGAGAATGTTAATAAATATTTCCTTTGAAATATAGAATTTGATATTGGTTTATAGATTTGACAGGATTGGAATGAGTGTTCTCACTATTTTCCTCAGTTTTTTCTGCCTTCATAACTTTTTGATGCATCCCTGAATCTAAAGTTATACATCTTGCCAATCTCATATATTTATTGGAGGTAAGCACAGAACTTGCAATGTATTTATTCAATTGTATAAAAGGGGTAATTTATCTTGTCTGCTCTATGTATGTTAAAAACCAGAATGTCTACAGCTTTCTTAACTCTAATTCTTTGGTCATTTGAAAGATAAAAGTATGCAAAATAATGAGAAAAAATGGTGCAGAGTTTTTTAGCACAGAAATTTGCAAAAGTAAAAAGAAGCAGAATGTTAATAGCCAAGACAGTGGGCAAAATGTCTCCAGGACATTTCAGAGACCTTCAGGGCAGGCCCTTCAATTACAGGCTGAGAGGCATAGGAGGGAAAAATGGTTTCATGGGCCAGACCCAGGGCCCTGCTGCTCTATGCAGCCTTAAGACATGGCACCCTGTGTCCCAGCTACTCCAGATCCAGCCATGGCTAAAAGAGGTGAAGGTACAGCTTGGGCAGCTTCAGAGGGTGCAAGCCTTAAACCGTGGTAACTTCCATTTGGTGTTCACAGAAGACAAGAGTTGAGGTTTAGGGATCCCCACCTAGATTTCAGAGGATGTATGGAAACCCCTGGATGTACAGGCAGAAGTCTGCTGCAGTGGTGGAGCTCTCATGGAGAACCTCTACTAGGGCAATACAGGAGGGAAATATGGGGTTGGAGTCCCCACACAGAGTTCCCACTAGTGCACTGCTTAGTGGAGCTGTGAGAAGGGAGCCATCATCCTCCAGTCCCCTAAGTGGTAGATCCACCTACACCTTGTACCATGCACCTGGAAAAGCTGCAGGCACTCATTGCTAGCCTGTGAAAGCAGGCTATTATCCTGTAGAGCCACAGGGGCAGAGCTGCCCAAGGTCTTGGGAGCCCACCTCATGCATCAGCATGCACTGTATATGAGACATGAAGTCAAAGGAGATTATTTTGGAGCCATTTTGGAGATTATTTAATGAGTGCCTCACTGGGTTTTGCACTTGCATGGGGCCTGCAACCCCTTTGTTTTGTGTTTACTTTCAATACTGACACAACACAAAAGCATAATGAAGATAAAAATTAAGTAGATATTTAATTTATATTACTTTAAGTTTGACTGTCCTCTTCCAGTTGGGTCTCTCTCATAAGCCAGCACAAAAAAGCTGTAACTAGTCAATGTTTTAAAAGCACATTTCTGATCAATACTTTATTGTTACACTGTGGATTTAAACATACTGCAACTTATATCTATTGTCTAAGACTATTTGAGATCTGTTTTCTTAAAGCTTTTTTTTTTTTTTTGCCATTACAATATAAGAACTGCCAATTGTCTAGTTCAGGAACTGTCAAACTGTGGTACATAAGTCAAATTCAGCTGTAAATAAAGTTTTTTTTGAAAAAGTCCATGCTCATTCATTTACATATTGTTATGGATACTTTTGCCCTAGATTAAAGTTGAGTAGTTGCAACAGAAACTCTGTGATGTGCAAAGCCTAAAATATTTATCATGCAGTGTCAAAAAAAAAAGCTTGTTGATTCCTGCTTTAGCTGGAAAATAAACATAAATGTTGTAAAAGTATTTTACCAGTGCACGTCCATCAACTTAATAAGTGGAGACAGCAAAGTGAATCATGAGTGGAGAGTTTTCATTAGGAAAAGTCGTCAATAGCTGGATAGTAAATTGTACTTCATGCAATCATTGGATTATTGACTATTAATAGATTTTGTTGGAATAACATTTTCAAAATACTTAAATTATGTATTTAGAAAGTAGAGTTATATAATGTAACATCAATCAAAATCAAGCCACCACAATGATAATTAAAATTTGTCACTTGGTTTATTATTCAACATTATGATGATCACCCTTGTTAATACAGTTGTTTCAAAAGCAAGTATTGCTATTTTCTACTCTACGTAAATTAGTGTGTGGTTAGCTTAATGCATATTGACTTATTTAAGAAGAAATCAAATATCCTGGGTCAATTCTTTATGGAAGTAAATTGTTTTAGTTATTCCTCTTTGAGTCATTCCCCTCTTCCTCCCCAACCTTGCATTAGAATTAGATGTTGTCAGATTTATTCTCAAAATGAAAATATGATGAACCCATCAAAATTACTGGTGTTTATTTACTCACATGAAGGATGTGCTTATGGCAAAAAGAGTTCTATTTGCAGGAAAACTGTTATACTAGCTCTTATTTGTTTCTAATAAGAACTACAAATACATATTTATGTGGATTTACATTTGACAACTTGTAGAGGCTACTCCACTATATATTTGTATGGGCTACATTTCATTTTATTTTTCAAATTCACTAATGCTTATGAGCTATAGTGGAATTTTACTTTACTGTTTCCTTAAAGTAAGTTCCCACCTTTCTTTAGAACTTAACTAGATTTAGTACCATCTTCCAGTTGAGTAACTTTTAAAGATTATATTTGCTTCCTAACTTATGGAGATGTTAAAAAAAATCAGACTTAACTTTGATCCCAATGAAATTTTGCTAGATAATTACAAGTATTTATCTGTCTATCATTACAAATCAGTCAATTATTTATCCATTTGGCATCTTCTGCGCAATTAATTTGAAGTATCAGTGAAGCAGTGGAAAACACTCTTAAATCATAATGCTATACACTTCATCATTTTTTTGGAAACAAAATATTAACAATAATAAATTTAAAAGCAGATAAATTTATATTAATTTGATGTCTAATGCTATCTATCTTCTCTTATTTTGAAAATATATGACTACATATGTTTACCACTATGTGATTATTAATATTAATGTGCTATTTAACTGTTTTTAGATTTTTAAAATTTTCCTATCTATGATTCTGAATCTCATGTACAAAATGTAGACAGCAATACTTAACTGTCTTAAGGTTGCTGAAAATATTAAATCAGGTAGTATTTATCAACTATAAAGCATGAAGAAAAAGCTATTATTTGGGCAGTTTGTGACCTTCACATTACACCCATAATTAATTCTAGTAATCCAGTAGTTGTTAAATTCTAGTACTAAGTTATTACTATTTAATTAAGGAAAGTTTTTACTGTTCATTATATCAGAAATAAAAAGTATAGATATGTAGGAGGATTAACAAGTTTACTGAATATCAGCTATGCCAGGCATTAACTTTGATGCAATATAGAAGAAATTAAAATGTCCTCAATTCTTAATAGCTTGTGTCTATACAATTAATGCCATAGTAACCATTAAATCTCAAGTCAAAATTTCCTTCTATGCAGGAACTCCAGATCCATGAAAAATGTTTTATTTGTTTGCACAGATATTTTGGCTATTTCCAAGGAATGTCTTTGTTATGCTTATAAATTCTCCTGACTTGGAAAAATTCATTACCATCTCTATTGAACAAAGGTTTTGCTGAGCAGAGATTCTACAAACTTGGGAATCTACAACCAGGAGTAGAATTCAAGCTACAGATTTGCCAGTGTAATACACTCAACCCTCAAGTGACACAAGTCAAAAAAGCAGTTTCCTAGATAAAATGCCTTGGACCTGGGAAATTTCTATCAAATCAGATGACACATGGTGACACAAAGATGGGTCACACCAGCTCCAAAAGTGAGCCTTTTAACTGCAGCTGGAACTTCTATATCCTACTGACCTACTGGCCTTCTAGATGAGTCCAGCTCATGAGATAATTAATTCTCGAGACTATGAGGTTTGAGGTGTTCCATATCACACTAAAACTTATTTTTTGCAAACTTCTTAGCACCACACCATTCCTTCAAACATGTACATGTATATCTTAGTCAACTCTATGAGTGACCTTTATTTTTGTTTCCTTACAAGAATGAAGTTATTCTGAGCCACCAAATAAATCATGACAAAGAAAGAAATGCTTGATCTGTTCTCGAAGGGGTTGGAGAGTGCTTTAGGGAAGAGTATCACCAAAGCAAACATAACAAATATATCTCTATCTCAAGTCTCATTTAAATATGGATTATCCAGTTTTATCATTACAACACACTCATTAAGTAGGTCCAGTGTAACTACTATTTTACAGATAATGAAATTGAATCTTAGAAAACTGTAAGTCGAGTTCAATCACATTGCACAGAGGTTACTTAGGATTCTAACTCAGGCCTATGTAAATCTAATATCTTTGCTTATTTTTTCTACATTAGAAAATTATAACATGCTATATATCATACTTATATATAACATATATAAATACATATAGCATTAAACATACAGTATTTTTATAACATCACTAGCAAATGTAGGGAGCACTGAGTCTGTCTGTTCCTTCCCCACTGATTGTCTTGAGTACATTGAGGTTGGTGAGTGGATGGGTGTGCATGCATCTCTCTCTTTGGCCAGGTGTGTTTATTTGCAGCAAGTGAGACAGGAAAGGGAGAGGATATCAAAAGATAGGTGCTAACATTTCAGGACAAAAAAGAGTATATAGAATGTCAAGAGTGACTCATTCCTAAACTTTACCTCCGTCTCTTCAGCTTAATTATATTATGTAGAAGTTCAAGTTAATACCTGAAATCTTCTTCCCTTGAATTATTCTAATGCTATGTATCTAGAGTCAAGAATTGACCTTTTTAAGGGTGTCTGGGCTGTATTAAGTTTTCATTTCCATAGGTTTTTGGGGAACAGGTGATACTAGGTTACATGAGTAGGTTCTTTAGAGGTGACTTGTGAGATTTTAGTGCACCCATCACCCAAACACTATACAGTAAACCCAAGTTGTAGTATTGTACCCCCTCCCCCTTCCAACTCTTTCCCCCAAGTCCCCAAAGTTCATTATATCATTCTTATGCCTTTGCATCCTCAGAGCTTAGCTCTCACTTATAAGTGAGAATGTACAATGTTTGGTTTTCCATTCCTGAGTTACTTCAATTAGAATAATAGTCTCTAATCTTATCCAAGTTGCTGTAAATGCCATTAATTCATTCATTTTTATGGCTGAGTAGTATTCCATATATATATATATAAAACAATTTATTTATCCACTCATTGATTGGTGGGCATTTGAGTTGGTTCCATATTTTTGCAATTGAGAATTGTGATGCTATAAACATGCGTGTACAAGTATCTTTTTCATATAATGACTTCTTTTCCTCTGGATAGATACCCAGTTGTGGGATCACTGGATCAAATGGTAGTTCTACTTTTAGTTCTTTAAGCAATCTCCAAACTGTTTTCCATAGTGATTGTACTAGTTTACATTCCCACCGGCAGTGGAGAAATGCTCCCTTTCACCACATCCATGCCAACATGTATCTTTTTGTTAAATTTTTTCATTATAGCCATTCTAGCAGGAGTAAGGTGGTATTGCATTGCTGGTTTGGTTTGCATTTTCCTGATCATTAGCAATGTTGAGCATTTTTAACATGTTTATTGGCCATTTGTATACCTACTCTTGAGAATTGTCTATTCTTGGCCTTAGCCTACTTTTTGATAGGATTGTTTGTTTTCTTGCTAATTTGTTTGAGTTCCTTATAGATTCTGAATAGTAGTCTTTTGTTGGATGTATAGATAATGAAGGTGTTTTACCACTCTGTCTGTTGTCTGTTTACTTGGTTGAGTGTTCCTTTTTGCCATGTAAAAGCTCTTTAATTAAGTTTAATTAAGTTCCACTTATTTATCCTTGGTTTTGTTGCATTTGCTTTTGGGTTCTTGGTCATGACGTATTTGCCTAAGTCAATATCTAGAAAGGTTTTTCTAACGTTATCTTCTAGAATTTTTATAGTTTCAAGTCTTAGATTTAAGTCTTTGATCCATCTTAAGTTGATTTTTGTATAAGGTAAGTGACGAGAATCCAGTTTCATTTGCCTACATGTGGCTTGTCAATTATCTCAGCAACGTTTGTTGAATAGAGTGTCCTTTTCCAACTTCATGTTTTTGTTTGTTTTGTCAAAGTTCAGTTGGCTGTAAGTATTTGGCTTTATTTCTGGGTTCTCTCTTCTGTTCCATTAGTCCATGTGCCTATTTTTATACCAGTACCATGTTGTTTTGTTTGCCTTATAATATAGTTTGATTGTTATGTGATGTCTCCATATTTATTCTTTTTGTTTAGTCTTGCTTTGGCTATGCAGGCTCTTTTTTGGTTCCATATGAGTTTTAGATTTTTTTTCTATTTCTGTGAAGAATGATGGTGGTATTCTAACGGGAGTTGCATTGAATTTGTAGATTGCTTTTGCCAGTATGATCGTTTTCACAATATTGATTCTACCCATCCATGAGCATGGAACGTGTTTCCATTTGTTTGTGTCATCTATGATTTCTTTCAGCAGTGTTTTGAGGTTTTCTGTGTAGCGGTCTTTCACCTCCTCGGTTAGGTATATTCCTGAGTATTTTATTTTTTTCTGCCTCTAAAAGTTTGGAAAAAATATTTAGGGGAATAATCAAAGAAAACTTTCCCAGCCTTGCTAGAGATTAAAGTCAAGATGAAGGAAAGAATCTTACAAGTTGTGAGGCAACAGCAACAGGTAATCTATTAAGGAAAATCTATCAGATTAACAGCAGATTACTCAGCAGAAACCCTATGCACTAGAAGGGATTGAAGCCCTATCTTTAGCCTCCATAAACAAAACAATGATAAGTCAAGAATTTTGTATCCAGCAAAACTAAGCTTTATAAAGGAGGGAAAGATAGTCTTTTTCTGACAAAGTAATACCAAGAGAATTCATTACTAACAAGCCAGCACTATGAGAACTGCAAAAAGGAGCTCTAAATCCTGAAACAAATCCTGGAAACACATCAAAACACAACCCCTTTAAAATCTCATAAGACCTATAAAACAAAAACACAATTTAAAAAAAAACCCGAGGTATACAGGCAACCAATAGCACCATGAATGGAATAGTACTTCACACCGTAATACTAACATTGAATATAAATGGCCTGAATGCTCCTCTTAAATGACACAGAATTGCAGAATAGATAAGAATTTATCAAGCAAGTATCTGCTGCCTTCAAGAGACTCACTTAACACGTAAGGACTCACATACACTCAACTTAAAAGGGTGGAAAAAGACATTCCATGTAAATGGACACAAAAAGCCAGCAGGAGTAGCTATTCCTATATGAGACAAAACAAACTTTAAAGCAACAGCAATTAAAAAGACAAAGAGAAACATTATACAATGATAGAAGGCCTTGTCCAAAGGAAAATATTACAGTCTTAAATATATATGCTTCTAACACTGGAGTCCCCAAATTTATAAAACAATTACTACTAGACCTAAGAAATAGGATAGATTGAGATTGCAGCACATTAACAGTGGGGGAATTCAATACTCCACTGACAGCATTAGACAAGTCATCAAGACAGGAAGTCAACAAATAAATGATGGGTTAAATTATACCCTGGAACAAATGGACTTAACAGATATTTACAGAACACTCTACACAATAATCGGGGAATATAAATTCTATTCATCAGTGCACAGAACTTTATCCAAGGTAGACCATATGATAGGCCACAAAACAAATCTCAGCAAATATAAGAAAACTGAAATTATATCAAGTATCAGACCACAGTGGAATAAAATTGGAAATCAACTCCAAAAGGAACCCTAAAAACTATGCAAATACATGGAAATTAAATAACTTACTCCGGAATTATCATTGGGTCAATAATGAAATCAAGATAAAAATTTAAAAATTATTTTGCTGAGCACAGTGGCTCACATCTGTAATCCAAGCAGTTTAGGAGGCTGAAGTGAGCAGATCACAAGGTCAAGAGATGGAGACCATACTGGCCAACATGGGGAAACCCTGTCTCTTCTAAAAACACAAAAAAATTAGCTAGGCATGGTGGTGCATACCTTTAGCCTCAGCTAGTCAGGAGGCAGAGGCAGGAGAATCACTTGAACCTGGGTGGCAGAAGTTGCAGTGAGCCAAGATCATGCCACTGCACTCCAGCCTGGCAACAGAGTGAGACTCTGTCAAAAAAAACAAAAAAAAACAAAAAAAAAAAAACTTTTTTAACTGAGTGATAATAGTAACACAACCTATGAAATGAAAACCTCTGGGAAACAGCAGAGTTATTACCAAGAGGAAAATTCACAGCCTTAAATGCCTACATCTGGGCTGTTTTAATGTACAAAGTGCACTATAGCAGAATTTTCTGAAAATACAAATTTGCCCTAAAATAATTTTTTAAATAGAAAATCAACCTCATAAAGTGTCTGAGGTATCTTCAAACCTAAGAAAACTGTCAGGTTATCAACAGGAATTTTATAAATCTTCATTGAATCCTCAGTAACACAACACAAAATTTTACAAATCTTCATCAAATTCTCAGCAGCAAAACACAAAATTGCACAGGGGTTACCTACCATGATCTTTCATAATGTAGGTCAACCACATTATCATAGCTGCTAAGGAAAGTGTATGTTATATGTGTACATGTGGGTGAAATCTGTCATAATATTTTGCCACATGTTTATGAATAATCAAGTCCTAGACTGACTTCACATATCTAAAGAAAGACACACTGGAATCTAAGCATTCTAGTGGATTGTGTGTTTTAACCCACGGACAATCAATATGAATGCTTTCTCCATTCGACTCTCAAGCAAGTAGACTTCATCACTCACAGGACCAGTGACCACTGGGTTAAAATTGGCAAGTGTGCCTTCAAGCCTATTAACATATTGCCACAGGGGCTTTTTGGTTTGGTTTTTTGTTGTTTTTTTCATTGCAAGAAGCTATGTTGCAAAGGACACTCATTTACCTTTGAACAGCCCTGTTTCTCACAGTGATTTTCAATCTTCCAGTTCCTACAATTAGATACTGCCTCAGAAATATAAAAGTTTCCTGACTTTTTAATGATCTGACTGGTGTGAGATGGTAAAAAGTCAGGAAACAACAGGTGTTGGAGAGGATGTGGAGAAATAGGAACACTTTTACACTGTTGGTGGGATTGTAAACTAGTTCAACCATTATGGAAAACAGTATGGCAATTCCTCAAGGATCTAGAACTAGATGTACCATATGACCCAGCCATCCCACTACTGGGTATATACCCAAAT